>NC_138778.1:217084199-217406699 GCF_965119305.1 Pelophylax lessonae
TATTGCATCGGCAAAAAAAAAAAAAAACAACCAAAAAACTGAGTAGATATGAACACAAAACCCACAAAATGTTATGGAGGGTACAGACAATAAGACACTGCCATAAGAATAGAGGTTTAAAAAACACTAGATATTAGATGGTACATTGCAAGCCATCAACAACCCAATGCAGCGCAAGTTACATGCTAGGCAGTGATCTCCTGGGTAAATCTAAGATGGAAAAGGACCTGGGGGTACTGGTGGACAAAAGGCTTGGCAATGGCATGCAATGCCAAGCCGCTGCAAGCAAAGCCAACAGAATACTGGGATGTATAAAAAAGGGGATTCACTCCAGAAATAAAGAGATTATTCTCCCACTCTACAAGACTCTGGTCCGGCCACATCTGGAGTATGCTGTCCAGTTCTGGGCACCGGTCCTCAGGAAGGATGTGCTGGAACTGGAGAGAGTCCAGAGAAGGGCAACAAAAATAATTAGGGGAATGGAGGACATCAGCTATGAGGAAAGACTACAAGCACTGAACTTATTCTCTCTGGAGAAGAGACGATTGAGGGGGGATATGATATCAATGTACAAATACCATACTGGTGACCCTAGCATGAGGAACAAACTTTACAGAAAAAGGGAATTCAATAAGACATGGGGCCACTCACTAAAACTAGAAGAAAAGAGGTTTAACCTTATATTACGTAAGGGGTTCTTTACTGTCAGAGTGGTAAGGAAGTGGAAGTCTCTTCCAGAAGCAGCGGTATCAGCAGGGAGCATCGATAGTTTAAAGCGGAGGTCCGGGCACGAAAACCTTTTTTTAACTAAATATACCCCCGGGACAGTCAGGGCTAGTACATTCCACAATGGATAGCCTCTGATCTGTCCCGGTTCGCACTTACCTGCAAGAAGAAATACTCACTTATAAAATTTCTTCTCCAGCGTTGCCATCTCTGTTGTGGGCAGCTGAAGTCGGCGCGACCCTCTTCTGCGTCCTCTTCCGCGTCTTCTTCTCCCAGAATGCGCCTGCACCGGCCCTTCCCGTCACTTCCGGTGCGGCGCCGCATTCCTCCACAGCTTCTGGGCATGCCCAGAAGCTGTTTAGCAGTGAATGCGGCGTCGCCCCGGAAGTGACGAGCGGGGCCGGTGCCGTCGCATTGATTCCTGGGAGCGATGACGTTCAGCTCCCAGGAATCATCGGAAGACAGGAAGTGACGGAGGAGCCGCGGCACAGAGGGAGGAAGTGCAGAATAGGTGAGTATTTTCTATCTAAAATTACAAGGTGAGTGAAAAAAAAAATATACCTAACTATCCAATTCCTTTTCAGGTGAAGAAGATCCAGCGGATGGGCACAAAATCGATTAGGTCGATTTTGTGCCCGGAACTCGGCTTTAAAAAAACTATTAGATGGGCACCTTAAAGACCACAACATACAGGGGTATACAATGTACAACATACAGGGGTATACAATGTACAACATACAGGGGTATACAATGTACAACATACAGGGGTATACAATGTACGGTTGACAGCAGGAGCACGCACACACACATCGTGGGTTGAACTGGATGGACTGGTATCTTTTTTTCAGCCTTACTAACTATGTAACCCTGTGGATCTGCAAGCCAAAAAAGGTGAATTCTTAAGCATCCAAGCTACAATAAACGACGTGAATTGGAGTGTAAATCCCTTTTATGGGAGGTCCTGCCCACATGTTACCAGGGAGCACTGTATGGCCTTCATTGCCAAATAGTATATAAAGCCCCTTGGGGGGAGTCGGTGATGGGGGTAGGAGGAGAAGAAAACTGATTTATTCAAGGTATGCTGACCTATTGCACCATCATGTAGTAGATACATTTTTAGGATGCTCCCCCTGGGTGGGGAGTGAAGGACCTCTCCCTAGTGGAGAATGGGGTGAAGCATTAAACGTTCTACTTATCGCAGTAAAGAGCAACCTAGTTTACCATCTTCTGACCTAGACATTCCTATCCTTTAGATTTCTCACAATAGAGGGTCCTGGGCAAGAAAAAGTAAGGTGGGCACCTGTTGAGCAGACTTGGTGTAGTTGTGTAGACTTGTCTGGTTCTGTCAAGCTGAAGGCTCATTAAGTTCCAATGGGCAAGGGTGTGGAACAAGGTCTTTGTGTCTGCCTGGTTGAGTGGGATCTTTGATCACTGATTGTGAACCTGGGGAGATCAAGCAGGACTAGTCAGGATACTGCTGGTTGGTTCTGGGGCTTGATCTTCCCCCAGGGACCTGAAGAAGAAAAGCCCTAAATTCAAGGAAAATGGTCTCCAAAAGGCCGGAACTCATCACAGTGTGCAGTTATGCCAAGTGTTGCCTGCTCTGCACAAAGTTATACCTTGTGTCCATCCTACATATGATTCTGTTATCTTGTAACAATTAAGGGGCAAAGAAAAAGAGTAAACCCTGCTGGGGGCAAGCAGGAACTACATGTCTGAGCATCGGGTGATATCATTTGTGCATCCCTGGGATAGAATCAGACTGGGACAAAAAATAGGCTCGGACATTTTAGACTGAGCAGCCATTTAAAAAAAAAAATTACAAATAATGACAACTACTGGTTTCTCAATATCTTTTAGTTATATTTAGCCTGCTTCAAGTGTTACTAAACCCAGGAGCCTGCAGTCACTGTATCTGGTCTCCCACATTACACAGAACATGGAAATGTAATTATTTTAGTAAATATAAACTGCTAAATACCTTTTCTCATCAGCAGTATATAGCAGTCTTGTGACTTCTATCAGTGTCTGGTAAAGCTTATAGGAGGAGTTTTCATTCTGCTCTGACTGTCCTATGAGGCTGCAGGACTCCTGGCCCTCTGTCTGGACAGTGCTGATTAGCCTTCCCAAAAAAAAAAAAAAAAAAAAGAAACTCTCTAGCAAACGGAGCATGTGCAGCCTGACTTCTAGCCTCTGTTCTATCAGGAGATGGATTGGGGACAGTGGAAAAAGGGGAGGATCAGAGAAGACAGGATCAAACAGCCTTTTTACACAATGCAGAGGATTAACCCCTTAGGTTCCACAGTAAGTATAACAAGCATGCTTTACTGCATATACAGACTGATTTTACTGTTGTGGGTTTAGTAACACTTCCAGTCACTGTGGGCAGTTTTTTTTTTAAGTTGATGGCTGCGCTGGACTGACCTGCTCGATAGAGGGTCTGTGAGTGGGTGGGTGGTAGGTGAGAGAGGGCCACTTGGGGAAATTAACTCCCAATCAATCTGGCCCGACTGGATGAAAAAAGGCAGTGGACTCTTGTTAAGGGGTCTGGGCTGCTACCTTAACCGCTTGCCGACTGCTCACAGTATATTTACTGCGGCAGTCAGCCCCTCACAGGCAGAGCGACGTAGGTCTACGTCGCTAGCCTGTGAGGCTCTGGGGAGTGAGCGCGCTCCCGCTCCCGCGCGGTCACGGACCCCCCCGTGCGTGTGACCGGCGGACCCGATGTCCGCCGGTCACTCGGCGATCGTCGGGGGAGAGGGAGAAAGTCAGGTGGCTTATGTAAACAAGCCGCCTGTCATTCTCCCCTGTGTAGAAACAATGATCATACGGTTCTACCGTAACAACAAAAATGACAAAAATCTTTCCCTTTGTTAGTAAACGCGATAACTTTTGCGCAAACCAATCAAAATACGCTTTTTGCGATTTTTTTTTACCAAACATATGTAGCAGAAAACAAATTGGCCGAAAATGTTAAAAAATTTTGATTTTTACATTTTTTTTTTTTTGGGGAATTTCATATAAAAAAATGTGAAAAATATTATTTTTGCAAAATTGACGCTATTTTTTTGTTTATAGCGCGTGATAAAAAAATTGCACATGTGATCAAATACCACCAAAAGAAAGCTCTGTTTGTGGGAAAAAAAGGACGTCAAATTCGTTTAGGTACAGCGTCGCATGACCGCGCAATTGTCCGTTAAAGTCACGCAGTGCCGAATCGCAAAATACCCCCTGGTCAGGAAGGGGGTAAAATCTTCCGGGGCTTAAGTGGTTAAGATAAGGCCTAGTGGTCATTTCCAAAGAAGAATAAAGACAGTATCTGACTATGTCCATAGTGTATCCTAAGCACGTTGCATATCCTATGCCATTTGCATAGCCTAATACACCTTTCTATTTATCTTCTACAAGCGCCGGCATCTCTATTGAGCGCCGCGAAAGGAGACACACTACAGCGGGAGGATTACTTGAGCAGAGTAAGTTTCTGCCCGTGTCACAGCCCCCCCTGGTGGCCCACACCAGACCTGATATGGAAGTAGAAAACAGAATTTGGCTATGCATATCGCAGAACACAATGTTTCTCAACTCCAGTCCTCAAGTACCCCCAACTAGGGTTGAGCGGACACCTAGATGTCCGTGTTCGACGGGTTCGGCCGAACTTTAAAAAAAAGTCCGGGTCCGTGTCCCGGACTTTTACCGAACTTTTCCCGGACACCGAACCCCATTGAAGTCAATGGGGACCCGAACTTTAAGGCACTAAAATGGCTCTAAAACACCAAAGGAAAGGGCTAGAGTGCTGCAAATGGCAGCAAAACGTAATTAAGAGCATGGCAAGTGCTCTGCAAACAAATGTGGATAGGGAAATAACTTAAAACAACAAAAAAAAACAGAAAAATAAAACAATGTTCTTCTTCATCTCTGAAGGACGAGGCCCATATGGAGTAGGAGGGAGGTTGAGGTGGTGGTGGATGTGGCGGTGACATAGGCGTGCGCACAGGGTGTGCTGGGTGTGCCTGGGCACACCCTAATCACCTAGGGCACATAGCATTGCCAGTGAGGAGATGGGAAAGATCTCCCTGGGACCTGCTCTGCTCTATTTCTCCTTGCCTACAGGTACATGGCCCCGATACATTACTCTCCCTGCTGGCAAACACATGCATGTGTATTTCAACTTTGGGGTGCACACCTTAATGCAATAGGCTGCGCACACCTATGGGCGGTGTAGGTGGAAGCGGCGGTGGAGGAGGACCAGGGCCGGATTAACAGCATCATGGGCTTGGTGCTGAGGATTTTGAAGGGCCTTAAGGGCCGTGCCTTGCCATGCACCCAGAGGAGGAAGGGTGCAGCCATGCATGCCTAATTCAACATGGGATGCTGTCTCTGAAGCCCATAAACACATCCATGCATCGCCAACTGTCCCTCCTTGTCCGGCCTTCACGCTGTGTGGGGAGGTTCTGAGGGTGCTGCCTGGGGAAGCGAGCATAGAAGCCAGACTTCTGTGTTTACAAGTGACAGAAGAGCGGTAACAGTGAATATGGCCAACCCGGGGCCTATATAAAAGGTAGGGGCCTGGAGCTGCAGCTCCAATAGCCCCTACATTAATCTGGCCCTGAGGAGGAGGACGAGGTAGCCAACACTGCTTCTTTTCAAAAATTTTAAATGAGGGTACACCCCAAAAGAGTGAGAAAGAGCAAAAATGGAACAATGGGTGGGTAAGGTCGGTATCCATTGCTATTCTGCATAAGGTACGGAAAAGTCCCGTGGGATCCATGCCTGGTTCATTTTAATGAACGTGAGCTTGTCCACATTGTCTCTGGACAGGCGGCTGCGCTTGTCTGTTATAACGCCCCCAGCCGTGCTAAATACCCGTTCAGATAATACACTGGCTGCAGGGCACGCCAGCACCTCCAAGGCGTAAAGGGCAAGCTCAGGCCATGTGCCCAATTTGGAGACCCAGAAGTTGAAGGGGGCAGACCCGTCATTCACTACATGTAGGCGTGTGCACACATACTGCTCCACCATGTTGGTAAAATGCTGCCTCCTGCTAAGACGTTCCATCTGAGCTGCTGGTGCTGCTGTTTGTTGTGGCGTGCTGACAAAGCTTTTCCACATTTCGGCCATGCTAACCCTGCCTTCTGAGGTGCTGGCGGTGCCCTGGTTGCGTTGGCGACCTCCTCCTCCTCCTCCTCTGCCTTGTGCTTCCACTGTGGCCCCGCTGTCAGATGGGAATGCCAGCAGCATGGCGTCTACCAGCGTGCGCTTGTACTCGCGCATCTTGCGATCGCGCTCCAGTGAGTGAATTAAGGACGGTACGTTGTCCTTGTAACGGGGATCCAGCAGCGTGGCCACCCAGTAATCAGCACAAGTTAGAATGTGGGCAACTCGGCGGTCGTTGTGGAGACACTGCAGCATGTAATCGCTCATGTGTGCCAGGCTGCCCAGAGGCAACGAAAGGCTGTCCTCTGTGGGAGGTGTATCGTCCGTGTCCTCTGTATCCCCCCAGCCACGCACCAGTGATGGCCATGAGCTGGCCTGGGTGCCACCCTGCTGTGAACATGGTTCCATCTCCTCCTCCAGCTCCTCCTCATCCTCCTCATCCTCCAGAACTGTGCCCCTGCTGGACAATTGCGTCCCTGGCGTTTGCGTGTGCAGGAACCCACCCTCGGAGCCCCTTGCGAATGACTGCCCTGAAAGCCTTGGAAATGTTACCTCTTCATCCTCCTCCTCCTCCTCATCCTGTGCCACATCCTCTTCCATCATCGCCCGAATTGTTTTTTCAAGGAGGCATAGAAGTGGGATAGTTAAGCTGAGAACGGCGTCATTGCCACTGGCCATGTTGGTGGAGTACTCAAAACAGCGCAACAAGGCACACAGGTCTCGCATGGAGGCCCAGTTATTGGTGGTGAAGTGGTGCTGTTCCGCAGAGCGACTCACGCGTGCGTGCTGCAGCTGAAACTCCACTATGGCCTGCTGCTGCTCGCACAGTCTTTCCAGCATGTGCAAGGTGGAGTTCCACCTTGTGGGCACGTCACATATGAGGCGGTGAGCGGGAAGGCCGAAGTTACGCTGCAGCGCTGCCAGGCGAGCAGCAGCAGGGTGAGAACGCCGAAAGTGCGCACAAACGGCCCGCACTTTCTGCAGCAGCTCTGACATATCGGGGTAGTTTTTAAGGAACCTCTGCACCACCAAATTCAGCACATGCGCCAGGCAAGGGATGTGCGTCAAACCGGCTAGGCCCAGAGCTGCTATGAGATTTCGCCCGTTATCGCACACCACCAGGCCGGGCTTGAGGCTCGCTGGCAGCAACCACTCATTTGTCTGCTGTTCCATGCTCCTCCACAACTCCTGCGCGGTGTGTGGTTTGTCCCCCAAACAGGCAAGTTGTAAAACTGCCTGCTGTCGTTTACCCCTGGCCGTGCTGAAGTTGGTGGTGAAGGTGTTACGCTGTCCGGATGAGGAGGCGGTAGAGGATGAGGAAGCGGAGTAGGAGGAGTTAGGAACAGGAGGCAAACTGAAGCGCCCTGCAATCCTCGGTGGTGGAAGGACATGCGCCAAATTGCTATCCGCCTCAGGCCCATCCGCCACTGCATTTACCCAGTGTGCCGTTAGGGAGATATAACGCCCCTGACCGTGCTTACTGGTCCACGTATCCGTAGTTAGGTGGACCTTGGCACAGATGGCGTTGCGCAGTGCACACCTGATATTTTCCCCCACTTGGTTGTGCAGGGAAGGGATGGCTTGCCTGGAAAAGTAGTGGCGGCTGGGCACGACGTACTGTGGGACAGCCACCGACATAAGGTTTTTAAAACTGTGCGTCTCCACCAGACGGAATGACAGCATTTCAAAGGCCAATAATTTTGAAATGCTGGCATTCAGGGCCAGGGATCGCGGGTGGGTAGGGGGGTACTTCCTCTTCCTCTCAAGTGTTTGGGAGATGGAAAGCTGAACGCTTCCACGGGACATTGTGGAGATGGTTGTTGGTGACCCAGGTGGTGGTGTTGCTGACAGATCGTCTGTTTGCGGGGTGGCAGGTGCCGGTATCACTACAGATGTGGCTGGAGCGGCCGAGACTGCAGCAGAAGAGGAAGCAGGATGAGCCAGAGACGTTTCTTGGTTTTGAAGGTGTGTACTCCACTGCAGCTCGTGCTTTGCACTTAGATGCCTGATCATGCAGGTTGTGCTCAGGTTGAGAAGGTTTATGCCTCGCTTCAAGCTCTGATTGCACAGGGTGCAAACCACTCGTGTCCTGTCATCAGCACATTTTCTAAAGAACTTCCACGCTAGAGAACTCCTTTGAGCTGACTTTGGTGCGCTCGTTCCCTTGCTGCGTTGGGCAGTAGCGGGCGTAGTGTCTAGGGCACGGCCGCTCCGCTTCTGCACCCTGCTCCCTCTTCTGCTGTGCTGGTGGCTCTGTGCGACCACCGCCTCTTCCTCCAAACTACTCAGGTCACCTGCATGACGTTCATTCCATGTGGGGTCGAGGACCTCATCGTCCTCCACATCATCTTCCACCCAGTCTTCACCCCTGCCCTCCTTGTCGGTCTCCACAATGCTGAACGCCGCAGCAGTTGGCACCTGCGTTTCGTCATCATCGGAGACGTGCTGCGATGATCCTTGCATGTACTCATCTTGAGAAATAAGTGGTTGGGCATCGCTGCACTCAATCTCTTCCACTTCTGGGGCAGGGCTAGGTGGATGGCCCTGGGAAACCCTGCTGACAGAGTCCTCAAAAAGAATAAGAGACTGCTGTATGGCTTGGGGCTCAGACTGCTGGCCTGATTTGCAAGGGGGTGAGGTGAAAGACGGTTGGACATTGGCTGCAGGTGCCAACTCTGACCTTTCTGCAGTAGACTGGGTGGGAGACAATGTGAAGGAACTGGAGGCACTGTCAGCAGCAAACCAATCTACTATCGCCTCAACTTGTTCTGGCCTCATCACTTCTAGGGGCGTTTGATGCCCTACCAAATACTGATGCAGGTTCTGTCGCCTACTCACACTTGAGGAAGGTGTTTCACTTGTGCGTGTAGCTGGCACAGATCGACCACGTCCTCTCCTTGCAACAGGAGCTCTACCAGCAGCACCACGACCCAGGCCACGGCCCTTATTTGACGGTCTCCTCATATTTCTGTAATTTAAGATCTTGCCCTAGAAAGGTTTTTATTGAATAGCGGAATAGGAAATATGATCCAAAAAAGTGTATGTATCTCGCACGTACAAAACCACACTAGGCCCCAATTACTATTGTTTCTACCCCTAAAAGGATGGATGAGGAGTAGGAGGAGTATGGAACAGACAGCACCCTCAAATCTTCAGAAGTATGAGATGAACCCCAAAAACTTGGAAAGGTGGATCTCACACGTACCGACACAGACTATCCCGCAATTCAATTGATCCTCAAAGGTTTTTATTGAATAGCGGAATAGGAAATATGATCAAAAAAAGTGTATGTATCTCGCACGTACACAACCACACTAGGCCCCAATTACTATTGTTTGTACCCCTAAAAGGATGGATGAGGAGTAGGAGGAGTATGGAACAGGCAGCACCCTCAAATCTTCAGAAGTATGAGATGAACCCCAAAAACTTGGAAAGGTGGATCTCACACGTACCGACACAGACTATCCCGCAATTCAATTGATCCTCAAAGGTTTTTATTGAATAGCGGAATAGGAAATATGATCAAAAAAAGTGTATGTATCTCGCACGTACACAACCACACTAGGCCCCAATTACTATTGTTTGTACCCCTAAAAGGATGGATGAGGAGTAGGAGGAGGAGTATGGAACAGGCAGCACCCTCAAATCTTCAGAAGTATGAGATGAACCCCAAAAACTTGGAAAGGTGGATCTCACACGTACCGACACAGACTATCCCGCAATTCAATTGATCCTCAAAGGTTTTTATTGAATAGCGGAATAGGAAATATGATCAAAAAAAGTGTATGTATCTCGCACGTACACAACCACACTAGGCCCCAATTACTATTGTTTGTACCCCTAAAAGGATGGATGAGGAGTAGGAGGAGGAGTATGGAACAGGCAGCACCCTCAAATCTTCAGAAGTATGAGATGAACCCCAAAAACTTGGAAAGGTGGATCTCACACGTACCGACACAGACTATCCCGCAATTCAATTGATCCTCAAAGGTTTTTATTGAATAGCGGAATAGGAAATATGATCAAAAAAAGTGTATGTATCTCGCACGTACACAACCACACTAGGCCCCAATTACTATTGTTTGTACCCCTAAAAGGATGGATGAGGAGTAGGAGGAGGAGTATGGAACAGGCAGCACCCTCAAATCTTCAGAAGTATGAGATGAACCCCAAAAACTTGGAAAGGTGGATCTCACACGTACCGACACAGACTATCCCGCAATTCAATTGATCCTCAAAGGTTTTTATTGAATAGCGGAATAGGAAATATGATCAAAAAAAGTGTATGTATCTCGCACGTACACAACCACACTAGGCCCCAATTACTATTGTTTGTACCCCTAAAAGGATGGTTGAGCAGTAGGAGCAGGAGTATGGAACAGGCAGCACCCTCAAATCTTCAGAAGTATGAGATGAACCCCAACAACTTGGAAAGGTGGATCTCACACGTACCGACACAGACTATCTCGCAATTGAATTGATCCCCAAAGGTTTTAATTGAATAGCGGAATAGAAAATATGATCAAAAAGAAAGTGTATGTATCTCGCACGTACACCACCACACTAGGCCCCAACTACTATTGTTTGTACCCCTAAAAGGATGGTTGAGCAGTAGGAGGAGGAGTATGGAACAGGCAGCACCCTCAAATCTTCAGTAGTATGAGATGAACCCCAAAAACTTGGAAAGGTGGATCTCTCTCACACGTACCAACACAGACTATCCCCCAATTTAACTGATCCCCAAAGGTTTTTGATTAAATAGCGGAATAGAAAATATGATCCAAAAAAAGTGTATGTATATCACACGTACACAACCACACTGGGCCCCAATTACTATTGTTTGTACCCCTAAAAGGCTAGATGAGGAGTAGGGGGAGTATGGAACAGGCAGCACCCTCAAACCTTCAGAAGTATGAGATGAACCCCAACAACTTGGAAAGGTGGATCTCTCTCACACGTACCAACACAGACTATCCCCCAATTTAACTGATCCCCAAAGGTTTTTGATTAAATAGCGGAATAGAAAATATGATCCAAAAAAAGTGTATGTATATCACACGTACACAACCACACTGGGCCCCAATTACTATTGTTTGTACCCCTAAAAGGCTAGATGAGGAGTAGGGGGAGTATGGAACAGGCAGCACCCTCAAACCTTCAGAAGTATGAGATGAACCCCAACAACTTGGAAAGGTGGATCTCTCTCACACGTACCAACACAGACTATCCCCCAATTTAACTGATCCCCAAAGGTTTTTGATTAAATAGCGGAATAGAAAATATGATCCAAAAAAAGTGTATGTATATCACACGTACACAACCACACTAGGCCCCAATTACTATTGTTTGTACCCCTAAAAGGCTAGGAGTAGGGGGAGTATGGAACAGGCAGCACCCTCAAACCTTCAGAAGTATGAGATGAACCCCAACAACTTGGAAAGGTGGATCTCTCTCACACGTACCAACACAGACTATCCCCCAATTTAACTGATCCCCAAAGGTTTTTGATTAAATAGCGGAATAGAAAATATGATCCAAAAAAAGTGTATGTATATCACACGTACACAACCACACTAGGCCCCAATTACTATTGTTTGTACCCCTAAAAGGCTAGGAGTAGGGGGAGTATGGAACAGGCAGCACCCTCAAACCTTCAGAAGTATGAGATGAACCCCAACAACTTGGAAAGGTGGATCTCTCTCACACGTACCAACACAGACTATCCCCCAATTTAACTGATCCCCAAAGGTTTTTGATTAAATAGCGGAATAGAAAATATGATCCAAAAAAAGTGTATGTATATCACACGTACACAACCACACTAGGCCCCAATTACTATTGTTTGTACCCCTAAAAGGCTAGGAGTAGGGGGAGTATGGAACAGGCAGCACCCTCAAACCTTCAGAAGTATGAGATGAACCCCAACAACTTGGAAAGGTGGATCTCTCTCACACGTACCAACACAGACTATCCCCCAATTTAACTGATCCCCAAAGGTTTTTGATTAAATAGCGGAATAGAAAATATGATCCAAAAAAAGTGTATGTATATCACACGTACACAACCACACTGGGCCCCAATTACTATTGTTTGTACCCCTAAAAGGCTAGATGAGGAGTAGGGGGAGTATGGAACAGGCAGCACCCTCAAACCTTCAGAAGTATGAGATGAACCCCAACAACTTGGAAAGGTGGATCTCTCTCACACGTACCAACACAGACTATCCCCCAATTTAACTGATCCCCAAAGGTTTTTGATTAAATAGCGGAATAGAAAATATGATCCAAAAAAAGTGTATGTATATCACACGTACACAACCACACTAGGCCCCAATTACTATTGTTTGTACCCCTAAAAGGCTAGGAGTAGGGGGAGTATGGAACAGGCAGCACCCTCAAACCTTCAGAAGTATGAGATGAACCCCAACAACTTGGAAAGGTGGATCTCTCTCACACGTACCAACACAGACTATCCCCCAATTTAACTGATCCCCAAAGGTTTTTGATTAAATAGCGGAATAGAAAATATGATCCAAAAAAAGTGTATGTATATCACACGTACACAACCACACTAGGCCCCAATTACTATTGTTTGTACCCCTAAAAGGCTAGATGAGGAGTAGGGGGAGTATGGAACAGGCAGCACCCTCAAATCTTCAGAAGTATGAGATTGTGTTCACTGTACCCCACAAAGATTGAGTTCACTGCACCCCACAATGATTGTGTTCACTGCACCCCACAAAGATTGTGTTCACTGCACCTCACAAAGATTGTGTTCACTGTACCCCCCAAAGATTGTGTTCACTGCACCCCACAAAGATTCTGTTCACTGTACCCCACAAAGATTGTGTTCACTGCACCCTAAAAGGATGTTGTTCACTGCACCCCACAAAGATTGTGTTCACTGCACCCTAAAAGGATGTTGTTCACTGCACCCCAAAAAGATTGTGTTCACTGTACCCCCCCAAAGATTGTGTTCACTGCACCCCACAAAGATTGTGTTCACTGCACCCCAAAAAGATTGTGTTCACTGTACCCCCCAAAGATTGTGTTCACTGCACCCCAAAAAGATTGTGTTCACTGTACCCCCCAAAGATTGTGTTCACTGCACCCCACAAAGATTCTGTTCACTGTACCCCACAAAGATTGTGTTCACTGCACCCCAAAAAGATTGTGTTCACTGTACCCCCCCAAAGATTGTGTTCACTGCACCCCACAAAGATTCTGTTCACTGCACCCCACAAAGGATTTTGTTCACTGCACCCCAAAAAGATTGTGTTCACTGCACCCCAAAAAGGATTTTGATCACTGCACCCCAAAAAGGATGTTGTTCACTGCACCCCAAAAATGATTTTGTTCACTCCACCCCAAAAAGATTGTGTTCACTGCACCCCACAAAGATTGTGTTCACTGCACCCCAAAAAGATTGTGTTCACTGTACCCCCCAAAGATTGTGTTCACTGCACCCCACAAAGATTCTGTTCACTGTACCCCACAAAGATTGTGTTCACTGCACCCCAAAAAGATTGTGTTCACTGCACCCCAAAAAGGATGTTGTTCACTGCACCCCAAAAAGGATGTTGTTCACTCCACCCCAAAAAGATTGTGTTCACTGCACCCCACAAAGATTGTGTTCACTGCACCCCAAAAAGATTGTGTTCACTGCACCCCAAAAATGATTTTGTTCACTGCACCCCAAAAAGGATTTTGTTCACTGCACCCCAAAAAGGATGTTGTTCACTCCACCCCAAAAAGATTGTGTTCACTGCACCCCAAAAAGATTGTGTTCACTGCACCCCACAAAGGATTTTGTTCACTGCACCCCAAAAAGATTGTGTTCACTGCACCCCAAAAAGGATGTTGTTCACTGCACCCCAAAAAGGATTTTGTTCACTGCACCCCAAAAAGATTGTGTTCACTGCACCCCACAAAGGATTTTGTTCACTGCACCCCACAAAGATTGTGTTCACTGCACACCAAAAAGGATTGTGTTCACTGCACCCCAAAAAGATTTTGTTCACTGCACCCCAAAAAGATTGTGTTCACTGCAGCCCAAAAAGATTGTGTTCACTGCAGCCCAAAAAGATTGTGTTCACTGCAGCCCAAAAAGATTGTGTTCACTGCAGCTCACACACAGAAAAATGGATGTGGATCACTGACACCTGCCTATCTCCAATCCCACACCACACAGCAATATCGATTGTAGTTTGTAGAACACAGTTTCCCTAAAATTCAGCAGACTCTGTCCCTAACAGGATTGAGAAGAGATCGTAGATCAGGATTGAGTGCAGATTCACCCCACCCCCCACACAGCAATATCGATTGTAGTTTGTAGAAGACACTGACCCTATAATTCAGCAGACTCTATCCCTAAAATGCCTACAACTCGCCCTGCCTAAACACTCCGACCTGTCCCTCAATTCTATCCGGACACAAATGGTTTTTTCCTGCCTATCTTTCCCTAATCAGCAGCCAGCACATTGATGTGTGCTCTGTCCCTTAGCTAAGCAGCAGAATGACGCTGCTGCGGCGGCTGCCTCGAACTTATAAAGACTTGGTCACATGCTTCAGACGGCCAATCACAGCTACTAAGACATTTGCAGGCATGGCTGGGATGGCTTAAGGCACACCAGTTAAACGATTGTTGATTGGCTGTTGAAAGCCCGCCATGAAAAGAGCGCCAAAGCATGCAAAACCCGGAAATAAAACGACCGAACACGGATTTTTACCCGAACATACAGTAAAGTGTCCGTGTCCGTGTTCGGGTAAAAAAAATCCAATTATTCGGTACGAACACGAATAATACAGTCCGTGTTCGCTCAACACTACCCCCAACGGGTCATGTTTTCAGGCTTTCCATTATTTTGCAGAGGTGATTTGATCAGTTTCACTGCCTTAGTAAATGACCACAGCTGCTTCATCTGAGGGGAAATCCTGAAAACACGACCTGTTGGGGGGTATTTGAGGACTGGAGTTGAGAATCATTGGTGTAAGATTCTGTTTTCTGTCTTCCTCTGCCGGGTTTTTACAGGCAGCTACCTCTGTGCACCGGCATCATGTTCCGTGGTGAGGAAGAAGGAAGGACCGGTCCCGCTCGGTGTCACTCCCTAGAGGCCCACATGGCTTGCGGTAGACAGGGACAAGAGCCAGATGCATGGTTCTCTCTGTCACAGGACTGTCTTTAATATTGGTTGAACCTCGGGCAAATATATTCTTGCAGCTAGACTCAAAATCAGTTTACTGCAACAGATCAGGCAGCAATTGCAATTAGTTGCCAGAGGTTACAGCATATCATTACCGCTCACTGATTGGTTGCTAGAGGTTACTGCACGTCATTACCGCTCACCCATTGGCTGCTGGGGCTGGGGGAGGGGTGATAAGTTGCAGTGATGGGGTCAGAGGCAGGGCTGGGGGGGATGATATGAGTGTCAGTGCTGGGGGGATGGGATCAATGGCAGTGCTGGGGGGGGGTGTGATCAGTGCCAGTGCTCGAGGGTTTATGGGATCAAGAGGGGAGGGTGAGAGAGAGAGAAGGGAGTGAGAGAGAGTGAAACAGGGTGAGAGAAAAAGGTGAGAGAGAGGAGGGGTAATAGAGAGAGAGAGAGAGAGGTGGGGTGATAGGGAGAGGGGGGTTAGAGAAAGAGGGGTTAGAGGGAGGTGAGAGAAAGAGAGGAGTGAGAGAGGGGGATGAGAGAGAGGGGCGGGGGGTGAGAGAGAGACCCCTAGCCTTTTTCCTGTGCCCCTCTGTCCCTGAGGGTGGGTGTATGTGATGCCCAGTTCTCCATGCTAGCAGTAGGATGTTTAAGGCTCTGGGAGGTGCCAGGGATGCTGCGCCCGCTGCTATTTGCCTATTTGGGGGTGACTGAGGTGGTGGAGGTCTTCTCCCTTCTGGACTCTCAGTCTTAGACACCCTCACTGCTTGCATTCCTTGCAGCCTTCGTCTCTGGGGTCACCCGCTCGCTGTGTGGGGATGAAAGGCGGAGCAAGGTGCGTTAAAGATGGTCCTGCTCTGTCACATTCTCAGTGATGTCACCGGTCTCTAGTGAATGGATAGGCTGCATTCTCAGTGATGTCACCGGTCTCTAGTGAATGGATAGGCTGCATTCTCAGTGATGTCACCGGTCTCTAGTGCATGGATGGGCTGCACTCTCTGTGATGTCATAGGTTCTACTCAATAGATAAGCTGCATTTTCTGTGATGTCAGTAGTCTCTAATTATTATTTTTTGTTACTATTAAAAAAAAAGTAAAATTCCTGCTCGCTATATTTGAGAAGAACTGTAGTAAGAGAAGCACCACCTGGCTGCTGAGAATTAAGTTTTTGTATTAATGTTACCATTTTGAGTTTATTTTCGATGTCAGGTTGTTGGGATGACCACAAGCAAGTATGTAATCTTCTTCTTTTTGCCAAACCACAATGAGTCATTAATGTGGTGTTATACACGATATACTAATATGTTGCTGTGGTTGATTTATTTTTCATTGTACTGGATGCCAAATTGACTAGATGTGTAACAATTACAGGTATCACTTTTACTGGTTCCTCTACATTCTCTGCTCTTTGCACAACCCAGGGGCCAAAGGGTTTACGAATTTTAGTAACATATATTTTTTTACCATATGTTTGTGGTCATAACAGGGCGGTCAGGACCACTTAGCAAGGAGCAAGGAGGCGTTCATTACACACACGTACGCCGTATACCACAGCAGCCCCTACTTTGCACTCTGTGACCTAAAAATATAGGTTCTTCCATACAGGATGAACGAGAATGCACTTTGTCATCACTCTACCCATTAAAAGCCACAACACATTTCACATATGACTGATCCCTCTCGCCCCTGCCTCAGGGCACAGGTTTGTGCATCAATAAAACGTTTCCCCGGGAAATCATCTTGCCATGTTAATAATGGACTGAGTCATGATGAAGAACTGCTACAAGGCCGGGCAGGCCAGGATACACACTTATATTGGGAAATATGTTTATGCCTGTAATAGAACGAACACATCTGGAATTAATATGGAAGCTTCTGTTTGGACATCGTGTATGAGCCTTTTAGAGAGCAATGAACTCCCCAATCACATCCGAACCCCCCACATTCACAGACTCCCCTATAACACAGTCCCCCCCAGCACAGAGCTCCCCAGTTACATGGTTCCTCCATCACACAGCCCTACAATGGCACAGTCCCCCTATCACAGAATCCCCCAGTTATACAGTCCCTCCATAACAGAGTGACTCGATCACACAGTCCCCACAACACATAGAACCCATATCACATGGACTTTCCATCACAGGTCACACAGCACCCCTTTACAGAGCCCCCCCCCTCCAAATCACACAGTCCATCCATCACAGAGCCCCCCAGTCACACAGTCCCCCCATCACACAGCCCCCCATCACAGAACCCTCAATCACATAGTCTATCACAGAACTCCCAAATCATAAAGCCCTCCAATCACACAGTCCTTTCCTATCACAGAGCCCCTCAATCATGCAGCCCTCACCCATCACATACCCCCTAAGACACAGCCCCTCCCCATCACAAAACCTACCAATCACACAGCCCCCATCACAGAACCCCAGAATCACACAGTCTACCTATCACAGAGCCAGCCAATCACACAGTCCCCCCACCACAGAGCCCCCAAATTACACAGCCCCCCATCACAGAACCCCAGAATCACACAATCTTCCCATCACAGTGCCCTCCAGTTACACAGCCCTAGCCATCACAGAACCCGCCAATCACACAGGTTCCCCATCAAATAACCCCAGAATCAAACAGTCTCGCCATCACAGAGCCCACCAATCACACAGCACCCGATCACAGAGCCCACCAATCAGTGCGCCCCAGTTATACAGCCCCCCCTCCATCAAAGAACCCCAGAATCACACAGTCTTCCCATAACAGAGCCCACCAATCACACAGCCCCCCTATAACAGAGCCCCCCAATCACACAGCGCTGCATTACAGAACCCACCAATCACACAGCCCCCCATTACAGAACCCCAGTATCACAGTCTTTCCAACACAGAGGCCACAAATCACACAGCCCCCCCATCACAGAACCCACCAATCACACAGCCCCCATCACAAAACCCACCGATTACACAGTCTTCCCATCACAGTGCTCCCCAGTCATACAGCCCTCCCCATCACAGAGCCCATCAATCACAAAGCCCCCTATCACAGAACCCACCAATCACACAGCCCCCCCATCACAGAACCCCAGAATCACACAGTCTTCCCATCACAGAACCCACCAATCAGCCCCCCATCACAGAACCCTAGAATCACACAGTCTTCCCATTACAGTGCCCCGCCCCAGTTACACTGCCCTCCCCATCACAGAGCCCACCAATCACACAGCCCAACAATCACACAGCCCCCCCCCCCCTCCACCACAGAACCCCAGAATCACAGTCTTCCCATTACAGAGTTCACCAATAACACAGCCCCCCATCACAGAGCCCACCAATCACACAGCCCCCCATCACACAGCCCAACAATCATACAGCCACCCCCCCCCCTCCACCACAGAACCCCAGAATCACAGTCTTCCCATTACAGAGTTCACCAATCACACAGCCCCCCCATCACAGAGCCCACCAATCACACAGCCCCATCATCACAAAGCCCACCAATCACACAGCCCCCCCATCACAGAGCCCACCAATCACACAGCCCCATCATCACAAAGCCCACCAATCACACAGCCCTCCCCCATCTCATAGCACACCAATCACACAGCCCTCCCCCATCTCAGAGCCCACCAATCACACAGCCCTCCCCCATCTCAGAGCCCACCAATCACACAGCCCTCCCCCATCTCAGAGCCCACCAATCAAACAGCCCTCCCCCATCATAGAGCCCACCAATCACACATCCCCCCATCACAGAACCCAAGAACCACACAGTCCCCCCATCACAGTCCCACCAATCACACATCCCCCTATCACAGAGCTCACCAATCACAAAGCCCCCCATCACAGAACCCCAGAATCACACAGTCTTCCCCTCACAGAGCCCACCAATCACGCAGCCCCCCCCCCATCACAGAACCCAAGAGTCGCAGAGCCCCAATCACACAGCCTCCCCAACACAGAGCCCCCCAATAACACAGCCCTCCATCAAAGAGGTGGAGCAGAGGGTGGGAGGGGGAGCAGCCCACTGAGCCCAGCCTATCCACACCCTATCCACACCATGGCAACTCATGATGCTCATGGCACCCCAGCGGAACCAAAACGGCACCTGAGTTGAAAAACACTGCTCTATTCTGTGTGAGTGAATAACGTTAAACTTGGAGAGAAAATAGTCTATAGTCACATTTGATTTTGCCCCCATTCGCACAGAACAAATATACATGCAGGTTGAACAGCTCTTATTTCCTATAAATACGCCACTTGGTGTAAAGAGAGATTACAGGTGAAAACACACAACGCTTCAAACAGATAAATCCCACGCAGTGCGGCATATACATCACTGTATACCATATATAAATCATATTTCTTAGGATTATTTGAGCTCAGAATGACAAAGAATCCACATGTTGCTATATCTTACGTGTATCCAAAGTAACATTTATTTTTATTTTAACACATATTGTAACATTTGACATAATACTAATCAGCGTTGTTTACAGGAGAGATCTTATCAGAGTCCCCAAGGTTTAATGGTTGATACATTTCGATTTTTCAAGCTTGTTTGCGTTCCTGTTTTTGTTTGTCTTCTGCATTAAGCCCCAGCTTTGAGGTTGTATAGAATAGAGACTTTGGACTTTTACCCTTTGCAGTTATTTTTAGTCGGTTAAGCACTTTTTAGAAAAAAATATAGTATTTGAACTTTAGGATCTGCTCCAAACTGAACTCCCAACTGACAGAAAAAAAACATGAACGATGTATTCATTACAAAAATAATTACTGAGAACAGCTAGTATAAGTTTCTGCATAGTTCTTTATATTAGCAACTTTCTCTACCCATTACGGCACAATTGGGAAATTTCTTCCCACACTCCAAAAACATGCTGGTAGGGCTGAACTGCATCAGCGATGCTACTGAGACTCATTTGCACCCCAACATTTTTTATTAGCATTGCACTTGGATGAGATTAAAGCGGAGTTCCACCCTGGGAATACTTTTTTTAATAAAAATACCCCTGGGACAGTCAGGGCTAGTACATTCCACAATGGCTATCCTCTGATCTGTCCCGGGTTGCACTTAGATTTTAGGAGAAATACTTACCTTGAAAAAGTATTGTCCAGTGCTGCCATCTCAGGTGTGGGCAGCTTGAAGCCAGCGCGTCCTCTTCTGCGTCCTCTTCCGTCTTCTTCGGTCCCACGATGCACTGCACCCGCCCCGCCGTCGCTTCCGGTGCGCGCGCGTCATCCCTCCACAGCTTCTGGGCATGCCAGAAGCTGTTTAGCAAGGTATGACGGCGCCTGCACCGGAACTGACGTCGGGGCCGGTGCAGACGCATTGATTCCTGGGAGCGATGATGTTCAGCTCCCAGGAATCATTGCAAAGCCAGGAAGTGACGAATCACCGTGGCCGCCGAGGGGAGGAAGAAGGAAGGAAGAAGGAAGTAAGGTAAGTATATTTTCTTCTATAGGAGGTATAGAAAAAAAAAATTGCGATTATCCATTTGTTTTTCAGGTGACCCGGGGCGAGAAGATGGAGGTAAGTATAAATTTAGGGTGGAACTCCACTTTAAAGTGAATATACACTATATTACCAAAAGTATTGGGACGCCTGCCTTTTTCACCTTGAGCTATTGAGCTCTTTAAACAACAGGATTCTTACAACAGGAGGTAAGGCCACATCATGTGAAAATCCTTCCCCGGTTATATTTTACACTTCCAGTGGCCAGCTGAGTGCCTGTTTTACTGCCCCCGCTGCCCATATGAAAGAAACCAATCAGGGTCATACTAGCGAGTTCAAAAATCCTTGACCCTTGCTCATAGATACCGAATGTGTCTCCAGCTTGACAGAGCCAGACTAGTTAACACATTTACACTTTACACAGTCCTTTACATAGTGTATAGTCACATCAGTCCCTGTCCCCAAAGAGCTTACAATCTATGGTCCCTACATACATACATACATACATACATACTAGGGCCAATTTCACCTTGAGCTATTGACCTCTTTAAACAACAGGATTCTTACAACAGGAGGTAAGGAAATATAGGGGAAATAATGTGAAAATTTATATTTTATTTAATTTTATTTATTTATTTATTTATTTTTTTACTCATTACCACAAAAAAGAAATAAAATAGGTATATACTACACTATATTACCTAAAGTATTGGGACGCCTGCCTTTACATGCATATGAGCCTTAATGACATCCCTTAGTCTGTAGGGTTCAATATTGTGTTGGCCCATCCTTTGCAGAGACTGATAACTAGTCCTTCTCGTCCACATCAGTGTCTGACCTCACAAATGAGCTTCTGGAAGAATGGTCAAACATTCCCATAGACACACTCCTAAACCTTGTGTATACCCTTCCCAGAAGAGTTGAAGCTGTTATAGCTGCAAAGGATGGGCCAACACAATATTGAACCCTACAGACTAAGGCTGGGATGCCATTAAGGTTCATTTGCATGTAAAGGCAGGCGTCCCAAAACTTTAGGTAATATAGTGTAGTATATACCTATTTTGTTTCTTTATTGTGGTCATGAGTAAAATAAAAAAATAAAATAAAATGAAATGAAATATTAATTTTCACACTGTTTCCTATATATCTTCTTACCTCCTGTTGGAAGAATCCTGTTGTTTATAGAGCTCAATAGCTCAAGGTGAAATTGGCCCTAGTATGTATTTAGGGACCATAGATTGTAAACTCTTTGGGGACATGGACTGATGTGAATATACAGTACACTATGTAAAGGACTGCGCAAAGTGTAAATGTGTTGACTAGTCTGGCTCTGTCAAGCTGGAGACATATTTGGTTTCTATGGGTAATAGCGGCTGATTTTTCTACTCGCTAGTATGACTCTGATTGGTCTCTTTCAAATGGGCAGCAGGGGGCAGTAAAACATTCACTCAGCTGGCCAGTGTAAAATACAACAGGTGAAGGCTGTTCACATGATGTGGCAACAACACTTTGCATTGCAGTTGCAGCAAATCGAACGCCACATGCCAAGTTGACAGGTGGCCAAATTGAAAGGCCACTCAAGTCAATGTAGCCGCAATGCAACTGAGAGCCAAATGCTTGGCTTGCAGCTGCAGCAAATTAGCCGGAATATAAACTGTATTTGTCCGAAAAAAGAAAGATGCATTCAGGAGGTGGCAGGATCGCTTCCTAAATGCCTGACACAGGGCTGCTTAACCACACGCTGAGAGAAGATCCATCATTGATCACTTTTCAGAGCACAGGCTGGTGTGAACCTAGCCATTGCATAGGACATCTGATCCCTGATCGGCAACCTGAGGAGGTCAAGCTGGACTAGTCAGGTGACTACTAGGTGGTCCAGGGGCTTGAGTTCCCCCCAGGGGCCAGAACAAGGGGGCCCTGACTTCAGTACTACGAACTATGAACTGGGTCATTATGGAAGTGCACAGAGTTTCCAAGTGTTGTTTGCTCTGCAGAAGGTCTGATTTTTTGATCAAAGGATGGCATGCGGGGGGGGGGGGGGGGTGGGGGGGCAAACAGGGTCTCCCACTAAGTGTATTTCAGCTGGTTCATCGGGAACTCTCCAAAATTCACCCGCTGTATGGCCAAGCGTCTGTCCCCTTACAGTGGGACCATAATAGGATCACCACCAAGGCTATGATCGACACAGGATCTTGTGGGAACTACATTGACACTAGTTTTGTTGCTTTAAATAAAATACCTATTATTTCAAAATCTAAACCTGTCTCTGTTAGTTTTATTAAAGGTATTCCGTTATCTTCTGGTCCAATTACCAATCAGACACAAGCACTCCTTGCTACTTCTAACGAGTCTCATGCTGAGACCACCACTTTTGATGTATTACCTTCACCCCATTTTCCCATTATTTTGGGACTTCCCTGGTTACACATACATCAACCAATCATTGATTGGAAAACACGGACTTTAACCTTCCCCTCTCACTACTGCGTGACCACGTGTAACCTCCAATCATATAAAAAAATCCTGTCCATGGTGTCAGATGAAATTTCACCACCACCATGCTATCAGGATCTATCAGAAGTCTTCCTTGAGAAAAATGCTCAAGTATTGCCTCCCCATAGGGACTACGATTGTTCTATTGATCTACTCCCTAATAGTAAACTACCTTTCGGTCATGTTTATCCTCTTTCTCAGGATGAACTTTCTCATCTCAAGGAATACTTGGATGAGAATTTAGCGAAAGGGTTTATTAGACCCTCTACTTCTTCCACAGCTGCAGGACTTTTCTTTGTCCGCAATAAGGATTTAAGTCTCGGGCCTATTATTGACTATAGGCAATTAAATACCATTACGATAAAGGATCGCTATCCTTTACCTCTCATTCCCGAACTCATTGAACAAGTGCGCGGAGCTACCTACTTTTCAAAATTGGACCTAAAAGGGGCATACAACCTTATCCGAATACGTAATGGGGATGAGTGGAAGACGGCATTCAGAACCAGATACGGATTATTCGAATATCTAGTGATGCCTTTTGGGTTGTGTAATGCTCCCGCAGCATTTCAATGATTCATAAATGACATCTTCAGAGACTTACTTGATGTTTGTGTTGTGGTATATCTGGACGATATACTCATTTATTCTCAGTCCTTGTCTGAACATGTAAGACATGTAAGACTTGTGCTATCCAGATTACTCGCACACAACTTATACGTAAAATTAAAAAAATGCCTATTTCATAAGGAAGAAGTACTATTCCTAGGATACATCATATCTAAGAACGGTATCAAGATGGATATGAGCAAGATATCATGTATACTGGATTGGCCTGTACCAACAACTCGTAAGGCATTACAACGATTCCTTGGATTTTCGAACTTCTATAGGAAGTTCATCAAGAACTTCTCTTCTATTGTGAGACCACTCACACAACTTACAAGTGTAAAGAAACCATTCAAATAGTCTGAAGAAGCAAATAAAGCTTTCCGCTTGTTAAAATTAAGCTTCACTTCTGCTCCCATACTACGCCATCCAGACCCATCCCTCCAATATATCCTGGAGGTAGATGCATCAAATATGGCTGTAGGAGCAGTTCTTTCCCAACGACCAACGAATACTTCACCACTCCACCCAGTTGCTTTTTTCTCTAAATCACTAAGTAGCCCAGAGGTGAATTACCCAGTGGGTGAAAAAGAGTTGCTTGCCATAAAATTGGCACTAGAAAATTGGCGACATTTACTTGAAGGTACTCGATTGCCAATACTCATATATACAGATCATAAGAATCTCCAATACCTTCAGACCAACAAGACTCTTTCCCACCGGCAGGTACGTTGGTCATTATTCTTCCTAAGATTCAACTTCCTAGTGACCTACACGCCTGCAGACAAAAACAAAAAAGCGGATGCGCTATCACGGCTAACCGAAGATAACTGCGCCAAAATCCCTTCACTTCCTATAATACCCCATGACCGTATTATTGGTGTTGTTCGTTCCTTGAAGGAAGAGATTCTGCACAGTATAGGACTGGATTCACCACCACCACAACTAAGTGCTGATGCAGAAGGCTTCCTCTACTTTAACGACAAACTCTACATACCTCCTGGTATGCGTACCAAGATCTTGGAATTATCACATGATGTACCTATGGCAGGACATATGGGTATGACTAAGACATTCAATTTGCTCACCAGGCAATTTTGGTGGCCTGATATGAAGACGTCTGTACAAAAATTTGTTTCCTCATGTGACATCTGTGCAAGGTCCAAAATTGACACTACAAAACCATCTGGTCTACTTTGCAGTCTACCAATACCCAAAGTTCCATGGGAAGTTGTGTCCTTAGACTTTATAGTAGAATTACCACCTTCCAAAGGATTTACTACCATTCTAGTGTCAGTGGACCATCTGACAAAGATGGCACATTTCATTTCTATTCGCAGACTACCTTCATCTAAGGAAACAGCGGAATTACTGGTGAAACATGTGTTCAAGCTACATGGAATTCCAAAGACTCTTTTATCTGACCGAGGTTCACAGTTCATCTCCAAGTTTTGGCAAGCTCTATGTCATATACTACGAATTGAGCGAAAACTTACTTCTCCCTACCACCCTCAGACCAATGGACAAACTGAAAGAGTCAACCAGTGCATTGAACAATACTTGCGTTGCTACACCTCATACCTACAGGATGATTGGGTGGACCTCCTCCCTCTGGCAGAATTTGCTTACAATAACGCAACCCACAGTACTACTAAGCAAAGTCCATTCTACCTAAACTATGGGTTTCATCCCACACTTCTTCCACCATGCATCCTGCCATCAAGTAACCCAGTAGCCTCTGACTATCTTACCCAAATAAAAGACTCTCTGGGTTTACTTAACACCACCATCTCACATGCCCATAGCCAACAAAAAAGGTACTACGACCTCCGTAGAAGACCTTCTCCTCCATATGCTATTGGGGATCTCGTTTGGCTATCTACGAAAAACTTAAGGTTAAAGATCCCCAGTAAAAAGCTTGGGCCTTTGTTTCTAGGACCTTTCCCAATTGAGAAGCTCATTGGGAGAGCTGCAGTTCAACTCACCTTACCGGCAGATCTTAAAATACACCCCATCTTTCACGTGTCGCTACTGAAACCACATGTTCCCAACCAAGGAATAAGACCTACCATCTCGCCTCCACCTCCAGTACAAGTTGAGGGCGGAGAAGAATTTAAGATTAAGGAGATTTTGGATTCTCGTATCCACAGAGGGAAACTCCAATATCTCATAAGATGGAAAAACTATGGACCCCAAGACGACACCTGGTTGGATACTTCTGACGTTCACGCTCCCAGGCTTATACGAAGGTTCCACTCCAAATACCCGGAGAGACCAGTGCTATAGGCCTTCCGGAGCCGGCCTTAAGGGGGGGGTACTGTAAGATTCTGGTACCTTCGGTACCCTTCCAGCCCAATTCTTCCGCATATAGCTACCTGTCCCTTTAAATCTCGTGACGTCATCACTAGGCGCCGCTCTGAGCGGCTATTTCAATCGCCGGTTTTCACTCACAAGGTGTTCGTGCAAACCGCTTGTTACACAGCCTTGTCTGACGCTGCCGAAGCCTCCAGCTATTTCCTGTATCTCGCTACGGATCCTGTATCTCGCTACCGATCCTTCTCCTCATTACCGGACCCCTCATCTCTCTAAAACCAACTAGTGATAAGTACCCCGCAGGGGATTCCTTCCTATCAACTTACACTATCTACTCTTGTATACTAAAGACTGTTGCTATCTTTGCATTACTATTTCTATCATCTGCACTGTTACATAGATTGCTAGCTCTTGAGTCTACTACCATCTATATCCTTGCACTGAGTTAGCAATTCCTGTACACTTCATCTGCTGTCCCCTACCACCTGTTAATTGTACATGATTGCTAACCTATCTGCATACTATCTATCACCATCTGCTAACACTCCTGAACATTACTATTGAGTGCCTATCATTGCTATCACTACTCACGCCTGTCCTTTCAGCACATCACCTCTATACTATCGTATACAACCTATCACTCCAGGAACATCTTATATGAGTGCCTGTATATTTGCATGCTGAGGCAGGCTGGGCCACAATGATGAGTCTGGAGAGTTGGATATGGTGATTCAACACATCTCTGCACGACTACTGAGTGGAAATTCTGCAGCTGCAAATCCAGTTCACTAAACAAACGCCGGAGCGTTACACTTACATTGATGGTTAGTGGGAAGAATGCGCCTTACCCTGGTAGTCAGTGGGAAGAATGCTCCTCACATTGGGGGTCATTGGGAAGAATGCTCTTTACACTGGTAGTCAGTGGGAAGAATGTCCCTTACATTGGTGGTCATTAGGAAGAATGCTCCTTAATCCGAGGTCATTAGGAAGAATGCTCCTTACATTGGTCGTCAGTGAAAAGAACACTTCCTACATTGGTGGTCATTGGGAAGAATGTCCTTTACATTGGTTGCCAGTGAGAAGAAGACTTTCTACATTGGTGGTTATTGGTAAAAAATGCTGTTTACAATGATGGTTAGTGGGAAGAATGCTCCTTATACTGGCAGTCAGTGGGAAAAATGCTCCTCACATTGGTGATCAGTGGGAAGAATGCTCCTTACACTGGTAGTCAGTAGGAAGAATGCCCCTTACATTGGTGGTCAGTGGGAAGAATACTCCTTACATTCATGGTCAGTGGGAAGAATGCTCCTTACACTGGTAGTCAGTGGGAAGAATGCACTTTACGTTGGTGGTCATTGGGAAGAATACTCCTTACATTGAAGGCCAAAGTTAAGAATGTCCCTTACATTGGTTCGTCAGTGGGAAAAATGCTCCTTACACTGGTGGTCATTGGGAAAAATGCTCCTTACATTGGTAGTCAGTGGGAAGAATGTCCCTTACATTGGGGGTCAGTTGGAAGAATGCTCCTTACATTGATGGTTAGTGAGAAGAATGCTCCTTACACTGGTAGTCAGTGGGAAAAATGTCCCTTACATTGGGGGTCAGTGGGAAAAATGCTCTGTACACTGGTGCTCATTGGGAAGAATGCTCCGTAAATTGGTGGTCATTGGGAAGAATGCTCCTCACATAGTTGGTTAATGGGAAGAATACTCCTTACATTGGTGGTCAGTGGAAAGAATTCCTCCCTTACAGATACTGTAGCTAAAAAGATCAATGTTGTCAGTAGGGGAGAGGCAGAAATCAAGGAACCCCAAGCAACCTCTGGAAGAACCCTAGAATTCCATGGAACCCTGATAGAAAAACCCTGGTTTATATACTCCGATTTAGCTCATTTCTGGAGAAGTGATTATATAAGTGCAGACGTTTTGGAAGTTTCGGTGTGTTCTTCTCTCATGAAAGTTCCTCCACGATGCAGTTGGCTGAAAGGACAGGATTGGCAGCGACGGCCATTATCAGAGGCTGCGAGTGGCCGCTGTGACCTTTGAATAAGCTCTGATATAACCCCAATGTGTTATATAAGGCTGCAAGTGGATTGTTTAATCATTAGCAGGTCAGCGGACGTCCAGGAGCCGCATGAAAACAAACAAGTGGAATCGTATTCTGTATCTTTTTACAAAACACAGAATACCATTGACTAGCTGACAGCTGGATTTTGCAGCCAACAAAGTATTTTATCTGGAACAAAATGTAACGACGTCCTCCTGCCAGCCAGAACAAGTGCAATGGTAGTACAGCTCTGGGCTAAGAAGAAAACCCATAGACAACTACAAGGTCCTGTTATTTGATGTTGTTAGCCACACTCTGAAGCTGGGAGACAGCCTGGGATTTTATGATAGCACCTGTCTGGTGATCTCCGACCCTGCCTCGTGTGCAAAGTCTTACATCCTATTTTCTTTAGAAAGCAGCCACAGGCTGAGTAGAAAAGCCCCCCCCCCCCCTGCCAGCATGATGCAGAAAAGAACCATATTGCTCTCTGTGTATAAGCAGCGGTCTCTCTGCCGAGGTCTGACACATCCCCTACTAAGACAACACTACAGCCCTCCATTCATCAAGGCACACGATACCTTCAGTCTGAGTAGAAAAGCCTCCCCCCTGCCAGCATGATGCAGAGAAGGACCCTCTATCGAAATCAACCCCCACCTGCTAAATCAGAACTACAGCTCTCCATTCAGCAAGGCACATGCTACCTTCAGTTTGAGTAGAAAAGCCTCCCCCTCTGCCAGCATGATGCAGAGAAGGACCCTTGCTCTCTGTGTGGAAGTCAATCCCCACCTGCTAAATCAGAACTACAGGTCTCCATTCAGCAAGTCACCTGCTACCTTGAGTCTGAGTAGAAAAGCCCCCCCCCCCGACAGCATTATGCAGAGAATGACCCTTGCTCTATGTGTGGAAGCAGTGGTCTCTCTGCTGAGGTCTGACACATCCTCTGCTAAGACAAAACTACAGCTCTCCATTCAGCAAGGCACATGCTACCTTCAGTCTGAGTAGAAAAGCCCCCCCCCCCCCTGCCAGCATGATGCAGAGAAGGACCCTTGCTCTCTGTGTGGAAGTCAATCCCCACCTGCTAAATCAGAACTACAGGTCTCCATTCAGCAAGTCACCTGCTACCTTGAGTCTGAGTAGAAAAGCCCCCCCCCCCCCGACAGCATTATGCAGAGAATGACCCTTGCTTTATGTGTGGAAGCAGTGGTCTCTCACATCCCCTGCTAAGTCAGAATTACAGCTCTTCATTTAGCAAGTCCTGAGCGGAAAAGCCTGTCCCTTGCCAGCATGAGTAAAAAAAAAACATATAATAATTTACACATTGTTTCCTATATTTTCCTTACCTCCCGTTGTGCAAATCCCATTGTTTATGGAGCTCAATAGCTTAAGGTGATATTTACACACACAGCATGACTCCACCTCCATTCCTCTTCATTTGAATTTTTTTGTCAGTAAGCAGCCACATCCAGAGTAGAAAAGCCTGTCCCCTGCCAGCATGCTGCAGAGAAGGACCTTTGCTCTCTGTGTGGAAGCAGTGATCACTCTGCTGAGGTCTGACACATCCCCTGCTAAGTCAGAACCACAGCTCTCCATTCAGCAAGGCACATGCTCAGTGCTGTATCTTGGCCTAGGCCAACAAGGCCCAGGCCTAGGGTGGCACTTTGCAGGGGCAGCAAAAAAGCTGCACCATGCGCGAAAAAAAAACAAAAAAACAGCCTCCTCCCAGCTCCCACGCAAAAAGGGTCCCCTTTTAGTATAGTGCCAGCCTTATGGGGCGAATTGCATCAAAGGGCAGGGTCCAGAAGGCAAATCAGCCTGGCACGCCCATAAAGCGGTCACACTGCTACCTGATATGCCAATGAGGACACTCGGACAGACTGCCGACCACACTTAATACAACTGGCCCGACGTCGGGGCCACCAATGCGAGTAAGTGTGGCACTGCAGCCTAATGCTCCACCTACCCTCCCCTGCCCCCAGGTATGGCAGGCATCATGTCAATAATATAATTTCTTCTCTTTAAACATCCTTGTCTCTGAGCGACCATATTGAATTGCATCATATACAATTAAGACTTTTAACTGTATATGATGGCAATAATATTCTGGACCTGCTCACCTCATATGTCCTATCGCAATATGTCACTGGATTAGTAAGATTACTCCAATCTTATAAGATATTTGGACTTGTGTTTGCTGCCACTGATTATTTCACTTATTTGTATAATGACTCTGGACTTCCTATTTATTATACAAATAAGTGAAATAATCCTAGGATTACAATCAGTGTCAGATAACACAAGGCCAAATATCTTAAAAGAAACGAGTAATCTTACTAATCCTGTGACATGACGCTGTACTAATGGGCACTGATAAGGCTGCACTGATGGCCACCGATGAGGTGGCACTGATAAGCTGCACTGATGGGGTTGCACTGATATGATGCACTGATGGGCGGTAATAGGCTGCACTGATGGGCACTAATATGCTACACTGATGGGCACCGATATGCTGCACTAATGGGCGCTAATAGGCTGATCTGATGGGCATTAATATGCTGCTCTGATAGCCACTGATGAGGCGGCAATGGTGGGTACTGATAAACTGCAATGATGGGCACTAATGAGGCTGCACTGATATGCTGCACTGATGGGCACTGATGAGGCTGCACTGATGGACAGGAGGTGGGCACCGATAAGCTTCACTGATGAGGCTGCAATGGCTGCCACTGATGAGGCTGCGCCGATGGCCACTGATGAGGCGGTACTAATAAGCTGCACTGATGGGGCTGCACTGATGGGCACTGATATGATGCAATGATGGGGCCGCACTGGTGGCCACTGATGAGGCCGTACTGATATGCTGCACCGATTGGCAGTAATGAGGCTGCACTGATGGGCACTGATAAGGCTTCACTGATGAGGCTGAACTTATGGGAACTGATGATGCTGCACCGATGGGCACTGATAAACTGGTTGTGGTCTGTAGTTTACAGATGACAGGGCGGGTCATGAACATGAATGGGTGTGGCCTTTACAGGAAGGGGTGGGTCATATTTGAATTAGGCGGTGCCCAAGTTTAGTCAGGCCTAGGGCAGCACAAAACCTAAATACACCACTGCACATGCTACCTTCAGTCTGAGTAGAAAAGCCTCCCCCTCTGCCAGCATGCTGCAGAGAAGGACCCTTGCTCTCTGTGTGGAAGCAGTGATCTCTCTGCTGAGGTCTGACACATCCCCTGCTAAATCAGAACTACGGGTCTCCATTTAGCAAGTCCTGAGTGGAAAAGCCTGTCCCTTGCCAGCATGAGTTAAAAAAAAAAAAAAAAAAAAAACATATAATAATTTACACATTGTTTCCTATATTTTCCTTAAATCCCATTGTTTATGGAGCTCAATAGCTTAAGGTGATATTTACACGCACAGCATGACTCCACTTCCATTTCTCTTCATTTGAAGTTTTTTTTTGTCAGTAAGCAGCCACATCCGGAGTAGAAAAGCCTGTCCCCTGCCAGCATGCTGCAGAAAAGGACCCTTGCTCTCTATGTGGAAACAGTAGTCTGTGTGCCGAGGTCTGACACATCCCCTGCTAAGTCAGAACTAAAGATCTCCATTCAGCAAGACACATGCTTCCTTCTGATTGGAAAGCCCTAGAACTGACAAGCAGGGAACTTGCTGGACCTTTCCAAAGGGACCACGGCTCCCACTCAGAGAGCAGGGGTCCTTCTTTGCAGCATGCTGGCAGGGGAGAGGCTTTTCTATTCAGGCTGTGACTGTTTTCTAACAGAAAAAAAAGTCAAATGAAGGAAAATGGAGGTGGAGTCATGTTGTGTGTGTAAATATGACCTCGAGCTTTTGAGCTCTATAAACAACAGGCTTTTTACAAGAGAAGGTAAGGAGATATATAGGAAACAATGTGAAAATTAATATTTTATTTCATTTTTTTTTTATCTTACTGTGTGTAAATATGACCTTGAGCTATTGAGCTCTATAAACAACAGGATTTATACAAGAGGAGGTAAGGAGATATATAGGAAACAATGTGAAAATTAATATTTTATTTCATTTTTTTTTTATCTTACTGTGTGTAAATATCACCTTGAGTTATTGAGCTCTATAAACAACAGGATTTTTACAAGAGGAGTTAAGGAGATATATAGGAAACAATGTGAATATTAATATTTTATTTAATTTTATTGTTTTATCTTACTGTGTGTAAATATGACCTTGAGCTATTGAGATCTATAAACAATAGGATTTTTACAAGAGAAGGTAAGGAGATATATAGGAAACAATGTGAAAATTAATATTTTATTTCATTAAATTTTTTATCTTATTGTGTGTAAGAGCCCATTCAGACTAGCACGACACGACTTTGGGGGGCGACCTGTGAAGTCGCGTGCACCGCGACTTTGGCGCGACTTGCAGAGACTTCACATAATGGAAGTCTATGCAAGTCGCTCTGAGGTCGCCCCAAAGTAGTACAGGACCCTTTTTCTAAGTCGGAGCGACTTGTGACGCTCCTATTAGAACGGGTCCTTTACTACTCAATGGACCGCGACCGAGCGCGACTTGTCAGGCTGACAAGTCGCCTGACAAGTCGCGCTAGTCTAAATGGGCTCTAAATATCACCTTGAGCTATTGAGCTCTATAAACAACAGGATTTTTACAAGAGGAGGTAAGGAGATATATAGGAAACAATGTGAAAATTTATATTTTATTTCATTTTATTTTTTATCTTACTTTACTCGTGACCACAATACAGAAATCATATAGGTATACACTATATCCCCTTTAATCTCATCCCAGCGCAATGCCAATATAATTATTAGGGTGCGAAGGAGTCTCAGTAGCAGTGCTGATGGTGGTTCAGCCCTTAAAGTCTGACTAAATATTATGGAAACTGAGGACATTCATTTTAAAAGGTTTTGGTTTTGGCAAGAGAACCAAAGAATTTCCTCCCACCGCAGACAAACAACATCTGGTCTAATCCCCAGGCGGACAGATCCATGGTTTGCTCCTGAGACCCCACAGAGAACCCCGTCCAAGTGGTGCAACAGGGTGTCATGTCTGATCAGAAGTAGATAATATGAGCTGCATGGGGATGCTGGGAGTTGTAGTTCAGCAGCAGCCATTGTTTGCCTATGGAAAGTTGGCAGGGCATGATATGAAGACAGGGATGGTAGGTGAGCGGATGTCTGCCCATGGCTGTTTATCTCACACCCTCCTGTCCAGACTCTTCACTCCAATACATGGACCAAGACAAACAACGGACTGCTCAGGGCTCATAAAATAATACGACTTCAACCTGAGAACTGAAATATGTCATCATCCCAATAAATATCATATAACAGAACTTCACTCTTCAATCTCTCCTTCTATATCCATCTAAAAATCTGGAGAGAGGTGATGTCACTCCTGTATAATATATCTTATATCTGGAGAGCGGTGATGTCACTCCTGTATAATATATCTTATATCTGGAGAGCGGTGATGTCACTCCTGTATAATATATCTTATATCTGGAGAGCGGTGATGTCACTCCTGTATAATATATCTTATATCTGGAGAGTGGTGATGTCACTCCTGTATAATATATCTTATATCTGGAGAGCGGTGATGTCACTCCTGTATAATATATCTTATATCTGGAGAGCGGTGATGTCACTCCTGTATAATATATCTTATATCTGGAGAGTGGTGATGTCACTCCTGTATAATATATCTTATATCTGGAGAGCGGTGATGTCACCCCTGTATAATATATCTTATATCTGGAGAGCGGTGATGTCACTCCTGTATAATATATCTTATATCTGGAGAGCGGTGATGTCACTCCTGTATAATATATCTTATATCTGGAGAGCGGTGATGTCACTCCTGTATAATATATCTTATATCTGGAGAGCGGTGATGTCACCCCTGTATAATATATCTTATATCTGGAGAGCGGTGATGTCACTCCTGTATAATATATCTTATATCTGGAGAGTGGTGATGTCACTCCTGTATAATATATCTTATATCTGGAGAGCGATGATGTCACTCCTGTATAATATATCTTATATCTGGAGAGCGGTGATGTCACCCCTGTATAATATATCTTATATCTGGAGAGCGGTGATGTCACTCCTGTATAATATATCTTATATCTGGAGAGTGGTGATGTCACCCCTGTATAATATATCTTATATCTGGAGAGCGATGATGTCACTCCTGTATAATATATCTTATATCTGGAGAGCGGTGATGTCACTCCTGTATAATATATCTTATATCTGGAGAGCGGTGATGTCACCCCTGTATATTATAATTTATATCTGGAGAGTGGTGATGTCACTCCTGTATAATATATCTTATATCTGGATAGCGGTGATGTCACTCCTGTATAATATATCTTATATCTGGAGAGCGGTGATGTCACCCCTGTATATTATAATTTATATCTGGAGAGCGGTGATGTCACTCCTGTATAATATATCTTATATCTGGAGAGCGGTGATGTCACTCCTGTATAATATATCTTATATCTGGAGAGCGGTGATGTCACTCCTGTATAATATATCTTATATCTGGAGAGCGGTGATGTCACTCCTGTATAATATATCTTATATCTGGAGAGCGGTGATGTCACTCCTGTATAATATATCTTATATCTGGAGAGCGGTGATGTCACTCCTGTGTAATATATCTTATATCTGAATAATATTGATGAGATATTGGTTCATCTCTCCATATTTATCTATATATGCCTGACCCTTTATATTGGATACATGCTTTCACTATATTTGATGAGTAAGTATGGGATTTGCAGATTGTTATCTGACTCATCGCAGTGAAGTGCGGGGTTGTAGAGGTCGTCATAATAGCCAATTTTCCTGAGAACGGCAGAACGGTGTAGGGGAAAGGTTACTGAGTGCATTGAACAATTTCTCTGAGTAATTGTGAGAAAATCCGCCTCTTCCCGCACGCTACTGCGGTTCCCCCAACCCCCCCCCCCCCCACCATGTCTTCTTTGTCTCCTAAATCCCGTACACTTACTGACCCCATTCATACAGGGTTTCTTTAAAGACAAATCTGTACTTGATGGTTGAGTCAAGTCAGGCTTGGAATAGAATTCTCTCTATCTTTAGGTATCCCGATCCATGGTAAATTATTCATTGTCTCAGCTAACATGCTCTTTGAATTATTTGGGCTAACGCGTTTCAGAAAAGCTTAACTTCTCAATTATTGTTTAACAGCCGCCGCGTGCGTCACAGGCCCCTCTATTTTTAGCCGATCTCGTGCAATAACTAAACAGGCTGTTTTTGTTCTCCGCAGCTTTCCATTATTAAATCACCATTGAGACGGTCCGGTGACCACGGGTGCTCAGTAAAGGGTTCAGCGGTTTCACACTCCGGTGAATACGTTGTCTATTTGGGATATATATTAATTAAATACCTGCTGCTATTGTTTCCTATTGCTGTGTGAGCGGAGAGCTCTGCCAAGCTGAACTCGAGTAGTTGAAAGGACAAATAAGTTTGAATTTCATTCAAGTATTTTTCCTGAACAAAGGGCGAAGCGTGGGCGCGCATTGTGCCACGTTTCTTTGATGCGTCTGGCTTCTAGTTATTGGTTTTGTAGACATGTGCCAATCACAAGTTCTAAAGTCACTGTAGAAAACCAAAAATTGCATGGTGAGAACCAAACTGTTTTATATATCAAACTGCTCTGGAAACACATTGAAACTCAGGAAGATTGGCATTGCCTTTGAAAAATGCAAAAAAATGTGGTTACGAGCCCAAAAGCTGGCCAGAGACCTCGGAGGAAGGACCCAAAGCATAGACAAAGAGGAGGGCCTAAACAAATGGTAAAAGAGCCTAAATTGCTTTGATGATTGTTATGGTGCCCCCTGGCAGGGGACATTGTGGGTAGTTGGTCTTTACTAGAGCTTCTGATGCTGGGGATAGCTGGAAACCCTAGTAGTCCCAGTTTTCTCCACTATAAGTTGTCACCGGGGCATGGAAGATTGTTCCATCAAGGGGGTAGCTGGAACAGACCGGCTGAGGTGTGGAGACTGTACACAAAACGCTAGGCAGAAAAGTAGTCAGGTTTAGGCAGAGGTCATGGACAGGCAGCAGGTAAGAGAGTAGTCAGATCCAGGCAGAGGTCATTGGCAGGTTGCAGAAATTAGAGTAGTCAGGTCCAGGGAGAGGTTGTGGGCAGGCAGCAGGAATAAAAGTAGTCAGGTCTAGGCAGAGGTCATTAGCAGGCAGTGGGCATGAGAGTAGTCAGGTCTAGGCAGAGGTCATGGGCAGGCAGTGGGCATGAGAGTGGTAAGGTCTAGGCAGAGGTCATGGGCAGGCAGCAGGCAAGAGGGTAGTCAGGTCCAGGCAGAGGTCATTGGCAGGTAACAGAAATTAGAGTAGTCAGATCCAGGGAGAGGTTGTGGGCAGGCATCAGGAATAAAAGTTGTCAGGTCTAGGCAGAGGTCATGGGCAGGCAGTGAGCATGAGAGTAGTCAGGTCTAGGCAGAGGTCATGGGCAGGCAGTGGGCATGAGAGTGGTAAGGTCTAGGCAGAGGTCATGGGCAGGCAGCAGGCAAGAGGGTAGTCAGGTCCAGGCAGAGGTCATGGGCAGGCAGCAGGCAAGAGGGTAGTCAGATCCAGGCAGAGGTCATTGGCAGGTTGCAGAAATTAGAGTAGTCAGGTCCAGGGAGAGGTTGTGGGCAGGCAGCAGGAATAAAAGTAGTCAGGTCTAGGCAGAGGTCATTAGCAGGCAGTGGGCATGAGAGTAGTCAGGTCTAGGCAGAGGTCATGGGCAGGCAGTGGGCATGAGAGTGGTAAGGTCTAGGCAGAGGTCATGGGCAGGCAGCAGGCAAGAGGGTAGTCAGGTCCAGGCAGAGGTCATTGGCAGGTAACAGAAATTAGAGTAGTCAGGTCCAGGGAGAGGTTGTGGGCAGGCATCAGGAATAAAAGTTGTCAGGTCTAGGCAGAGGTCATGGGCAGGCAGTGAGCATGAGAGTAGTCAGGTCTAGGCAGAGGTCATGGGCAGGCAGTGGGCATGAGAGTGGTAAGGTCTAGGCAGAGGTCATGGGCAGGCAGCAGGCAAGAGGGTAGTCAGGTCCAGGCAGAGGTCATTGGCAGGTAACAGAAATTAGAGTAGTCAGATCCAGGGAGAGGTTGTGGGCAGGCAGCAGGAATAAAAGTTGTCAGGTCTAGGCAGAGGTCATGGGCAGGCAGTGGGCATGAGAGTAGTCAGGTCTAGGCAGAGGTCATGGGCAGGCAGTGAGCATGAGAGTAGAAAGGTCCAGGCAGAGGTCATGGGCAAGTGACAGCCAAGAGAGTAGTCAAGCAAGGCAATCAGGAATCAGGTCTAAGCAGAGGCTGTGGGAAGGCAGCAGGCAAGAGTGTAGCCAGGCCCAGGTAGAGGTTTTGAACAGACAGCAGGCAAGAGGGTAGTCAGGTCCAGACAGAGGTCATGGGTAGGCAGCAGGAATGAGAGTAGTCAGGTCCAGGCTGATGTTGTGGGCAGGCAGCAGGAATGAGAGTAGTCAGGTCCAGGCAGAGATCATGGGCAGGCAGTACGCATGGGAGTAGTCAGGTCCAGGCAGAGGTTATGAATTGGCAGCAGGAATGATGTAGTCAGGTCCAGGCAGAGGTCATGTGCAGGTGGCAGTCAAGAGAGTAGTCAAGCAAGGCAATCAGGAAGTATAAAAATTATTTTGCACAAAGTATAGCTTAAATATCCTTTTGATCGCGCCCAGCATGATTTTCCAAAACTCTGGACGTCCTAGCAAAAATTTACCGAACACCATTGTGAGTCCTAGCAGGGATTTTGCGAGTACAATTGGGAGTCCTAGCAGGGATTTTGCGAGTACAATTGGGAGTCCTAGCAGGGATTTTGCGAGTACCATTGGGAGTCCTAGCATGGTTTTTGCGAGTACCATTGTGAGTCCTAGCAGGGATTTTGCGGGTACCATTGGGAGTTCTAGCAGGGATTTTGCGAGTTACATTGGGAATCCTAGCAGGGATTTTGCGAGTACCATTGGGAGTTCTAGCAAGGATTTTGCGAGTACCATTGGGAGTTCTAGCAAGGATTTTGCGAGTACCATTGGGAGTTCTAGCAGGGATTTCGCAAATACCATTGGGAGTCCTAGCAGGGATTTTGTGAGTACCATTGGAAGTCCTAGCAGGGATTTTTTGAGTACCATTTGGTATCCTAGCAGGGATTTTGCGAGTACCATTGGCTGTCCTAGCAGGGATTTTGCGAGTACCATTTGCTGTCCTAGCAGGGATTTTGCGAGTACCATTGGAAGTCCTGGCAGGGATTCTGAAAGCAGAAGTTCTGGAAGACCGGGCAAGGATTATTAGTAAGATCACAGCCAACGTGTTTCAACCTACCCCCCTTCATCAGGCCTTAAAGGATAAGTTCAGCTTTGGTAACATGATAGACCCTTTTTTAGAATGCAAAGTGTTATTTTTAGGCACCCCCTCATCCCCTATGTGTCTATGGATGTACACAACCTGGCTCAGGAACACGCCAGCACAGGTGCCCCTCAGCACAAGGATTGTTAAGGGGGCAACCAAATGAGATGAGGAGTGGACTGTGGCGGCGGGGGACTCCAGAAGAGGAGCTAAGAGACTGCTCTGTGCAATGCCATTACACAGAGCACGTAAGTATAACATCTAGTCAGAGATTGAGCTAAGAGATCTGTAATGAAATTGTGTCTGGATAGATCAGAGATGATCATTGACAATGTGCCAGTGTTTATTGGCTGGTAACATTCAACTCAGAGGAAGGACAGACATGTATCCAACTACTATAGTCACAATAGGTCTCTTTGGCCATTGTATGACATGCAGTAAGTAGGAATGCTCAGGCTGCCTGTTGCCATGTTTATCCATTCAGAGGAGAGGGCAGAGACATCACCTTGTTGTTTCTGTATTTATCTTTAATAAGTCTGGATTGTTAATCTGAAGCTTAAAGCGGTTCTTCAGTCATTTTTCCATCTTTCCATCTACTAAGTCCTTAATAGATGGGCGCCCTTAACAACGGATGAGTCATCAGCTGTCAGCGGGCTTCATGCATTATGAACTGCTCTCCCACTGCATAGGCAGCCCACAATGAAGGAATAAGAGAGAAGAGCCGACAACTCTAAAGTCCTTGATGCAAAAATGTATTGGCTACATTTGAGGATTAAAAAGCAAACAGTTAACGCGTTTCGGCGTGATCCTTAGTCATAGCAAGGTAATCCTATGGGCATAGTTCACATCATTGCAGTGCAGTACAGTGCAATTAAAAAAAAAAAGTAGAACATGCTGCATTTTTCCTCATAGCAAATGTAGGGAGTGTGCTACAAGCGGGCTTCAAATGCACCACACCAAATGCACCGCGTCCCTTTAACCACTTCTAGACCGGAAAGGATTTGCCCCCTTAATGACCAGGCCATATTTTGCAATTCGGCACTGCGTTATTTTAATGGAAAATTGCACAGTCATGCAACGCTTTTCCTAAATAAAAATTATGTCTTTTTTTTCCCCACAATTAGAGCTTTCTTTTGGTGTTTTTTAATCACCTGTGCGATTTTTATTTTTTGCGCTATAAACAAAAAAGAGCGACAATTCTGAAAAAAAAAACAATATTTTTCACATTCTGCTATATTGCATTCTCAAAAAAAAAAAAAATGTAAAAATCTAATTTTTTTAACATTTTAGGCCAATTTGTTTTCTGCTACATATTTTTGATAAAAAAAAATCGCAAAAAGCGTATTTTGATTGGTTTGCACAAAAGTTATCGCGTCTACGGGAAAGTTTTATGTAATTTTTATTGTTTTTTTTTTTTTACTAGTAATGGCGGCGATCTGCGATTTTTTGTGGGACTGCGACATTGTAGCGGACAGATCGGACCCCTAACTGACATTTTTGACACTTTTGGGGGGACCAGTGACATTACTACAGTAATCAGTGCTAAAAATATACACTGTCACTGTAATAATGACACTGGCAGGGAAGGGGTTAACACTGTGGGCGATCAAAGGGGTGAAATGTGTACCTAGGGGCGTGTTTCTAACTGTGAGGGGCGTGACTTGTGAAATGACCATAGAGACCTGTGTTCCTATATAGAAGGATCACAGGAGCTCTGTGATCATTCCAGAGAGAACAGTCAGCTGTGTTTACAACAGCTGACCGTTCTTTCTCTCTCAGCGGGGAACGGTCGCGGGTGTCAGGCGGCAATCAGAGCCGCCTGCCCGCTGGATGGGCTTCCCCGCTGACGAGCGGGGGCGGGAGCACGCTGCCAGCAGGGCGCACTTGCCCCTTAGCTGCCTGCGCGACAGACTTTTACCTACGGCGGTTCGCGCAGGAGAGGCTGCCTGCCGCAGTATAACTGCGGCGGGCGGTCGTAAAGTGGTTAAGCCAAGAAAGCCAAGCCCAAAAATGTAAAGAAAAATGCACTGCTAATTCAGTGCTAAATGCCGCACAAAACACATACAAAATGCATCCAAGCGTGTGTCAAACACACTTTAAATGCATGTAAACATGCATTTAAATACGCGCAGTTATATGCAGTTTCTGGTGTGAATGGGCCCTAAAGCGGCTTTCACACTGAGTTTATGTAGCGTTTTTGCATTACAAAACGCACCAGAAAAGAAGAATGCTTCCCTGTCTTCTGGGTTTGCGGGCTTTGGCCCCATGAGTTGCTGAGCCCTGATGACATCACTGCTGCGGCACGCAGTTCTGAATGCACAGCACAGTCAGTTCAGAACACAGTACGCATGCGCCATGCAACACCGCGCTAATTCTAAATGAATATACAGCTTCTCGCTGTTATTGCAAAACATTGCAATATAACTATGGTAAAAAAAAAGTGCAACGCTAAGCGCCGGTTCACATTACCGCGAAGCTACTTGCAGGGGCGACCTCCGAGATCGCGGTGCGAGCAGCGCGCCGCGACCTCGGAGCGGCCACCACGGACTTCATAACATTGAAGTCTATGGCGGTCGCCTCCGGGTCGCCCCAAAGAAGCTCCGGACCCTTTTTCTAGGTTGGAGCGACTTGTGTCACTCCTATTAGAACGGGTCCGCAGCTTCCCTATGGGAGGCGACCTGCGGCGACCTGTGAGGCGACCAGGTCACCTCACAGGTCGCCCTAGTGTGAACCGGCACTTAGAGAATTCCAATTGATACAAAATGATAAACATAAAAGTGCAAAAGTGCCAAAATTACAGAAAAATAAAGTCCATATAGTGTAAATGAAGTCCACACAAATGTATAATGTAGAATAGAAATGGAATGTGGATCCCAGTGCAAACGTCGTGGTATACGATACTCTAATTCATCCCAAAGGTGTTCTATTGGGTTGAGGTCAGGACTCTGTGCAGGCCAGTCAAGTTCCTCCACCCCAAACTCGCTCATCCATGTCTTTATGGACCTTGCTTTGTGCACTGGAGGGAGGATTATGGTGTGGGGTTGTTTTTCAGGGGTTGGGCTTGGACCCTTAGTTCTAGTGAAGGGAACTGTTAAGGCGTGAGCATACCAAGACATTTTAGACAATTTCATGCTCCCAACTTTGTGGGAACAGTTTGGGGATGGCCCCTTCCTGTTCCAACATGACTGCACACCACATCACAAAGCAAGGTCCATGAGGATATGGATGAGCGAGTTTGGGGTGGAGGAACTTGACTGGCCTGCACCTCAACCCAATAGAACACCTTTGGGATGAATTAGAGTGGAGACTGCAAGCAAGGCTTTCTCGTCCAACATCAGTGCCTGACCTCACAAATGCGCTTCTGGAAGAATGGTCAAATATTCCCATAGACACACTCCTAAACCTTATGGACAGCCTTCCCAGAAGAGTTGAAGCTGTTATAGCTGCAAAGGGAGGGCCAACTCCATATTGAACCCTACGGACTAAGACTGGGATGCCATTAAAGTTCATGTGCGTGTAAAGGTAGGTGTCCCAATACTTTTGGTAATATAGTGTAGGCTTTTTATTGCCATCGGAATAATCTTATGAACAGGAGTTCAGGTGTGTTCTGTACATCTCATTCTTCTATGAAATATGAAGGACGTAGATTTCCTCTTATCACGAATTTCTCTTATCTATGACCCAGACTCCTTCCAGGAAAAGGTCAGACTGAGCTGTATGGAGGATAGGCAGATCAGAGTTCTCTCTGCGTTTTACACCGTTAACGTGCTTTTTCCATCATCACTCATTATTTTATAATAATTTCCTTATCATATATTATAAAGCAATCCAGATCTGTGCTCATGCTTCAGCCAATCAGAGAATGGCAATACCTAAATAATGAAAATGTATCAGTATGTAACAAACCAAAGTTTACTCCTCATTTGCATGCAAATAACCAATGCTTAAAAAACAGTACAAACTAAATATAATAAACACATATGACTAAAATATATAAGATATAATGAAACCATGGTATATACAGTGCTACACAAAAGTGAGTACACCCCCTCACATTTTTGTAAATATTTTATTATATCTTTTCATGTGACAACACTGAAGAAATGACACTTTGCTACAATGTAAAGTAGTGAGTGTACAGCTTGTATAACAGTGTAAATTTGCTGTCCTCTCAAAATAACTCAACACACAGCCATTAATGTCTAAACCGCTGGCAACAAAAGTGAGTACACCGCGTGACAATGTCCAAATTGGGCCCAAAGTGTCAATATTTTGTGTGGCCACCATTATTTTCCAGCACTGCCTTAACCCTCTTGGGCATGGAGTTCACCAGAGCTTCACAGGTTGCCACTGGAGTCCTCTTCCACTCCTCCAAGATGACATCACAGAGCTGGTGGATGTTAGAGACCTTGAGCTCCTCCACCTTCCATTTGAGGATGCCCCACAGATGCTCAATAGGGTTTAGGTCTGGAGACATGCTTGGCCAGTCCATCACCTTTACCCTCAGCTTCTTTAGCAAGGCAGTGGTCATCTTGGAGATGTAGTTGGAGTCATTATCATGTTGGAATACTGCCCTGTGGCCCAGTCTCTGAAGGGAGGGGATCATGCTCTGCTTCAGTAAGTCACAGTACATGTTGGCATTCATGGTTCCCTCAATGAACTGTAACTCCCCAGTGCCGGCAGCACTCATGCAGCCCCAGACCATGACACTCCCACCACCATACTTGACTGTAGGCAAGACACACTTGTCTTTGTACTCCTCACCTGGTTGCCACCACACACGCTTGATACCATCTGAACCAAATACGTTTATCTTGGTCTCATCAGACCACAGGACATGGTTCCAGTAATCCATATCATTAGTCTGCTTGTCTTCAGCAAATTGTTTGCGGGCTTTCTTGTTCATCATCTTTAGAAGAGGCTTCCTTCTGGGATGACAGCCATGCAGATCAATTTGATGCAGTGTGCGGCGTATGGTCTGAGCACTGACAGGCTGACCCCCCACCCCTTCACCCTCTGCAGCAAGGCTGGCAGCACTCATACGTCTATTTCCCAAATACAACCTCTGGATATGACGCTGAGCACGTGCACTCAACTTCTTTGGTCGACCATGGCGAGGCCTGTTCTGAGTAGAACCTGTTCTGTTAAAGCGTTGTATTGTCTTGGCCACCGTGCTGCAGCTCAGTTTCAGGGTCTTGACAACCTTCTTATAGCCTAGGCCATCTTTATATAGAGCAACAATTCTTTTTTTCAGATCCTCAGAGAGTTCTTTGCCATGAGGTGCCATGTTGAACTTCCAGTGACCAGTATGAGAGAGTGAGAGAGATAACACCAAATGTAACACTTTTTGACTACTCATATACCTAATATAACTTGTTATCATACTCCAAGGTCTCGAGTCTAATTTCAGGGTGACCCTAAGGCATTTACCAAACCTTGTCAATTTGTGTCTGTTGACGGGTATACCCAAGGTGTCAGAGGTGCAGTGGTCTTTGTAGGGGTCAAGGTAAGAACAGAGCACCCAATTCAACCAGCAGCTCCTGCGGGGGGTAGCGCTGCACAAATTTAGGAAGGATACATTAAATGTGTGGATGGGGGAATCTGAATAATCTATGGCCAGCCTAAAGGGTACTCATAGAGATAAGATCTGTGACAATTTCTGAAACAATAAAATGATGATGGGGGGAGGGGACAGGGGTGACCCTTCACTGTCTGAAAGGTTGAAGATTCTGGACTCGTGTCTTCTCACTGGGGTCAGTTGGCGTGTTTGTGACTCTCTAGCAATGGGGAGGGCAACCCATGAGCCTGGTGTGTTGGGTCGGTACCTTTTAGTAGAAGGGATTAAATATTAACCCAAACCAGCAGAGCGAGTCAGAAGTAATGATGGTGAAGCAGATTTTGAGCTCATGAAGCTTTAATAGCACTTTGGAACAACAACAAAAAAATAATCTAAAGGTGATGATGAATAGAAGGGACCATACATTGAATCAACATACATTTACAAAGATTTAGGCCACGCCTCCACATGGCAGGTCTGGGGAATGGGCTGTCAACACACCAAAGTTTTTCCATGTATTGCATGTGCACTGCCTTAATGCACACTTTTTAGTACAAGGACCACAATGTATATTTAAAAAATATTTGCAGGCCAAAACCCCCCCCCCCCCCGGCAGAATTCCCGTTACCCCCATTTGTGCCCAGCAGAGTGCCCCCTACACTGATGCGTGCACAGTACAGCCCCCCCCCCCCCTTACATTGATACATGCCTAGCAGAGTCTCCCCTTACAATGATATATACCCATCAAAAGTCTCTTTACCCCCATTTGTGCTCAGCAGAGTTCCCCCTTACACTGATGTGTGCTCAACAGAGTACCCCCCTAACATTGATACATGCCCAGCAGTGTATCCCCCTTACAATGATGTATGCCCATCAAAAGTCCTCTTACTTCCATTTGTGCCCAGCAGTGCCCTCCCCCCCTTTAAACTGATGTGTGCCCATCAGAGTACCCCTATACATTGATGCATGCCCAGCAGAGTACCCCCATATATTAATATATGCCCAGCAAAGTACCTCCATACACTGATACAGTACATGCCCAGCAGAGTACCCCCATATATTGATACATGTCCAGCAGAGTACACCCATACACTGATACTGTACATGCCCAACAGAGTCCCTCCCCATACAGTGATACACGCCCAGCAGAGTACCCCCATATATTGATACATGCCCAGCAAAGTACCTCCATACACTGGTACATGCCCAGCAGAGTATCCCCATATATTGATACATGTCCAGCAGAGACCCCCATACACTGATACATGCTCAACAGAGTCCCTCCCCATACACTGATACATGCCCAGCAGAGTACCCCCGATATATTGATACATGCCCAACAAAGTACCTCCATACACTGATATTTGCCCAGCAGAGTACCCCCATATATTGGTACATGCCCAGCACAGTTCCCCCATACACTGATACATGCCCAGCAGAGTCCCCCCATACACTGATACTTGCCCAGCAGAGTACCCCCATATATGGATACATGCCCAGCAGAGTCCCCCCATACACTGATACTTGCCCAGCAGAGTACCCCCATATATTGGTACATGCCCAGCAGAGTTCCCCCATACACTGATACATGCCCAACAGAGTCCCCCCATACACTGATACATGCCTAGCAGAGTACCCCCATATATTGATACATGCCCAGCAGAGTCCCCCCATACACTGATACATGCCCAGCAGAGTACCCCTTACACTGATACATGCCTAGCAGAGTACCCCCATATATTGATACATGCCCAGCAGAGTACACCCATACACTGATACTGTACATGCCCAACAGAGTCCCTCCCCATACAGTGATACACGCCCAGCAGAGTACCCCCATACACTGATACATGCCCAGCAGAGTATCCCCATATATTGATACATGTCCAGCAGAGACCCCCATACACTGATACATGCTCAACAGAGTCCCTTCCCATACACTGATACATGCCCAGCAGAGTACCCCCGATATATTAATACATGCCCAACAAAGTACTTCCATACACTGACACTTGCCCAGCAGAGTACCCCCATATATTGGTACATGCCCAGCAGAGTACCCCCATATATTGATACATGCCCAGCAGAGTCCCCCCATACACTGATACATGCCCAGCAGAGTCCCCCCATACACTGATACATGCCCAGCAGAGTACCCCTATATATTGATACATGCCCAGCAGAGTACCTCCACACAATGATACATGCCCAGCAGAGTACCCCCATATATGGATAAATGCTCAGCAAAGTTCCCCCATACACTGATACATGCCCAGCAGAGCCCCCCCCCCCCCCATACACTGATACATGCCCAGCAGAGTACCCCCGATATATTGATACATGCCCAACAAAGTACCTCCATACACTGATATTTGCCCAGCAGAGTACCCCCATATATTGGTACATGCCCAGCACAGTTCCCCCATACACTGATACATGCCCAGCAGAGTACCCCCATATATGGATACATGCCCAGCAGAGTCCCCCCATACACTGATACTTGCCCAGCAGAGTACCCCCATATATTGGTACATGCCCAGCAGAGTTCCCCCATACACTGATACATGCCCAACAGAGTCCCCCCATACACTGATACATGCCTAGCAGAGTACCCCCATATATTGATACATGCCCAGCAGAGTCCCCCCATACACTGATACATGCCCAGCAGAGTACCCCTTACACTGATACATGCCTAGCAGAGTACCCCCATATATTGATACATGCCCAGCAGAGTACCCCCATATATTGATACATGTCCAGCAGAGTACCCCCATACACTGATACTGTACATGCCCAACAGAGTCCCTCCCCATACAGTGATACATGCCCAGCAGAGTACCCCCATACACTGATACATGCCCAGCAGAGTATCCCCATATATTGATACATGTCCAGCAGAGACCCCCATACACTGATACATGCTCAACAGAGTCCCTTCCCATACACTGATACATGCCCAGCAGAGTACCCCCGATATATTAATACATGCCCAACAAAGTACTTCCATACACTGACACTTGCCCAGCAGAGTACCCCCATATATTGGTACATGCCCAGCAGAGTCCCCCCCATACACTGATACATGCCCAGCAGAGTACCCCCATATATTGGTACATGCCCAGCAGAGTACCCCCATATATTGATACATGCCCAGCAGAGTCCCCCCATACACTGATACATGCCCAGCAGAGTCCCCCCATACACTGATACATGCCCAGCAGAGTACCCCTATATATTGATACATGCCCAGCAGAGTACCTCCACACAATGATACATGCCCAGCAGAGTACCCCCATATATGGATAAATGCTCAGCAAAGTTCCCCCATACACTGATACATGCCCAGCAGAGCCCCCCCCCCCATACACTGATACATGCCCAGCAGAGTACCCCCGATATATTGATACATGCCCAACAAAGTACCTCCATACACTGATATTTGCCCAGCAGAGTACCCCCATATATTGGTACATGCCCAGCACAGTTCCCCCATACACTGATACATGCCCAGCAGAGTCCCCCCATACACTGATACTTGCCCAGCAGAGTACCCCCATATATGGATACATGCCCAGCAGAGTCCCCCCATACACTGATACTTGCCCAGCAGAGTACCCCCATATATTGGTACATGCCCAGCAGAGTTCCCCCATACACTGATACATGCCCAACAGAGTCCCCCCATACACTGATACATGCCTAGCAGAGTACCCCCATATATTGATACATGCCCAGCAGAGTCCCCCCATACACTGATACATGCCCAGCAGAGTACCCCTTACACTGATACATGCCTAGCAGAGTACCCCCATATATTGATACATGCCCAGCAGAGTACCCCCATATATTGATACATGTCCAGCAGAGTACCCCCATACACTGATACTGTACATGCCCAACAGAGTCCCTCCCCATACAGTGATACACGCCCAGCAGAGTACCCCCATATATTGATACCTGCCCAGCAAAGTACCTCCATACACTGATACATGCCCAGCAGAGTATCCCCATATATTGATACATGTCCAGCAGAGACCCCCATACACTGATACATGCTCAACAGAGTCCCTTCCCATACACTGATACATGCCCAGCAGAGCCCCCCCCCCATACACTGATACATGCCCAGCAGAGTACCCCCGATATATTGATACATGCCCAACAAAGTACCTCCATACACTGATACTTGCCCAGCAGAGTACCCCCATATATTGGTACATGCCCAGCAGAGTACCCCCATACACTGATACATGCCCAGCAGAGCACCCCCATATATGGATACATGCCCAGCAGAGTCCCCCCATACACTGATACATGCCCAGCAGAGTCCCCCCCTTACACTGATACATGCCCAGCAGAGTACCCCCATATATTGATACATACCCAGAAGAGTACCCCCATATATTGATACATGCCCAGCAGAGTCCCCCCATACACTGATACATGCCCAGCAGAGTCCCCCCATACACTGATACATGCCCAGCAGAGTCCCCCCATACACTGATACATGCCCAGCAGAGTACCCTCATACACTGATACATGCCCAGCAGAGTACCCCCATACACTGATACATGCCCAGCAGAGTACCCCCATATATGGATACATGCCCAGCAGAGTCCCCCCATACACTGATACATGCCCAGCAGAGTCCCCCCATACACTGATACATGCCCAGCAGAGTACCCTCATACACTGATACATGCCCAGCAGAGTACCCCCATACACTGATACATGCCCAGCAGAGTACCCCCATATATGGATACATGCCCAGCAGAGTACCCCCATACACTGATACATGCCCAGCAGAGTACCCCCATATATTGGTACATGCCCAGCAGAGTACCCCCCATATATTGATACATGCCCAGCAGAGTACCCCCATATATGGATACATGTCCAGCTGAGTCGCCCCATACACTGATACATGCCCAGCAGAGTACCCCCATATATGGATACATGTCCAGCTGAGTCACCCCATACACTGATACATGCCCAGCAGAGTTCCCCCACACACTGATACATGCCCAGCAGAGTACCTCCATACACTGATACATGCCTAGCAGAGTACCCCCATATATTGATACACGCCGAGCGTCACTTCTGGGTTGCAGAATCTGCTAGGTAGCGGTATACTGATAGAACACCGCCTTCATGTTCTGTCAGATTGGTAAACCTATTGGAACGCATAGCGGCCCAGTTGGAACGCATGCGCAGTAAGCATTTGTTGCTCAGAACGTCCCTTCTGTTACATTTTCTGATGGGTAGCGCTATTCTGACAGGACACCGTGTTCTTTCAGAATACAGCTACCTATCAGATTTTGCTACCAGAAGTGACGTACGGACGAGAACAATTTACTGCGCATGCGCCATGTAAACTCACCTTGTATACTTAATCACAGTATTACATTTGTATTATTATTGTATTCTAGTAAGTATAGCAAGAAACCTGCAGGTAGAAGGTGGTGACGGCCATCTTGGTACACCCTGCACTTCTCAGCGACAAACTGAATATAGAGTGAAATATACTATTTGACTCGGACGCGGTGAAATCGTCTATTTCAGTGTATTAGGTGTATTTACTGCTAAAATAAATGTAAAATTCAAGACTTGCGTGGGTGTAAGAAGATGTCCGCCGCTGCTTCGTGTTCTGTCACATTAGGAAACCTATTGGAACGCATGGTACATGCGCAGTAAGTTGTTCTCGCCTGAACGTCACTTCCGGTAGCAGAATATGATAGGTAGCCGTATTCTGATAGAACACCGTGTCCTGTCAGAATAGCGCTACCCATCATAAAATGTAATGGAAGTGACGTTCTGAGCACAGAAGATGTATGCCGCTGCTTCGTGTTCTGTCACATTAGGAAACCTTTTGGAACGCATAGCGGCCACATGTTGGAACGCATGGCGCGTGCGCAGTAAGGAATTTGTGCTCGGAATGTCACTTCCATTACATTTTATGTTGGGTGGCGCTATTCTGACAGGACACGGTGTTCTATCAGAATACGGCTAACTATCATATTCTGCTACCGGAAGTGACGTTCAGGCGAGAACAACTTACTGTGCATGTACCATGCGTTCCAATAGGTTTCCTAATGTGACAGAACACGAAGCAGCGGCGGACATCTTCTTACACCCACGCAAGTCTTGAATTTTACATTTATTTTAGCAGTAAACTCACCTAATACACTGAAATAGACTATTTCACCGCGACCGAGTCAAATAGTCTATTTCACTATATAATCAGTTTGTTGCTGAGCAGTGCGGGGTGTACCAAGATGGCCGCCACCACCTTCTACCTGCAGGTTTCTCGCTATATTTACTATAATACAATAATAATAGAAATGTAATACTGGTATTCAGTCTATAAGGTGAGTTTACTGCTAAAATAAATGTAAAATTCAAGACTTGCGTGGGTGTAAGAAGATGTCCGCCTCTGCTTCATGTTCGGTCACATAAGGAAACCTATTGGAACGCATAGCGGCCATGTTGGAAAGCATGGAGCACGCGCAGTAAGTTGTTCTCGTCCGAACGTCACTTCCGGGTTGCAGCATCTGAAAGGTAGCCGTATTCTGATAGAACACCGCCTTCATGTTCTGTCAGATTAGGAAACCTATTGGAACGCATAGCGGCCATGTTGGAATGGATGCGCAGTACGCATTTGTTGCTCAGAACGTCGGTAGCGCTATTCTGACAGGACACCGTGGTCTATCAGAATACCGCTACCTATCAGATTCTGTTACCGGAAGTGACGTACGGACTAGAACAACTTACTGCGCATGCGCCATGAGTTCCAACATGGCCGCTATGCGCTCCAATAGGTTTCCTAATGTGACAGAACACAAAGCAGAGGCGGACATCTTCTTACACCCACGCAAGTCTTGAATTTTAAATTTATTTTAGCAGTAAACTCACCTAATACACTGAAATAGACTATTTCACCGCGACCGAGTCAAATAGTCTATTTCACTATATAATCAGTTTGTTGCTGAGCAGTGCAGAGTGTACCAAGATGGCCGCCACCACCTTCTACCTGCAGGTTTCTCGCTATATTTACTATAATACAATAATAATAGAAATGTAATACTGGTATTCAGTCTATAAGGTGAGTTTACTGCTAAAATAAATGTAAAATTCAAGACTTGCGTGGGTGTAAGAAGATGTCCGCCTCTGCTTCATGTTCTGTCACATTAGGAAACCTATTGGAACGCATAGCGGCCATGTTGGAAAGCATGGAGCACGCGCAGTAAGTTGTTCTCGTCCGAACGTCACTTCCGGTTGCAGCATCTGAAAGGTAGCGCTATTCTGATAGAACACCGCCTTCATGTTCTGTCAGATTAGGAAACCTATTGGAACGCATAGCGGCCATGTTGGAATGGATGCGCAGTACGCATTTGTTGCTCAGAACGTCGGTAGCGCTATTCTGACAGGACACCGTGTTCTATCAGAATACCGCTACCTATCAGATTCTGTTACCGGAAGTGACGTACGGACTAGAACAACTTACTGCGCATGCGCCATGAGTTCCAACATGGCCGCTATGCGTTTCAATAGGTTTCCTAATGTGACAGAACACGAAGCAGCGGCGGACATCTTTTTACACCCACAAAAGTCTTGAATTTTACATTTATTTTAGCAGTAAACTCACCTTATATACTAAATCACAGTATTACATTTCTATTATTATTGTATTATAGTAAATATGGCGAGAAACCTACAGGTAAAAGGTGGCTTTTACCTCACTACTCATCGACACACTGATTATATAGTGAAATAGACTATTTCACCATATAATCAGTTTGTCGCTGAGCATTGGGGGGGTGTACCAAGATGGCAGCCGCCACCTTCTACCTGCAGATTTCTCGCTATATTTACTATAATACAGTAATAATAAAAATGTAATACTGGTATTCAGTCTATAAGGTGAGTTTACTGCTAAAATAAATGTAAAATTGCGTGGGTGTAAGAAGATGTCGTATTCTGTCACATAAGTAAATCAATTGGAACGCATAGCGGCCATGTTGGAGCGCAGTAAGTTGTTCTGTCTGTACGTCACTTCCGGTAGTAAAATCAGCTAGCGGTATTCTGACAGAATAGGAAACCTAATGGAACGCATAGCGGTCATGTTGGAACGCATGGCGCATGCGCAGTAAGTGCTCTCGTCCCAACGTCACTTCCGGTTGCGAAATCTGACAGGTAGCAGAATCTGATAGAACAGCTGTATTGTGACGGGACACCGGCTGGGTAAGCAATAGTAGCCTGAGATGGCAGGACACTGCTCAGAAAATGCTCCACAGCAAGAGAACAAAACACAGCTGTTTGAGGAGCAGCAAACATAGTAATAAACCTTCACTATAAACAGGAAGGACGCTGTGCGATCAGCGAGTGCCAGCAGCGGCGAGCGCCCCTCTGTATAGGAACATTCTGAGTCAGCGCCCCCTGGCGGCTCCTGAGTGGAAATGCCGAGCTGCTTTCATACATACAAGAGGGTTGGGCTGCAGGGAGGATAGGCGTGATGGTACAAATAGGAGGCAATCACCATGGATTGTGACTCCTACTTAAAGGCGGATTTACCCCTCACTGTCCAATAGAAAGGTTGTGTTTTGTATATATAATAAGGCTTGAATGTGTAAATGTGGGTGCATTAAACTGCCAAAAACTCAATAAATCCAATTCTGATCGTTCTGTTTTTCCCAGATTCTGAATTAAAAAGCAAAACCGATCAGAGAGCGTTATAGAAAGAGGCAGCGAGAAATTCACCATAACGTAAAAGCTCCTAAGATTTTCAACATATATAAAGAGAGACAGCAGAGTCTTGTTTTGGATGTGAGGGCGATCTGGCTGCGACATCTGTCACCCCATTGATCGCTAGGGTTGATTCGGCTGATCTGGCTGGCTAGGCGGGTGTCCCCTTCCTCCCTCACCGCTCCATGTGCGTCCCTCCCGAAGCCCTGCGCTCGGTCGAAGAGGATGGCTATCCCCGGTAGATGAAGCAATCTTCGGTCAAGGGTATACGAGTAGCTGCGCTCCCCTGCTAGAACCTCCAAACAAGAACCAAGGGTCCCATTGTAGGAGATGAAACGTAGGGTAGTCAAGCTCCAACAAGTCTGCAGACACACATCCAAATGAGGCGCTGCATGTGGCAGTATGCCTTTCTTTTACCATTCCTAGTTCTACATATCGTGCAAAGTATTCAACCTTTGGCCACATTTCAGGCTTCAAACATAAAGATATAAAACTGTAATTTTTTTGTGAAGAATCAACAACAAGTGGGACACAATCATGAAGTGGAACGAAATTTATTGGATATTTCAAACTATTTTTTTAACAAATAAAAAACTGAAAAATTGGGCGTGCAAAATTATTCAGCCCCCTTAAGTTAATACTTTGTAGCGCCACCTTTTGCTGCGATTACAGCTGTAAGTCGCTTGGGGTATGTCTCTATCAGTTTTGCACATCGAGAGACTGACATTTTTGCCCATTCCTCCTTGCAAAACAGCTCGAGCTCAGTGAGGTTGGATGGAGAGCGTTTGTGAACAGCAGTTTTTCAGTTCTTTCCACAGATTCTCGATTGGATTCAGGTCTGCACTTTGACTTGGCCATTCTAACACCTGGAAATGTTTATTTGTGAACCATTCCATTGTAGATTTTGCTTTATGTTTTGGATCATTGTCTTGTTGGAAGACAAATCTCCGTCCCAGTCTCAGGTCTTTTGCAGACTCCATCAGGTTTTCTTCCAGAATGGTCCTGTATTTGGCTCCATCCATCTTCCCATCAATTTTAACCATCTTCCCTGTCCCTGCTGAAGAAAAGCAGGCCCAAACCATGATGCTGCCACCACCATGTTTGACAGTGGGGGTGGTGTGTTCACGGTGATGAGCTGTGTTGCTTTTACGCCAAACATAACGTTTTGCATTGTTGCCAAAAAGTTCGATTTTGGTTTCATCTGACCAGAGCACCTTCTTCCACATGTTTGGTGTCTCCCAGGTGGCTTGTGGCAAACTTTAAACAACACTTTTTATGGATATCTTTAAGAAATGGCTTTCTTCTTGCCACTCTTCCATAAAGGCCAGATTTGTGCAGTATACGACTGATTGTTGTCCTATGGACAGAGTCTCCCACCTCAGCTGTAGATCTCTGCAGTTCATCCAGAGTGATCATGGGCCTCTTGGCTGCATCTCTGATCAGTCTTCTCCTTGTATGAGCTGAAAGTTTAGAGGGACGGCCAGGTCTTCGTAGATTTCCAGTGGTCTGATACTCCTTCCATTTCAATATTATCGCTTGCACAGTGCTCCTTGGGATGTTTAAAGCTTGGGAAATCTTTTTGTATCCAAATCCAGCTTTAAACTTCTCCACAACAGTATCTCGGACCTGTCTGGTGTGTTCCTTGTTCTTCATGATGCTCTCTGCGCTTTAAACGGACCTCTGAGACTATCACAGTGCAGGTGCATTTATACGGAGACTTGATTACACACAGGTGGATTCTATTTATCATCATTAGTCATTTAGGTCAACATTGGATCATTCAGAGATCCTCACTGAACTTCTGGAGAGAGTTTGCTGCACTGAAAGTAAAGGGGCTGAATAATTTTGCATGCCCAATTTTTCAGTTTTTAATTTGTTAACAAAGTTTGAACTATCCAATAAATTTCGTTCCACTTCATGATTGTGTCCCACTTGTTGTTGATTCTTCACCAAAAATTACAGTTTTATATCTTTATGTTTGAAGCCTGAAATGTGGCAAAAGGTCGCAAAGTTCAAGGGGGCCGAATACTTTCGCAAGGCACTGTATATTGTATTTCTATTATTTTACTATACTCTTTCACAACATTAATTGGGCCTCTACCCATCTTGCTAGGGGTTGGTACTCATCATACATGGGCCTGGTACCCATCATACCAGGAGTTGGTACTCTTCATACCTTGGACTGCTACCCATCCTATCAGTGGTTGGTACCCAGCTTTCATGACGCGGGTACCCATTATAGGGTAGTCAAGCTCCACCAACTCTGCAGACACATCCAAATGAGGCGCTGCATGTGGCAGAATGCCTTTCCTTTACCATTCCTAGTTCTACATATCATTTATATTGTATTTGTATTATTTTACTATACTCTTTTACAAAATTAACTGGGCCACTAACCATCTTGCTAGGGGTTGGTAACCAACCTTTCTTGGGTGGGTACTCATCATACATGGGCCTAGTACCCATCATACCAGGAGTTGGTACTCATCATACCTTGGGTCACTACCTATCCTACCAGGGGTTGGTACCCATCATACCTTGGGCCGCTACCCATCCTATCAGTGGTTGGTACCCAGCTTTCATGATACGGGTACCCATTATAGGGTAGTCAAGCTCCACCAACTCTGCAGACACATCCAAATGAGGCGCTGCATGTGGCAGTATGCCTTTCTTTTACCGTTCCTAGTTCTACATAATATTTATATTGTATTTGTATTTTTTTACTATACTCTTTCACAAAATTAACTGGGCCACTAACCATCTTGCTAGGGGTTGATAACCAACCTTTCTTGGGTTGGTACTCATCATACCTTGGGTCACTACCCATCCTACCAGGGATTGGTACCCATCATACCTTGGGCCGCTAACCATCCTACCAGAGGTTGGTACCCATCATACCTTGGGTCACTACCTATCCTATCTGGGGTTGGTACCCATCATACATTGGGCCGCTACCCATCCTACCAGAGCTTGGTACCCAGCATTCCTTGTGCGGGTGCCCATCATAGGGTAGTCAAGCTCTTCCAACTCTGCAGACACATCTAACTGAGGCGCTGCATGTGGCAGTATGCCTTTCTTTTACCATTCCTTGTTCTACATATCATTTATATTATATTTGTATTATTTTACTATACTCTTTCACAAAATTATTGTGCCACTACCCATCTTGCTAGGGGTTGGTAACCAACCTTTCTTGTGTGGGTACTCATTATACGTGCGCCTGGTACCCATCATGCCAGGAGATGGTACTTATCATACCTTGGGTCACTATCCATCCTACCAGGGGTTGGTACCCATCATACCTTGGGCGGCTACCCATCCTACCAGAGGTTGGTACCCAACATTCCTTGCGCGGGTACACATAACTGGGAATTCTACCTTTAACGGAACCGCGACCCCGCAATATGCTTGTGTGCTTCCGTCAGAATACCGATTCATTCAGTCTTGAACATAGATATCAGATATTCTAGCCACCCCCATACAAAACTAGCTGAGAATAGCTTGCATAGATCTGGAACATTTATTGAACAAACTCACACCGAATATATACCCCACCAGGTCAGGTGCCTAAATACATTATTGTATGCAGATGAAATTGTGTACAGAAATATAATAAACATATCTAAAGAACAACCAACACAAACAGTATTCTACTTTCAGTAGAAAATGGAGATATAACCCCGAGGGGGGCAGTAAGATATGGGCTTTTAAATGGTGACTCACAAATAATAACACATTAATACATATGTAAAAAAGTCATAACAATATTTATTACAAAAATCCATACAATATATACATATACATCATAGCTGTGGCAGAGAGGAAAAAACTCCTCAAACATAAAAGAAACATATATGGAGACAGGGAAGACAATATTATCCTGATACACATAGGTATCAACGCTAGATAGTTGCTAACAAGTTTCAGAGTATATTAGAACCGCTTCTTCAAAGAAATTAGTTTGTCCCCATCGAGCTACACAAATGTCCATTACCTATAAAAAAAGAAGAAAAAAAGACACTATACACATGATAGCCATAATGTATCGTTGCATCAGCGGTATATTACGGGGGGGGGGGGGGGGGGGAGGGGTGATAACATAAAAAAAAAAAAAACAGGCATAAATTACCGGGCATATTAACTGTAGAACCTACAGTTGATATGCCAGGTAATTTATGCCTGTGTTTTTTTTTTTGTCACCACTTCCCCCCCCCCCCCGTAATATACCCCTGATGCAACGATACGTTATGGCTATCATGTGTATAGTGTCTTTTTTTCTTCTTCTTTTTTCACAGCTAATGGACATTTGTGAAGCTCGATGGGGACAAACTAATTGCTTTGAAGAAGCAGTTCTAATATACCGTGAAACATGTTAGCAACTATCCAACGTCGATACCTATGTGTATCTGGATAATATTGTCCTCCCTTTTTGGCTCCTTATACACTCTTCTATGTACTTCAGTATTCTTCTTTCCCACTAGCAACTAACAGATGACAGTGATTTAATTAACTTGAGCTAATTAACTAGCAGACTTGCCGTCATTGAGCTCCGGAAGTACAATACACTATATTATAAGTAACATTATTATAAGTGTTAACATCCCCACAGTAGGCAATAGGTGAGTTAATCAGCACAATCAACAATGTGTGGAAGACAGGTGGTTGAGCTGTAACAGAACCGCGACCCCACAATATGCTTGTGTGCTTCCGTCAGAATACTGCTTCCTTCAGTTTTGAACTTAGACATCAGATATCATAGCCATCCCCATACAAATCTAGCCGAGAATAGCTTGTATAAGATCTGGAACATTTATTGAACAAACTCACACCGAATATATACCCCACCAGGTCAGGTGCCTGATTACATTATCGTATGCAGATGAATTTGTATAGAGAAATATAATTAACATATCTAGGGAACAACCAACACAAACAGTATTCTACTTTCCCACCAGCAACTAATAGAGGACATTGATTAAATTAACTTGAGCTAATTAACTAGCAGACTTGCTGTCTTCGAGCTCCTGAAGTACAATATATGTTATTATAAGTGTAAACACATCCCCACAGTAGGCAATATGTGAGTTAATCAGCACAATCAACAATGTGTGGAAGACAGGTGGTTGAGCTGATGACATTAGCATCTGCTATGAGTCTGACTGTGCAGAGCAGTTCCCTATTGGCAATATGCAACTAGACCTTTAACATGGATCCGAGGTCTAGGGTCCCAGAGTCTCTATGTCTTGGGGATATGTGGACTTGAATCCAAAGTAACATTACTCCAAGGGTCCCCCCAGCATTGACCCCATAAAGAGCAGTGTTCCCTCACAAGCCAGGGACCAAAGTCAGTAGGCAAGAGGCTAGCCTGCAGTCCCCTCCAAAAACCCCTGCCCTGAGTGAGTTTGTCATACTATCCATCTTACCAAGGGCTGATATCCATCACACCTGGGTCTGGTACCCATCATTCCTGGAGCTGGTACCCATTATACCAGGTGTTGGTATTCATCAAACCTTGGGCCGCTACCCATCCTATCAGGGATTGGTACTAATCATTTCTTGGGCCACTACCCATCCGACCAGAGGTTGGTACCCAACCTTCCTTGGGTGGGTACTCATCATACCTGGGACTGCTAGCCATCTTACCTAGGACTGGTGCCCATCCTGCCAAGGGATAATATCCATCATACGTGGGTCTGGTACTCATTATTCCTGGAACTGGTACCCATCCAACCAGGGGTTGGTACTCATCATACCTTGGGCCTCTACCCACCCTACCAGAGGTTGATATCCAACCTTCTTTGGGTGGGCACTCATCATAACTGGGACTGGTGCCCATCCTACCAAGGGCTGATATCCATCATACATGAGTCTGGTACCCATCATTCCTGGAGCTGGTACCCATTTTACCAGTGGTCGGTAGCCATCATACCTTGGGCCTCTACCCCTCCTAACAGAGGTTGGTACCCAACATTCCTTGCGTGGGTATCCATCATAACTACAAACGCTACCCATCTTACCAAGGGCTGATATCCATCATACACGGGTCTGGTACCTATCATTCCTGGAGCTGGTATCCATCATACCAGAGGTTGGTACTCATCATACCTTGGGCCACTACCCATCTTACTAGGGGTTGGTACCCAAACTTCTTTGGGCTGGTACCTATCCTATCAGGGGCTGGTACCCTTTATACCAAGGGCTGTTATCCATCATGCAAGAAAGGAGAGAGCGGCGCCAGCTTAGTATAGTACAAGTTTATTTAACACTGTTAAAATTGGTGACTCACTGTCCGAGGTTGGATGAGACCGGTACACAAAGACTGTTAGGGTCATCCATCTTCCTCTTCCAGGATAGTGGTCATAGGAGAAGGTGGTGAGGTTCCAGAGGTATAGCCGAGCCGCTGTGGGGCTGCTAGTTGTCACTGGCCGCGGCGGAGCATGCACAACAGGGCTCCGGCTGCCGACTTCTGATCCCTGATGACATCACTTCCTGGCAGGAGAAAAATAGGGTTTGCACGCGTTCAGAGCATCCGTGCTCCTTCGTCAGGCGATGGCCAATCGAGCCATCGCCTGACGAAGGAGCACGGATGCTCTGAACGCGTGCAACCCCTGTACTATACTAAGCTGGCGCCGCTCTCTCCTTTCTTGCATCTCTCAGGGCTTCTCCACGCTTCAGCCGGCTGCCGCGGACTATAGCTTCCCTACAGTACCAAACTTTGTTCCCCCCCACGCAGCCCTATAACCCCCCCCCCCCCTCCCATCCACCCACATTCCTTGTACCACCTTGGGATATTAGAAGAGCGCCATGACACCCCCCACTTTCATGACTGTTATCCATCATACCTAGGTCTGGCACCTACTTGGGGCTGGTACCTATCATACCTAGGACTGATACCTACCTGGAGCTATCATAGGCTGGCACCTATCATACCAGAGGCTGCTACCCATCATACTCTGGGCTGGTACTCATACTTGGGGCTGGCACCTATCATACTACAGGCTGGTACCTTCCATACCTTGAGCTGGTACTCATATCTGGGGCTGGTACCCATAAAATCTCAGGTTAGTACTCATATTTGAGACCGGCACATCAAAACACTACGGGATATTATGCCTGCGGGTATGTTGTTGACCTTTCCTCAGCTCTCTCAGGCGTTTAGCTTGCCAGGTCGGATGTTCTTCCGCTATACTCAATTGCGCCATGCTGCCAGAGCTCAATTTCCTACTCAGCCTCTCCAGCTGGATCCTGTTCAGAAACTGCTATTCCAGGATGCTCTTGATAAACCATTTTCTGAATTATATGGGACCCTGCTCATCACTGACTCTCCTAAGATTGAGAGGTTGTGGGATTTATGGAAGGAGGACATCCCCTTCTTAGACAGGGAGGACTATCTTGAACAATGCTCCAAATTGGTTATCTCCTCTAGCCACTTAAGCCCCGGAAGATTTTACCCCCTTCCTGACCAGGGGGTATTTTGCTATTCAGCACTGCGTGACTTTAACTGATAATTGCGCGGTCTTGAGACGCTGTACCTAAACGAATTTAACGTCCTTTTTTTCCAAAAACAGAGCTTTCTTTTGGTGGTATTTGATCACCTGTGCGATTTTTTGATCATGCGCTATAAACAAAAAAAGAGCATCAATTTTGCAAAAATAACAATATTTTTCACATTTTTTTATATGAAATTCCCCCCCCAAAAAATGTAAAAATCAAACTTTTTTAACATTTTCGGCCAATTTGTTTTATGCTACCTATGTTTGGTAAAAAAAAATCGCAAAAAGCGTATTTTGATTGGTTTGCGCAAAAGTTATCGCGTTTACTAACAAAGGGAAAGATTTTTGTAATTTTTGTTGTTTTTTTTTAAACGCGTAATGGTGGCGATCTGCGATTTTTTTTGCGGTACTGCGACATTGCGGCAGACAGATCGGACCCTTGACTGATATTTTTGACACTTTTGGGGTTACCAGTGACATTTCTACAGTAATCAGTGCTATACATATGCACTGTTACTGTAATAATGACACTGGCAGTGAAGGGGTTAACCTTATGTGAGAGGGAGGGGTTATGTGTGTCCCTAGGGGCGTGATTCTAACTGTGATTGGTTGTGGCTTGAGCTGTAGGAACAATGATCAACGGTCCTACATAGTAGAACCGTATGATCATTGTTTCTACACAGGGGAGAATGACAGGCGGCTTTGTTTACATTAGCCGCCTGACTTTCTCCCTCTCCACCGACGATCGCTGAGTGACCGGCGGACATCGGGTCCGCCGGTCACACGCGCGGGGGTGACCGTGACCGCGCGGGAGCGCGCCTCCGGCGGCGCGCGCTCGCTCCCCAGAGCCTCACAGGCTAGTGACGTATATATACGTCACTTTGCCTGTGAGGGACTGACCGCCGCAGTATATGTACTTGCGGCGGTCGGCAAGTGGCTTGAGATAAATTAATACAGATCACATTTTTGCATTCGGTATATTATACTCCTGTGAGATTGCATAAAATGCACGCAGACAGGGACCCTCACTGTCCTTGCTGTGAGACTGATTTGGGTTCCTATTTTCACATGTTCTGGGAGTGCCCTAGGCTTTATGCCTTTTGGTTGGAAATGTTCTAACGTATTAACCTTAGGCTTCCGAGTTCGGTCCCTGTGTCTCTCAAACTGGCCCTGCTAGGGATCCCCGATCATACTCAAAGGTCCCATCATAGTAAATTATTGATTTTTTACTTATTATTTTATGCCAAGAAGGAAATTTCTGTAAGTTCTCCTTCTCCACCCTCCCTACTGTATTGTCCTGGAAAGCCATGATTGATGCTGCGCAGCCCTTTTACAAGTTGACGTGTATCAAATGTGGTTGCCCTTGGAAATTCGACAAGGTCTGGCAAGCATGGACCTCCCAGTAGAGAGAGCCTGCTAAGCACTCCTTCCCATTGGGAATTGTGTGATGTGTCTTATGACCCTCTGTCCTTAGCTAGTATCTCCCCCTTCCCCCTTTCCTCCTCTACAGTTCTCTTCTTTACTGCTTCCCATTTCCCTTTGGGTTAATGAAGTTGCTCTCATAACTCGATTGATGTATTCAGTCCTATGGCTGTTATAGTAATTCTTGTATATACTGTGTGATGATGCTGTATGTTTCTTGGATTTTGTACGTATGTGCCTTACTGTATGTCCTTTAGTTATACCATGTCAATGTTTTTTTTTTTCATGTATGCTGGGCTCTATTCTCCTTTAATAAAGAGACGTTAACCACTTGCCGACCGCCGCACGACTATTTACTGCGGCGGTCAACCCCTCACAGGCAAAGCGACGTAGTACTACGTCGCTAGCATGTGAGGCTCTAGGGAGGGTTCACGGACCCACCCGCGCGCGGGTCCGCTGGGCACTCGCGATTGTCCGTTACAGCGAGAGAAAGGCAGGCGGCTAATGTAAACAAAGCCGCCTGTCATTCTCCCCTGTGTAAGAATGGAGATCAGACGGTTCTGCTATGTAGGACCGTTGATCTCTGTTCTTACACGTCAAGCCACATCCAATCACAGTTAGAAGCACGCCCCTAGGGACACACTTAACCCCTCCCTCTCAAAAAAAAGTTAACCCCTTCCCTGCCAGTGTAATTTTTACAGTAACAGTGCATATGTATAGCACTGATTACTGCAGTAATGTCACCGGTACCCCCAAAAGTGTCAAAAATGTCAGTCAAGGGTCCGATCTGTCCGCCGCAATGTCGCAGTCCCGCAAAAAAAATCGCAGATCGCCGCCATTACTCGTTAAAAAAAAAAACAACAAAAATGACAAAAATCTTTCCCTTAGTTAGTAAACGAAATAACGTTTGCGCAAACCAATCAAAATACGCTTTTTGCAATTTTTTTTACCAAACATATGTAGCATAAAACAAGTTGGCCTAAAATGTTAATAATTTAGATTTTTACATTTTTTGGGTGGGAATTTCATATAAAAAAATTTGAAAAATATTGTTATTTTTGCAAAATTGACGCTCTTTTTTTGTTTATAGCGCATGATCAAAAAAATCGCACAGGTGATCAAATACCACCAAAAGAAAGCTCTGTTTGTGGGAAAAAAAGGACGTCAAATTTGTTTAGGTACAGCGTCGCACGACTGCGCAATTGTCCGTTAAAATCACGCAGTGCCGAATCGCAAAATAGGCCCTGGTCAGGAAGGGGGTAAAATCTTCCGGGGCTTAAGTGGTTTTAATTGTTAAAAAATTGTCATAACTCCTAGAAGATAAGTGAAAATTGTAGGATTCCCTCACTTGGTGCTCAGTAAAGAAATGCCTGCTTGCTTTGAGGGTTAGTGGAAACATGCCCCCTTACATTTTTCAATGATATGCCCCCTTACACGTATGATCAGGGACTACTTTGGCTGGTAGTTAGTGAAATGTTCCCTTACATTGGTGGTCAATGCAGAAAGGTCTTCTTATATAGGTGATCTGTGGAGAAGGACCTTTTTAGATTGGTGGTAAATGGAAAGAATGTCCCCCTTACAGATAACTATAAATATCCCCAGTATCTGTGGTCTGAGAGGCAGAAACTGCTCATTGCTCAAGGAACCTCCAGAAACCTCTGGAGGAACCCATCTTTGTTACCCTGGTTGAGAAAGGATGAACCATACTATGCGTCTCTAAAATGCAGACAATGGGCATCTAACTCAGCCCAATGCTACAGATCAGTTGCCAACTACAACTTTTCACACCTTCCAGACATGTTCTAAAATTCTACCTCTCTGGCAACAGAAGCCCTACCCTCTGCTGACTACAGTTCTGAGTTTAAACTTACTATTTAACCCACAAACCTATTAAAAACTATATACCAGGCTCACACACCAGGAGGTATTCTCCACGGAGAACGGTATTACTGTTCCATACCGGCAGCAAAACCCTTCTGCCAGTCTTCAATGCCAGACTTTAAAAAGTTTTTTAATTTTAAATGACCTGCTGCCAAAATACCAACAAGTGTCATTAGCGGGGTGTGCCCTGCCAGGTTTGGCAAAATTTGGGGCCTGTGGCTGTGGGCCTCACCCCTAATAATTTCATATAACTTAGATTTATGCGTAGGCAAGAACTGACAGCACCCCAGAACCTATAATTATATGTGGTATGCTGCAAGTTTTTTCCAGAGCTAGTTACTTCGAATGTTATCTTCTATACATGTAACATTAGAGGGAAACATATAATAAATCAAATTATTAAAAAAAAAATGTATTTACTTAAATTTTAATAAAGGTCACAGAATTATATTTCTGCTACAAATTTTTACTTTTTTTTTATTTAGTGTTGCAAAAATTAACAAATGTATATAGGGGATGATGTGGCCATTGAGGGTGAGGGGGCCATGCACTGTGAATAGTGGCTGAAGTGGACAGGAGGCCATGGAAGGATGCGTTGTAAACCATACAGGAATGCACTGTTAATGGAGGGTAAGGTGGCCATTAAGGGTGAGGTGGCCATGGAGGGATGATCTGTTAATTGGGGATAAGGTGGTCATGGAGGGATGCACTGTAAATGGGGGATGAGGTGACCAAGCAGGGATACGCTGTTAATGGAAGGTAGGATGGCCATTAAGGGTTAGGTGGCCATGGAGGGATGATCTGTTAATTGGGGATAAGGTGGTCATGGAGGGATGCACTGTAAATGGGGGATGAGGTGACCAAGCAGGGATACGCTGTTAATGGAAGGTAGGATGGCCATTAAGGGTTAGTTGGCCATGGAGGGATGAACTGTTAATTGGGGGGTGAGGTGACCATGGAGGGATGCACTGTAAATAGGGGTTAAGGTTACCAAGCAGGGATACGCAGTTAATGGAAGGTAGGTTGGCCATTAAGGGTTAGGTGGCCATGGAGGGATGCACTGTAAATAGGGGATGAGGTGACCAAGCAGGGATACGCTGTTAATGGAAGGTAGGATGGCCATTAAGGGTGAGGTGGCCACGGAGGGATGCACTGTAAATAGGGGTTAAGGTTACCAAGCAGGGATACACAGTTAATGGAAGGTAGGATGGCCATTCAGGGTTAGGTGGCCATGGAGTGATGAACTGTTATAAGGGGTGAGTTGGCCATGGAGGAAATGGGGGATGAAGTGGCCATGCAGGGATGCACTTTTAATGGAGGGTAGGGTGTCCATTAAGGGTTGGGTGGCCATGGAGGGGTAAAGTGTTAATTGGGGGTGAGGTAGCCATGAATGGATGCACTGTAAATGGGGGATTAGGTGACGAAGCAGGGATTCACTTTTAATGAAAGGTAGGGTGTCCATTAAGATTGGGTAGCCATAGAAGGGTGAACTGTTAAATGGGATTGAGGTGGCCATGGATGGATTCACTGTAAATGAGGGATGAGGTGACCAAGCAGTGATACACTGTTAATGGACAGTACAAGTTGTACGCAGATAAAACTGCTGCTATACCCCTCATGGACTAATAGGAACCAAATCGGTATATAAAACAAATACTTTTATTGTTCTACCAATATAAAATGTAAAAAAGACATACACAAATAAATCCTTGAGAATAAGGACTGGCTATAAAACAATCACTAGTACCCTGGATACCATGCATGTAGTATTTGACAATACTCATACCGCCTGGACTGTGTCATAGGCTGGTTGTTGAGCACAGGTATCTAACCACCTAACAAGTTTCGGACTAAACTTGTTGAGTCCTTCTTCGGAGGTGTGGCAATGGATGCTGATAATTTCTAAAACACAAATATGTGCTATTCGTGATAAAGTAGTAACAAAAAACCAACAAAATAATAACAACAAAATTTACGTTATGTAGTATTATATTCAAACTGCTACATAGGTTGTATGGTACTCACAAAATTTGACAATCACATTGCACATCGTAGTTGGATATAGGATATTGCTGGATGGGAACACAAATGGGAGACCTCTAGGTGTATGAGGCCGTCACTTCCAAAAGGAGCAGAGTTTGATCACAAGGACCCAGAGGATCGATATATCACCTCTATAGCCAACACCTCTATAGCCAACAGCCAGGTATTGTATCCAAAAACAATGAGTCATCATGTGTAGACTAGTAAGACTAGTGGGTCCTTGTGATCTAACTTGTGCTCTTTTTGGAAGTGGCGGCCTCATACACCTAGAGGTCTCCTGTTTGTGTGTTCCCATCCGGCAAAATCCTATATCCAACTACGATGTGCAATGTGATTGTCAAATTTTGTGAGTACCATACAATCTATGTAGCAGTTTGATTATGATACTTCTTATATATGAATATGTACTACATAACGTAAATTTTGTTGTTATTATTACGTTGTTTTTTGTTACTACTTTATCAATAATAGCACATATTTGTGGTTTAGAAATTATCAGTACCCACCATTGCTGCACATCCGAAGAAAGACTCAACAAGTTTAGTCCGAAACTTGTTAGGTGGTTAGATACCTGTGCTCAACAACCAGCCTATGACACAGTCCAGGCAGTATGAGTATTATCAAATACTACCTGCACGGTATCCAGGGTACTAGTGATTGTTTTATAGTCATTCCTTGTTCTCAAGGATTTATTTGTGTATGTCTTTTTTACATTTTATATTGGTATAACAATAAAAGTATTTGTTTTATAAACCGGTCTGGTTCCTTTTAGTCCATGAGGGATATAGCAGTTTTATCTGCGCACAACTTGTATCTTCATACATTTATGGACAGGACAGACCTTTGCATTTCCCACACATACTAAAGTATCTCATACTAAATAGTTTTGTTAATGGACAGTATGGTGTCCATTAAAGGCTAGGTGGCCATGAAGGGATAAACTGTTAATGGGGGGTGAGGTGGCCTTGTATGGATGCACTGTAAATGGGAGATGAGGTGACCAAGCAGGCATGCACTGTTAATGGAAAGTAAGGTGGCCATTAAAGGTTAGGTGGCCATTGAGTGGTGAACTGTTAATTGGGGTGAGGTGGCCATGAAGGGATAAACTGTTAATGGGGGGTGAGGTGGCCTTGGATGGATGCACTGTAAATGGGAGATGAGGTGACCAAGCAGGGATGCACTGGTAATGGAAAGTAAGTTGGACATTAAGGGTTAGGTGGCCATGGAGTGGTGAACTGTTAATTGGGGTGAGGTGGCCATGAAGGGATAAACTGTTAATGGGGGGTGAGGGGGCCTTGGATGGATGCACTGTAAATGGGGGATGAGGTGACCATGCAGGGATGCACTGGTAATGGAAAATAAGGTGGCCAATAAGGGTTAGGTGGCCATGAAGTGGTGAACTGTTAATTGGGGGTGAGGTGGCCATGAAGGGATAAACTGTTAATTGGGGGGGGGGTGAGGTGGCCTTGGATGGATGCACTGTAAATGGGAGATGAGGTGACCATGAAGGAATGCACTGTTAATGGAAAGTAAGGTGGCCATTAAGGGTTAGGTGGCCATTGAGTGGTGAACTGTTAATTGGGGTGAGGTGGCCATGAGGGGATAAACTGTTAATGGGGGGTGAGGGGGCCTTGGATGGATGCACTGTAAATGGGGGATGAGGTGACCATGCAGGGATGCACTGGTAATGGAAAATAAGGTGGCCAATAAGGGTTAGGGGGCCATGAAGTGGTGAACTGTTAATTGGGGGTGAGGTGGCCATGAAGGGATAAACTTTTAATGGGGGGAGGGGGGGTGAGGTGGCCTTGGATGGATGCACTGTAAATGGGGGATGAGGTGACCATGCAGGGATGCACTGTTAATGGAAAGTAAGGTGGCCATTAAGGGTTAGGTGGCCATAGAGTGGTGAACTGTTAATTGGGGGTGAGGTGGCCATGGAGGGATGCATTGTGAATAGCAGTTGGGGTGGCCAGGTATTCAAAGATGAATGCACTGTAAATGGAGGGTAAGGTGATCGTGGAGGTATGCATTGTTAATAGACCGGACATGATCAGACTTGCAGCACCTCAATGGCTGAGCTTGTGGGGTCTCTGCTGAAACTAAATGGGAAGGAGTGAGTGTGACATTACAAATGGGTTGGGAGTGATGAGTTGGGGCAGGATGAAGTGATACTGGAGACGAGCTTAGGGAGTGAGGTTGAGTTGTTGGTACCAGGACAGGGCTCCTTCATGAACTTTGGTGGCCAGGCGGTGCAGAGGCAGAAGAGGCTCTCCATCTTCAGATGTACACATCAACACAGTGTCTAAAGACATCCTCCAGTCAGTGGCTTTTCTAGGCTGAGCACATAAAATAAGTCTGCTGCAGGGAAAATTAAGCATTTCCTTGGTCTCCTCTCCCAAATAATGAAACTGCAACTTTGTAGCATGTCATACGGTGACAAGGTGACACATTATTTAGCAAAGGCGTAGAAAATGTCACTTGGAACTAGGAGCCAACTTTATAAAACCTAGGAGCCAGCTCTAGACAACCTGCATATGACCGTAGAGGAAGCTGAACGATACTTAGTCGAGCAACATACAAAAGGAAAAACAGTTTGTTCTGGAAAATTTCAACTTTATTTTAGCAATTAAATTAATTAAAAAAAATACAGAACAGAGTCTTGCTTTACTGGTAGAACAATTTGAAACCATAAATAACAAGGAACAGAAAGTACCAAATGTTCCTAACCTAAAACCAGGATTTTTTTTTTTATTTGGGGGGGAGGTTATAACAGAAAGCCAGTCGGTTTCTCACCCCACCACACACACATGCCATGGCCTGCATTGCAGTAGTAGCGCCCTTCTCTCATGACTTAGACAAAAATATGGTCCTGGAAATTGTACATTTTGGTTTAGGAAGGGGGGGGGGGGGGGGCAGCATTTAGGCATGGGGTTTTCCTCAACATGTTGATAAAGCTATTGCAGGCGGGTGCTAAAATGCCGGGGCTCTCTTTAGGTAAGCCAGCACTGGGTACGAAAGTAGTAGTTAATGGGACTGTATTGACAGCCGGTGTTGTGTGAGACAGACTGAGCTAAGTTCACCTATCTCACGCGCCTGCTCAGTCTGTCTCAAGCAACGCCGGCTGTCAATACAGTCACATCAGCTACTACTTCCTCATGCAGCACTGTGCCAAAAACAACCACGCCAAACTGCAGAAGGTGGAAACTGATACTGCCTAGTTCTGCCTATGTGATAAAGCTACAATAAGAGTCTCACAACTTTTGCTGCAGTTTTTGCAATTGAAAAGGAAACAGCAATTGTGAAATCTTCTCCTAATGGCACGAAAAGATGGAGCTGGGAACACAGGTGCAGAGCTCTCTGAGGTTATTTTATTTTCAGACAGACACTTTAAGAGCATGCTGTAGAATTTTGTTGTTGTTCTGGTATCCTCAAATGTCAGTGTGTCACATTGTTCTGGGAACCCCAAATGTCAGTGTGTAATTGTTCTGGGGCCCCAACTGTCAGTGTGTAATTGTTCTGGGGCCCCAAATTCAGTGTGTCACATTATTCTGGGAACCCCAAGTGTCAGTGTGTAATTGTTCTGGGGCTCCGACTGCCAGTGTGTTATTGTTCTGGGGCCCCAAGCAGTGCAAGGACAAGGCAACACAGCGCCCAGGGCAAAGATGCCAAACTGGTGCCCCCCCTTTTCTTAGGGTTAGAGCCAGGGTGCCCACATCCCTGCAAAAAAAACATTGCGCCAGGGCAGCCGCCTCCTCCTGCCCACCCCTTTTCCTGGCCCTGGCCCTAAATGTAAGTGTGTTATTGTTCCGGGACCCCAAGTATTAGTGCATCATTGTTCCAGACCCCAAGTGTCAGTGTGTCATTGTTTCAGACCTCCAAGTGTCAGTGTGTCATTGTTCTGGACTTCCAAGTGTCAGTGTGTCATTATTCAAGACCCCCAAGTGTCAGTGTGTCATTGTTTCGGACCTCCAAGTGTCAGTGTGTCATTGTTCCAGACCCCCAAGTGTCAGTGTGTCATTGTTTCGGATCTCCAAGTGTCAGTGTGTCATTGTTTCGGATCTCCAAGTGTCAGTGTGTCATTGTTTCGGACCTCCAAGTGTCAGTGTGTCATTGTTCCAGACCTCCAAGTGTCAGTGTGTCATTGTTTCGGACCTCCAAGTGTTAGTGTGTCATTTTTTCGGATCTCCAAGTGTCAGTGTGTCATTGTTTCGGACCCCCAAGTGTCAGTGTGTCATTGTTTCGGATCTCCAAGTGTCAGTGTGTCATTGTTTCGGACCTCCAAGTGTCAGTGTGTCATTGTTCTGGACTTCCAAGTGTTAGTGTGTCATTATTACAGACGCCCAAGTGTCAGTGTGTCATTGTTCCAGACCTCCAAGTGTCAGTGTGTCATTGTTTCGGACCTCCAAGTGTTAGTGTGTCATTGTTCTGGACTGCCAAGTGTCAGTGTGTCATTGTTCTGGGACCCCCAAGTTAGAGTGCGCCATTGTTCCAGACCCCCCAAGTGTCAATTTGTCATTGTTCTGGACCCTCAGGTGTCAGTGTTTCATTGCTCCAGACCTCCAAGTATCAGTGTGTCATTGCTCTGGACCTCCATGTGTCAGCGTGTCATTGATCTGGGACCTCTAAGTGTCAGTGTGTCATTGCTCTACGACCCCCAAGTGCCAGTTGTATGCTACATCAGTGTGTCATTGTTTTGAACCCCCAAGTATTAGTGTGTCACTGCTCACGGACCTCCAAGTGTCAGTATGTCAGAATGTTGTTGTTTTTAGGATCTCTTGGGTGCGAAGAGCGTGTCACCAGTTACGATTAACTCCTGTCAACTTTCGCTCGTGTTATCTGCCCCATCTTATCAGCACTTATGCAAATCTGACCTACTTTTTTAAAAAAAAAAAAACGGAGTAGATTGTACAACCGCCTCTGTTTAGGCTTGCGAGCAGTGTGGGCGGCTCCGTGCTTCCATCATGGAATCGACCTTTGCCAGCTCTGGCGCTCTGACGTCGGGGAGGGCTGTAAACACCGGCCGCTCGCCTAATCTCGCAGGGTTCAAGGCCTGAAATCTGCGCAGTCAGTAAATGAAGCAGAAACTGGATACAGCTTGCTCAGTCATCTTCAAATGCGTCACATTGGGAGACACTGTGGATAGAAAGGTAAGCTGCAGTTAGGTACAGTGGTGGAATTTTCAAATCTCAACTCATAACTATAGAGCTCATCTATTAAAGTGCAAGTTTGCCATTTTTAACACACTATCCCTGTAAGCAATAGAGGAAACGCCACTCTCCCAACCAACCCGTGCAACATAAAAGTGAATAGCAGCCTCAGCCCACATGTCTCTGCCAAACCATGTCCACTGAGGCATTTCACCCCACCCTCCCTGTAAGTTATTGGCAATACAATCATTTTCTCCATTTTATGTGTCCCTTTTCTCCTTTTGCACCATGTTCGCTTTACCAGGTCCTGCCACTGTTTTCCAATTTTCAAATTTTCATCATTGCTGTTCTTGATCTGTATAAAAAAGGAGCCCCCATAGCCAGACAGGCATGTTCAGACCCATCGTCTCCTGAGATGATTTCTACCAATGACATGAAGCGATGAGATATATCTCCAACATAGAAACAGACCATGGCTCCAACATGAAACTATGCCTTAGCACTCAAGAGCCAACTCTGAAGCAAGCAGTTGAAGGCATTATGCAAATATCAAAATGCCTTGATGGGTGGGTGTCAGTCTTGAGGAGTGGACTTTCCTAGGCAGACTGTATTTGAATGCAGACCGTTCTAGGTGACACCCACGCGGTACGTTGAGTCTCCGTGATTGAAATAACTGAAATCCAATGAATGAAAGGGGTGGGCCAGAGATGGTCAGGCTGGGGAAGAAAGACCTAGATCAGTGGTCTCCAAACTGCGGCCCGGGGGCCAGATGCGACCCTTGGCTTGCCTTTATTCTGCCCTTGAGGCACTATTCTTCCCACTGATATGAGACAGTATTCTACCAACTGATAGCAGTGGTGCACCATTTCTCCCATTGACGCCAACAACGGGGCACTATTCCTCCAAAAGACACAAACAACGGGGCACTATTCCTCCTAATGACAGCAACAATTGGGCAATATTCCTCCCAATGACACCAACAATGGGGTGCTATTCTCCCACTGACATCAACAATTGGGCACTATTTCTCCCAATGATACCAACAATGGGGCACTATTCCTCCCAAAGATACCAGTGATGGGGCACTATTCCTCCCAATGACACCAATAATGTAGACAAAAAATATCCGTGTAAGCACAGCCAATACCCCTATATAGATATATACCAAAAAAATAGAAAAGATGGGGCTTTACGGGAGGAGATGGATCCATACCAACACAATGTAAATTAAAAAATCATAATTTTATTATACATATTTAAAATACATGGGAACAATTCCCATATATAACTTAAAAACATCACACATGTAGAATCGCATTGTAGAAATACTTCCCAATAAGGGAATGCTGATAACTTCTATCAGATGATGACGTGGGATCTCTGATGGAACACGGTCTCGCATCTGAGATATCGGTCTATCTTGGTCTCTCTGGCCCTGAGGAAGCCTTGTGCGAAATGCGTCGGCTTGCTGGGGACCCTAAGACTGTGTTCCATCAGAGACCCCACGTCATCATCTGATAGAAGTTATCAGCATTCCCTTATTGGGAAGTATTTCTACAATGCGATTCTACATGTGTGATGAAGGGAGGGCCCTTACCCTGATCCCCCAGGGCTTCAAGGCTCCTGACAGGGACTGAGGTACTCACTGGTCCACCTAGCCGAAAACCAGGCCGACTCCGTTCTTTGAGAGGTCTGCGGAAACAGACCAACCCCAAGTACTAGGTGGGGCTACCCCAAAGGGAGACCCCATGAGAGCAGGTGAACTAAGCCAGAAGGCCATATCCACCCCCTCCCAAGACTTTCAGGGCAGGACCGAGGTCCTACACCCTACTAATCAAACCGTTAATAAAGTGTACCGCCAACAAAGAAAAAACAAACGTGACAAACACACATATAAAAGTGGGGAAAGGGAAGTGGAGAAGTGCCTGGTGCCATACTGCAGTACTGGAGACCCCTGACCTAGATGATGCTAGACCTCCAGGAAATAAGGCGGGTTTTATCTGACTTGCTGCAGCTTCTAATGCACATTGTACGAAGCTCACAGTGTGCAGTGAAATCAGAGGAAGCCATTTTAGTCCTGGAGAGTAGCAGCTACAACTGTGCAAGACTGAAGGGGGGTCCGGAAGTCCCACCCTGCCGAAATGTGTTTTTTTTGCTGTTGGGACAGATTTCTTGTCCTGTCTGATGCTAGTCTAATGCCTCGTACACACGCATCGATTATTGGTCGGGAATTTTCGGCCAACGTCCAATCGGCCGATTATCGGCTTGTTAGTATGATGCTTCCGACAAACGACTCCGACTTTTCGGCCGAAAAAAATCTGGTGTGCAGGCTATAAAATTTTTGTTGGCCGTCAACACAACGGCCGATTTTCGGTCAGTCAGTACAGATTTCGGCAGACAAAAATCTGATGAACAAGACTGGGCATGCTCAGAGAAGAAAAAACACACGGAAAGTAAACCAGAACATGACATCACTTCTGAAATAGATTTTTGTTGGCCGAGAAAATTAGTGTGCAGTCTAGGCACATTCCAACCAATAAAACTCTGGACAAAAGTCGGACGATCGGTCGGCTGATAATCGTTGCGTGTGTATGAGGCATAACACACAGGAAGTGAGGAGAGATCTCCTACACAGACAGCAATTAAAATTCTGTAGGGTTTACTTGGAAAAAAGGTTTTGGCTGGGTTTTTTCTTTAAAACTAAAACTTGTGATTTCCTGCTGAGTAGGAGGATGACTTGATCAGGAATCAATCCCAAATATCTTCCTCTTCCGAAGAGATATCACCGGTCACATACCATCACCTATTACTATATCAGCAGAAGGGGTGGTGCATACGACTATACACGTGCTGTGTGAGCGGCCTGCGTCCCCTCGGGGTTCAGCCAGGGTTGGGATGCAAATAGTTCTCTGGAAAAGCTCTGAACTTGCTTAATCCAACAGATCTTACAACAGCGAGGCGTGAGTCACAGACGAGAGTGTTCCTCGGAGGAGCTGGAAAAACTCAGAGAAAGTTCCCAAGGCTTTCTAGACAGGGAAGTAAGCGTTTTAACCCCCGTCCTGCCGGTACAGGAATCGGCGCTACCGAGTCTCCTTACACCGCAGCTCATTGCCAATCTGTTATGAACGCATACGGGAATGGTTAGGAATGAATTTGATGTATAAAGAAGTAAAAAAAAAAAAAGCTTTGAACTTATTCTCTCTGGAGAAGAGACGCTTGAGAGGGGATATGATATCAATGTACAAATACCGAACTGGTGACCCTAGCATTGGGAACAAACTATTCAGTGAAAGGAAATACAAAAGGACTCGCGGCCATTCGCTAAAATTAGAAGAAAAGTGGTTTAATCTTAAACTGCGTAAAGGGTTCTATGCGGTCAGAGCGGTAAGGATGTCAAACTCTCTTCTACAAGCAGTGGTATCAGCGATGAGCATCGATAGTAGGGATAGACCGATATGGTTTTTTTCTAGGGCCGATACCCATACCAATATTTTGGTCACAACGTATCGGTATCGGCCGATATGGGACGATATTTTGTACATTTAAAGTTTTGAAAAATAAAGAAAATTTTTGACACAAATCTGGTACTGAACATGTTAATTTTTGTTTAATGCTTAATGGCTGGCTTGCTGGCACCCTGTGGTGGGTGGCTGACTTGCTGGCACCCTGTGGTGGCTGGCTGGCTGTCTGGCACCCTGTGGTGGGTGGCTGGCTGTCACCCTGTGCTGGGTGGCTGGCTGGCTGGCACCCTGTAGTAGGTGGGTGGCTGGCACAGGGGCTGTGGGTGGCTGGCTGGTACAGGGCCTGTGGGCGGCTGGCTGGTACAGTGCCTGTGGCTGGCTGGCTGGCACCCTGCCTGTGGGTGGCTGGCTGTCTGGCACCCTGTGGTGGGTGGCTGGCACCCTGTGGTGGGTGGGTGGCTGGCACAGGGGCTGTGGGTGGCTGGCTGGTACAGGGCCTGTGGGTGGCTGGCTGGCATGTACAGCGCCTGTGGGGGGCTGGCTGGCAGGTACAGGGCCTGTGGGTGGCTGGCTGGCTCGCTGGTACAGTGCCTGTGGCTGGCTGGTACAGGGCCTGTGGATATGGGTGGCTGGCTGGTACCGGGCTGCTATGGGTGGGTGTACGGCTATGATACACTCCCGTGAGACTAGTCCCGACTCCAGATGAGGCTTTCCAAGGCGAGGGAGGCGGCCTAAGAAGGCAGAATGACATCACAAAAATATCAGCAATATCGGCCAGTTCCGGGGCCGATACCGATATATCGGGGAAAGTGCATATCGGCCCTCGATATATCGGCCTTGCCGATAATCGGTCTATCCCTAATCGATAGTTTCAAAAAACTATTAGATGGGCACCCTAATGACTACAACATACAGGGATATACAATGTACTATTGACATAAACACATACACACACTCATTATATACTTTGAACTGGATGACTGGTGTCTTTTTTCAAACTCACTAACTATGTAACTATGAAAGTCTACACTAGCAGAATTTTTTTCAAAATTTTTCATTGTGAGAACATTTTGTTTAATTTTCTAATCTATAGTGGGATCAAATTGACACTCGTTTTTTAACCACAGTGATGAGAAAATTGGAAGAAGCAGGATGGAAAATTTCTCTTGAATTAATAACTTTCTTGCAATGAATGTAGTTTTCATTTAGGAAATGACATTCATTGCAAAATCAAATGTTAAAAGAAAACAAAATTTTGAAGTACTTTTGAACCACATTCATCCACTCACTGAATGTACCAAGGATTTTTGAACAAATGTTAATTTCAAAACCTACTAGTGTATAGCCAGCTTAAAGAGCTCAATTTGCTCTTGTCAGCCAACCAACAACGTGGATGGCAGAATCTCTACTCCCAGCTATAGTATTCAGGCAGGGCCGGATTAAGAGCATCATGGGCTTGGTGCTGAGGATTTTGAAGGGCCTTAAGGGCCGTGCCTTGGTATGCACCCAGAGGAGGAAGGGTGCAGCCATGCATGCCTAATTCAACATGGGATGCTGTCTCTGAAGCCCATAAACACATCCATGCATCGGCAACTGTCCCTCCTTGTCCGGCCTTCGCGCTGTGTGGTTCTGAGGGTGCTGCCTGGGGAAGCGAGCATAGAAGCCAGACTTCTGTGTTTACAAGTGACAGAAGAGTGGTAACAGTGAATATGGCCAACCCGGGGCCTATATAAAGGTAGGGGCCTGGAGCTGCAGCTCCAATAGCCCCTACGTTAATCTGGCCCTGTATTCAGGCAGTAGCGGCACCCATGGCTGTCTGAATGCAGTGGTGATGCCAAACAGTAACTGCTTCCACCTGGCCAATGTTAATGTTGATGCCAAATTTCTATTTCGTTTTAGTCTTTTGACTAAAATGGCATGTTAGTTTTAGTCTCCGGTACATTTTAGGCGACTAAAATATTTTAGTCGACTAAAATCAAATAGGTTTAGTTAAATTGTAATGCATTATTTAGGCATTTCTCTAAAATGTTCAAATTCATTATATACTCTAATAGGCTTCAAAAAAGAGTGGGCTCGGGGGGAAGAGCACTGCGCCCTGAGCCCACCCAGTTGTGTGACAATTGCAAATGAATATTCGCTATTATTAAACTGATTTTCCTCCCTGCCAATCAGGAAGCGGGCCCTAAAACCCGTTTCTCGATTGGCCGAAAAGGAGAAGCCATGCTATTGGCCAAGGAGGAGGGAGGAGACGCCGCCGCTGCCTGCCCTCCACGTCAGTCCAGGGTAAGTGAGCCGGCGACGGGGTGATATGGTGTGCGGGCTGGAGCTGGTGTGGTCGGGGGGGGGGGGTATGGTGGGGTCCATCTGAACGTCATCGCTCCCAGGAATCAATGCGACGGCACCGGCCCAGCTCATCACTTCCGGTGCGACGCCGCATTCCCTGCTAAACAGCTTCTGGGCATGAACTGAAGCTGTGGAGGAATGTGGCGCCTCACCGGAAGTGACGAGAGGGGCCAGTGCAGGCGCATTCTGGGAGAAGAGGACACGGAAGAGGACGCAGAAGAGGATCGCGCCGGCTTCAGCTGCCCACATCCGAGATGGCAACGCTGGAGAAGAAATTTTAAAAGTGAGTATTTCTTCTTGCAGGTAAGTGCGAACCGGGACAGATCAGAGGCTATCCATTGTGGAATGTACTAGCCCTGACTGTCCCGGGGGTATGTTCACTGAAATTTTTTTTTGTGGCCGGAACTCCGCTTTAATACCGTAAATAATAACATGTTATTCGATTTTTTTACTCCAGGAGTATATAATGAGTTTGAAAATTCTAGAGAAATGCCTAAATAATGCATTACAATTTAACTAAACCCATTACATTACATTTATTTTTAGTTGACTAAAATGTACTGATTTCAATTAAGTTTTAGTCATAGTCTTTTGACTTAAATGCCGTTTTAGTCATATTTTAATCATCTGATTTGTTTTAGTTTTAGTCGTATTTTAGTCTACGAAAATAGTGTTAATTTCAGCTATGAAAATATTTTAGTAGACGAAATTAACACTGCACCTGGCTCAGCCAATTTTCTAAAGTGACTAATGACAAGATGGATGCTGTAAGGGGCACCCCTGACTCAAAGTTCAGCCAATTCAGCAGGAATCAGCTGAAATTTGAGTAGTCTATGGGGGGGCTACTAAATGGACACATTATCGAGCATGCTGCACCTCAAATGAAAAAATACACATGGTGCTAGGCCTGCTTTAACGTTGGCCACTGCACACTCTGAGGTTGGGAAACAGCATGTGAAATCAGGCACTGGAAAGGCTAAAAATGTCACCCCCTGATGCAAGCTGAAACCTCAGAAACTAAAGTTTAATAAATCTTTCATCAATACACCTGTACAATTATAAACTCTGTTCTGGTACACCCTTGGTGGGTGTTATATCAGATGGTACCAACTCACCTTGGTCTACCTTCGGAGGAAGGCCATTGGCGGCTCTCTGCTAGGTATCAGAGTCCCCAAATGTATGGTGTCCACAGGATTGTTATCAGTGGCTACAATGTTGTATCTCCTGATGAGCTGCAAGAGAAACATGGAACACAAACTTACTACAAGAGGGGAAAAGGGCTAAGAGGTCTACATCGTAAAAATGGCTGGTCACATTCACTGGCTCCTAATATCAGACCGGTTTGCAGCTGTAACCTATTGCCAATTCTGTCTAAGTTTGTTAAACTGGGAGAGGCTGCTTATACGTGTCCCATCTGATCTCCTGACACCCAGAATAATCTAGTATCCTCGCCCGCCCTGTTTTATGGTTACAGTTGTGAGCAGTAGAAATGCTGTGTCTGTGCCCCACCCCTGTCAGGCCACCACTATGGGTGGCACATGAAGAAGAGGAATGGCAAATATGGATGAGGAAACAAAGGCATTATGGCAATTGTCTTTAGTATTCAACTAAGGGTGCCCTTACACCAGCAGCTATGAGCACGGTTCAACCCCTTAGTCCACTTCATTTGTGTAGTGGGAGTCCTCTGAACTGTGCCCAGCAACAGTTGCACCATGCCTTGGAAGAGGTGGTCCTGGCACGGTTCACTTGTGGTCCGCTATGATTTGCTTCACTATAAGTGCACACAATGCCAGGGCACAGAACTGTCCATAGGTGACTGAGCACAGAAGCAGGGATCACTGCAGTCTGGTTGGCAGTGGTCAGGGGAGGACTGGGCCCAGGGGCAGGGGGGCAATTGCCCCCTGGGCCGCTCTGATGCCCTGTAAAATGGCTGCACTGCTTCTGCCACAGACATACCTAAAGGATTCCTAGTGAAGAAAAGTTAAAGTCCCCACCGCTGACCTACTGAGTGCAGGTTGAAGGCAAGGGCAAAGCACAGGGCTACACCCCCCCCCCCCCCCAGCATGGATGGTGTAAACTGTGTCTGAGCAGAGGCCGGTTTTATGCCCCACTGGAGACTCTTCTGCCTCGGCCAGACCCAACCGAACTGTCCCAGCCCCCCCAACCGCCCCCTGCTGGCCAGGTCGGGAACCCGGATTCAGCCAGTAAGTAGAGAGTATCTTGAGCAGGGCTTCAGCTTGGAATTGGGGTTAGGAGGAGGATTGGGAGAGGGAAAGTGAGAGGGGGGCCAAGTCGCTGCACCATTGGCCTCTGGTTTGTACTTGCTCCCTGGGCTGAAAGTTGCCAGTCTGCCCCTGGCAGTGGTGATGATGCCAGTATGCTAGGGAACACTGACTTATAGCCCAGTGTGAGAGACCAGACAAGTGGGGAAGGGGGACAATTAAACTTGGGCACAGTTCAGTTCAACCCTATCCAGTGTGAGGGCACCCTGAATAAGCTCACATGTGGGATTACATGGACCAGAAATTCATCACTGTCCTGTACATTGTAGCTACTTGGTGGCGGGTTCATGCCCCAATGGGTCAACTGTGTGGTGCACTTTTCCTACAAGTGACTCAAGGTGACCACCTTACCGGTCAGGTTGCCACCCTACAAGTGTCAGAGGTAAAGCAGGTCACAAGTGCACGTCTCAAGTACTTCATGGGCAATCTGGAACGCTGTAATTTGACAAGCGCATTTCTTGTTCTCGCAATTTGTCTCATATATCCTACACACTACAATCTGATTGTTCAAACACCCTTTCCTTTGCTATAACTATGAAATGTAAGGGTCTACCTAAAGAGCCCATGAAATCTTAATGTATTCAGACAGACTTGTGTAACACATAGTTTGTTGATAGATCTGACGGTTCATACTCTATGCTCAGCACACACACGTGACTAGCGTGCTGTTAAAATTACCTTTGCATCTTTCCCCACCAATTGATGAGAGGGGGTCTCCCCCACGCTGGAGAGGACCCATGCCCTTTATGAGGGCAAGAGTATGGGATGCTATTTTAGTGCCCATTGTGATGGTGCTGAGTATGTAGAATATTTTATCCCTGCGGTGGGATGGGAAGACCTCCAATTAAACTGGTCAGGAGGCCACTGATTGGCCCTGGGGTTTCGAGTCCTGAGTTTGGAGTAACAGTTTTGGATAACCCTAAACTGAATAATATGGATGCACCAAGTAATGTCTGTTCTATCAAAGTTGGTGGGATAGGGAAAGCTCCAGCTAGACTAGTCTACAGGCCACTGATTGGTCCTGGGGTTTGAGTCCTGAGTTAAAACAATCTTGGATAGCCCTGAACTGAATTATGTGGATGCACAAGTAATGCCTGTTCTAAAGAAGTTGGTAGGATAGGAAGAGCTTCAGCTATACTGGTCGACAGGCAATTGGTCCTGGGGTTTGAGTCCTGAGTTGAAAGGATTTTGGATAGCCATGAAATGACTTAGGTGGATGCACCAAGTAATGCCTGTTCTATCAACGTTGGTGGGATAGGGAGAGCTCCAGCTAGACTGGTCGATAGGCCACTGATTGGCCCTGGTGTTTGAGTCCTGAGTTTGGGGTACCAGTTTTGAATAACCCCAAACTGAATTATACGGATGCACCAAGTAATGCCTGTTCTATAGAAGTTTATTGGATAAGGAGAGCTCCAGCTAGACTGGTCAGGAGGCCACTGATTGGTACTGGGGTTTAAGTCCTAAGTTAAAGGGAACGGTTTTGAATAGCCCTGAACTGATATATGTGGATGCACCAAGTAATACCTGTTCTATAGAAATTGGTGGGATAGGGAGAGCTCTAGTTAGACTGTTCGGGAGGCCACTGTTGATTGGTCCTGGGGTTTGGGTCCTTAGTTTGGAGTAACAGTTTTGGATAACCCTAAACTGAATAATATGGATGCACCAAGTAATGCCTGTCCTATCGAAGTTGGTGGGATAGGGAGAGCTCCAGCTAGACTGGTCAACAGGCCACTGATTGGCCCTGGTGTTTGAGTCCTGAGTTTGGGGTACCAGTTTTGAATAACCCGAACTGAATTATACGGATGCACCAAGTAATGCCTGTTCTATAGAAGTTGGTGGGATAGGGAGAGCTGTAGCTAGACTGTTCGGGAGGCCACTGTTGATTGGTCCTGGGGTTTGGGTCCTGAGTTTGGAGTAACAGTTTTGGATAACCCTAAACTGAATATAATGGATGCACCAAGTAATGCCTGTCCTTTCGAAGTTGGTGGGATAAGGAAAGCTCCATCTAGACTGGTCAGGCCACTGATTGGCCCTGGTGTTTGAGTTCAGGGAAACGATTTTGGATAGCTCTGAACTGAATTATATGGATGCACGTAATATCTGTTCCAAAGAAGTTGGTTCCCATGAAGCCCCATTGTAAATGACACAATCTGATGCATTTCTTGTGGAAGCAGCAAAATGCCAGCCGCTGACATGGCAAGCCAATGTGGGACAAAGAGGGTTCAGGGGGATGGGAACTACCCCAGAAATGTGGCAAGTAACTCACCCAGCAAATGCCAAGCTGCAATTGGAGCTCGGCTAGCCGCCGACCGATGCACATTCGCTTTCCAATGCCAAATGGGACGTGGGCGAAAGGGTTGATGGTGTTCTTGTCCTGCAGCCAACGATCAGGCCGGAACTCGGACCAGTCATCATAGCATTCTTCGTTGGAGCCCAGCACATGGCTGTTTATGGTCAAGACCGTCTGCAGAAAACAAAAAACAGATGCTTGATTTCATTCTATTCTATTCTATCTGTTAAAGCCCACCCTCTTTGCTGCTGCACAAATGCGTTACATGGGCAGCAAGAGGTAAAAAAAAAACTTGGGGCAACTGTTTGCTACTCTTTTTTACACTGAGGTCTTTATTGTTATCTGCAGGGGCCTTTACGCTTTCCACATATTGTCACCGGAAATAAAAGTAAGGGGGCAGTGGCATCACTAGGGTTGGTGTCACCTGGTGCGATACAACATGGTCTCGGCCCCCCCCCCCCCAATAATTGCAGCGGAAAAAAGTAGGTTTGGCCAAACTTTACATTGGAAGGGGCTTAAGGGGCATGGTTAAACAAAATCCAGGTTTTGGATATGTGCTAGGGGGTACTTTGGGACAGGAGAGGACTTGTGATAGAAGGTGGGTTGGGGAAGGGGGGTCAAATATGTAGTAGGGGACACTTTGGGATGTAAGAGGACTTGTACTAGAAGGTGGGTTGGGGAGGGGGGGTCAAATATGTAGTAGGGGACACTTTGGGATGTGAGAGGACTTGTGCTAGAAGGTGGGGTGGCTGATATGTACTGGGGGGCACGTTGGGACTGGAGAGGACTTGTAATAGAAGGTGGGTTGGGGGAGGGGGGGTCGAATATGTACTGGGGGGCGCTTTGGGAGGTGAGAGGACTTGTGCTAGAAGGTGGGGTGGCTGATATGTACTGGGGGGCATGTTGGGACAGGAGAGGACTTGTAATAGAAGGTGGGTTGCGGGAGGGGGGGGTCGAATATGTACTGGGGGCGCTTTGAGAGGTGAGGGGACTTGTGCTAGAAGGTGGGGTGGCTGATATGTACTGGGGGGCATGTTGGGACGGGAGATGACTTGTAATAGAAGGTGGGTTGCGGGAGGGGGGGGGGTCGAATATGTACTGGGGGGCGCTTTGGGAGGTGAGAGGACTTGTGCTAGAAGGTGGGGTGGAGGGGCTGATATGTACTGGGGGGCACATTGGGATGGGAGAGGACTTGTAATAGAAGGTGGGTTGGGGGGTGCGATATATGCTGGGGGGTTCTCTAGGAATGGAGAGAACTTGTGCTAGAAGGGGGTGGGGATTTTAAATCCACTCCCTCTTCTAGCACAAGTCCTCTCCCCTCACAAAGAGCCACCCAGTACATATCCTCTTCCCGTTGACCCTCCAAATCACTCCTCCACATGCACACCCTTTTTTACCCATGAGGTAATCTTCCAATGGGGACGCTTGTTCTAGTGATCGCTAAGAGGGCATTTGTCTCACTTTGGAGATATTTTCTCTACTTCCATCTACTTGGGACAGTAAATGAAGGTAAATCTCCCCAATGTGACACAGAAAGCCCCCCAAAAAAAGAAAAGTAAAAAAAAATAATAATAAAAGGCCTAAAGCAGAACTAAAATTAAATGTTTTGTTATTTTGGAAATGGTAAGGGAGGGTTATACGTTTTTTTTTTGCCATCTATAAAAAAAAGTTTAATTTTAGTTCTGCTTTAGACCTTTTTTTAATTGTTTTTTTCTTTTCTCTTTTTGGGGGGCTTTCTTTGTCACATTGGGGAAATTTATCTTCATTTCCTGTCCCAAGTAGATGGAAGTAGAGCAAATATCTCCAAAGTGAGACAAATGTCCTCTTAGCTATTATATATTAGCTAATTTGGAGAAATTCCGTCACTTCCCATCCCATTGCAAAAACAGGGAGTGAGGTGAAATCCCTCCTAAGTGATTGTCACCAGAACTAGTGTCCCCATTGGAAGATTTCCTCTTTTTTCCTATTTTGTGGAAAACCCAAAATGTGTGATTCTCTTTTACTTTCCATGATAGCAGTACACAGGACAAATGTGGGGTATATGTCGGTCGCGCGCCTGCTGCTAGGGGGCGAGCGTGTGCCGCCAGTGGCGCGCTCCCGCCCCCCACTCGTCAGCGGGGACTCTGATGCATGGGGCAGGCGGCTCCGAATGCTGCCTGCCACCTGCGATCGCTCCCCGCTGAGAGAGAAGGGCGGTCGGCTGTTGTGAACAGAGCTGACCGTTCTTCTCCCTGGAATGATCACAGAGCTCCTGTGATCCTTCTATATAGGAACACAGGTCTCTGTGATCATTTCACAAGCCACGCCCCCATACAGTTAGAAACACGCCCCTAGGTACACATTTAACCCCTTGATCACTTACAGTGTTAACCCCTTCCCTGCCAGTGTCATTATTACAGTAAAGGTGCATATTTTTAGCACTGATTACTGTAGTAATGTCACTGGTCCCCCCAAAAGTGTCAAAAATGTCAGTCAGGGGTCCGATCCTTTCCGCCGCAATGTCGCAGTCCCGCAAAAAAAAAAAAATTGCAGATCGCCGCCATTACTAGTAAAAAAACAACAATAAAAATGACATAAATATTTCCCGTAGTTATTAGACGTGATAACTTTTGCGCAAACCAATCAAAATACGCTTATTGCGATTTTTTTAACGAAATTATGTAGCAGAAAACAAATTGGGCTAAAATGTTAAAAAATTTTGATTTTTTATTTTTTTTTTTGTGAATGTTATATAGCAGAATTGGAATTTTTTAATTTTTTCAGAATTGTCGCTCTTTTTTTGTTTATAGCGCAAAAAAATAAAAATCGCACAGGTGATCAAATACCACCAAAAGAAAGCTCTGTTTGTGGGGAAAAAAAGGACATACATTTTATTTGGGTACAGCATCGCACGAGCGTGCAATTCTCCGTTAAAGTAACGCAGTGCCGAATCGCAAAATATGGCCTGGTCAGGAATGGGGTAAAATCTTCCGGTCTTAAAGTGGTTAAAAATTCGCTCATTGAGAATTTTTTTGTCAAAGACATGTAGCTAAATACATTTTGGCCTAAATATATGACAAAAATTTAATATATTGGATATTTTTTAACTGTCAAAGTAGAAAAATATTGTTATTTTTTTCAAAATTGTCGCTCTTTTTTTATTAATATCGCAAAAAATGAAAGGCGCAGCGGTGATCAAATACCACCAAAAGAAAGTTCTGTTTGTGGGAAAAAAAGGATGTAAATTTCGTTTGGGTACGGCGTTGCATGACCGCGCAACTGTCAGTTAAATTCACACAGTACCAAGTTGCAAAAAGTGGCCTGGACGTAAAGCAGGAAAATCCTCCGGTGGTAAAGTGGTTAACATTGTCCTGACAGGAGCAGATTTTCTCATTTCCTCCATCAGTAAACAGAATTATGTAACATCGGAGTCTGGCCTATTCTGCGGGGACACCTGCCAAGCTATGAGGGTCAGGGTGTTGTGATCCTCCAGTCTGCCAACTATAACTTAATATTGGGCTACTCATTAGATATGTTACATAATGCACATGCCAAGATAGAAGGAACGATCGTCCTGTCCTGCAGTAAGGCCCATCCTGGGAAAATAAGCAAATGTCCCAGCATCCTTTGCTGCCAGCATTTAGTGGTTTCAGAAAAAAAAAAACTAAAAAGCACAAACCACTAATAATGATAAAAACGGGGAGGGGGGCTCTGTTTTAAATAGCTAAACTTTTAGAACTTGCAGTACTGTGGTCCCGGGTTCAGTGCCAAGCAATGCAATCTGTATGGAGTGATTATGTTCTTTCCATGTTTTCTTATGTGATCCAGTTTCCACCCACAAAACAAAAAACATAGAGGTGTTTAAACTGGCTTCCAACCAAATTGGCCGCAGGGTGTCTTCTAACGCTAGATAAATATCTATAATAGTGGGTGACTGTGGTTGGACATTAGAGTGTAAGCTCCTGTGATGCAGAGACTGATGTGACTGGCTTAGTGTTCCCTGTACAGGGGTGTGGTATATGTCAGAGCTATATAAATGTGTAATTATATTAGTGTGTGTCTGTGGTGGGGGCGTTGGAGTGTAAATTTTTGTTAATTAAAAATCTTACAAACATACTAAAAACATAACTACATAAATACAAAAAATAAATAAAATAAATAAAAATAAATATATATACATAAATAAACAAAAATAAACAAGCTTACATCAGCAAATAACAGAAAATAACTATATATAAAGGAACATCATTTTATTATCTGTAGTATCCGTATTAGAGTGTAAGCTCCTCTGGTACAGAGACTGATGTGACTGGCTCAGTGATCTCTGTACAGTGATGCGGTATATGTCAGAGCTATATAAAATGTATAATAATAATAGTGTGTGACTGAGGGGGTACATTAGAGTGTAAGCTCTTCTGTCGCAGAGATTGATGTGATTGGCTTAGTGTTTTCTGTACAGCACTGTGTGACTGTAGGGGGACATTAGAGTGTAAGCTCTTCTGTCACAGAGATTGATGTGACTGGCACAGTGTTCTCTGTACAGCACTTTGTGACTGTAGGGGGACATTAGAGTGTAAGCTCTTCTGTCGCAGAGATTGATGTGACTGGCTCAGTGTTCTCTGTACAGCACTTTGTGACTGTGGGGGGACATTAGAGTGTAAGCTCCTCTGGTACAGTGACTGATGTGACTGGCTCAGTGCTCTCTGTACAGCACTGCGGTATATGTCAGAGCTATATAAATGTATAATAATAATAGTGTGTGACTGTGGGGGACATTAGAGTGTAAACTCTTCTGTCGCAGAGATTGATGCGATTGGCTCAGTGCTCTGTGTACAGCGCTGCGCTATATGTCAGAGCTATATAAATGTATAATAATAATAGTGTGTGACTGAGGGGGTACATTAGAGTGTAAGCTCTTCTGTTGCAGAGACTGATGTGACTGGCTAAGTGTTCTCTGTACAGTGATGCAGTATATGTCAGAGCTATATAAAAGGATAATAATAGTGTGTGACTGTGGGGGGGGGGGGGGGGGACATTAGAGTGTAAGCTCTTCTGTCGCAGAGACTGATGTGACTGGCTCAGTGATCTCTGTACAGTGATGTGGTATATGTTAGAGCTATATAACTGTATAATAATAATAGTGTGTGACTGTGTGGGGACATTAGAGTGGAAGCTCTTCTGTCACAGATATTGATGTGACTGGCTCAGTGTTCTCTATACAGCACTGTGGTATATGTCAGAGCTATATAAATGTATAATATTAATAGTGTGTGACTGTGGGAGGATATTAGACTGTAAGCTCTTCTGTCGCAGAGATTGATGTGACTGGCTCAGTGATCTCTGTACAGTGATATGGTATATGTCAGAGATATATAACTGTATAATAATAGTGTGTGACTGTGGGGGGACATTAGAGTGTAAGCTCTTCTGTCGCAGAGACTGATGTGACTGGCTCAGTGTTCTCTGTACAGCACTGTATGACTGTGCGGGGACATTAGAGTGTAAATTTTTGTTTATTAAAAATCTTACAAGCATACAACATAATAAAAACATATTAACATATATACAGAATAAATAAATGATATATACTGTAAACAAACAAAAAGTAGCTTACTTCAGCATAAAAAGAAACAAACTAGCTTTTTTGCCAAAAAACATAAACAGAACCAAATATACAAACCAAGATATATGTTATTATTATAATGCACAACAAAGCCCTAACCTCCACCTAAACACACCCTCAGGCTAAGAAACGATTACACATGTATCCCATGCATGCAGCCTTTTTCCAAAAATCGAATCTAATAAAAATCTAGGGGATGTGAAGGGACAGAAAGAAAAGCCGCACATCCAGAGACTGACAGACAGCAGCTACGGGGATCTGACATTCCTCCGTGCCTTTGGCCAGGCTCCTGGCTGCCACCTGTCCTTCTCAAGACCCAAATCTTCCCAACCTCACCCAGAATGTTCTGCACCACCACCTCAACAGGAAGGTCTTTTTTCCGAGTGGAAACCTGACACCGTGCATTCCACGTGAAGTAAGGGACTACCGCGCTAACTAAAAAAAAAATCTCAAAATCAAAATCCCAATGGGTCTCAAAAGACCCGTACGACCTCTCCGCATAACTCAAGAGGGAAAGGAAATGGATACCCGTTTATAGACTTCTATTTTGAAGGGGCACTGAAGCAAGAAATGGTCCATTGTCTCCTCCACACCGCCACACTCCATTCTTGGCCAACCATGGTTCTCAGCAGAGCGATGCTTCAAGTTGCCCTTCACATTGAGTCTACCATGGAACAAGAGCCAGGCCAAATCCTAAAACTTTAAAGGGATCCTCTCTAGATTATTCAAACGAAGACCCTTCCTCCTCTCCAGGGCCTTTCTAGTAAGAGACTTAATTTCCTCAGCAGTCACTCGCCACGACCAAAGCATTTTCAGGCATGGGGCAACGTAAGACGGGAGCTTACCATGTCGAACCCTCAGACTTTTCACTGGCCCACCATTCTCCAAGCTGCGCAGAAAAGGCCTAAACTAGGATTCAAAAATGCCAACCCATCCAGGCGGTTCCTCTGCCAGCATGTTACCAAAATTATGTTTCAAAAACATCAGAGAAAAGAATAGCACCGGGTTGACCATACCTAGGCCACCCATCCGCCTGGGAAGATAGGTTACAGACCTCTTAATGAGGTTCAGTTTGTTTCCCCACAACAGCTGGAAGAAACAGCTGTAAATATTTGCACTGGCAAAACATAGACAAAGCTGACATACAGAAATACTGGGATCAGGTAAGTTCTAGTCAGGTCGATTCTTTCCCTGTAAGAGAGTTTCCATTCCTTCCAGCTGGCAACCTTGGCATCGGCATCTTTTAGCCTGCTTTCCCAATTTGCAAGGCTGTAACTGCGGGACCAAATTTGATGCCTAAAACTTTAATTTTCCGCCAGGGCTCTGGGACGGTGTCCGGAAGCTCAAAGACATCGCCTTCCTCTCCCATACAAAAAACTTCACTCATTAGAGTGTAAGCTCCTGTTGTGCAGAGACTAATGTGGATCATTTCACATTCTCTGTACAGCACTGTGGATTATGCTATCCAAATGCATTTATTTCACAACTTCCTATGGCAATGTGGCCTCGTTTACCTAATCACCGCTGTGTAGATTATGGCGCACATTATCTTTTAGATAATCATAAATACTCACTCCTTCAGGCAATACATAATCCCCCAGCACGGTCTCCTTATCCAGAGTGCGAGTGGTGAATGGCACGGAGGGGTTTATCCTGCAAATCGAACATTAATATGAGAAGTCATCAGAAGTATGTATGTGTATCTCACTCCTTCAGGGTGATGGATAAGATCTCTAATTAGCATATATCATCCAGGACTTCCAGTGATAAATTCCTAGCAGGCATGAATTGTCATTTTCTAAGAGGGCTTTTTTTCTCTCAGAAAATAGATGCAAAAACTCAACCACGACCCCCCCCCCCCCAAAACCCCCTCCTCCTGACACATACACCCTCCAAACTGCATCAAATAGTGGGTATGGTCAAATTTAAATAACAGTGCAAGAGTCTTAAAGGGGCATTAAATACCAGGAGTGCATTATGTACAGAGTGCAGAGTTCCGGAGTGTGCTAAACACAGAGTGCAGAGTTCAGGGTGTGCTCTATTTTCAGAGTTCTGGAGTGCGCTAAACACAGAGTGCATAGTTCAGGGGTGCTCTATGTGCAGAGTTCCGGAGTGCGCTAAACACAGAGTGCAGAGTTCAGGTGTGCTCTATTTTCAGAGTTCTGGAGTGCGCTAAACACAGAGTGCATAGTTCAGGGGTGCTCTATGTGCAGATTTCCGGAGTGCGCTAAACACAGAGTGCAGAGTTCAGGGGCGCTCTATGTGCAGAGTTCCAGAGTGCGCAAAACACAGAGTGCATAGTTCAGGGGCGCTCTATGTGCAGACTTCCGGAGTGTGCTAAACACAGAGTGCAGAGTTCAGGGGTGCTCTATGTGCAGAGTTCTGGAGTGCGCTAAACACAGAGTGCAGAGTTCAGGGGTGCTCTATGTGCAGAGTTCCGGAGTGCTCTAAACACAGAGTGCAGAGTTCAGGGGTGCTCTATGTGCAGAGTTCCAGAGTGCGCAAAACACAGAGTGCAGAGTTCAGGAGTGCGCTACACATAGAGTGCCTTCTTCCACAGCTGCTTACCTCTGCATCCCCCATCCACATTTCACTTTCACCCCTCTTCTTCTCTAGTACCTCTCTGCACGCTGTGAGTGGCTACGCCTCTCTCATTTGCGGGCAGATCATCCAGTAGGAGTGTCAGCATCCCCAGTGCACCCCGGGCACCTGCATCTCCCTTGTCCCCATCCTGCACTCAGTGGGAACCGCACAGGGTATCAGATCTATGGAAGCCGTTGGGAGAAGAGCTGTAACTTGTAAACACAGAAGCCAGACCCCTGTGTTTACAAGTGATAGGAGAGTGGGAAGCAGCAGACTGATGAGCTCATCTCTCTGCTCTTTCTCTCTTTTAATTTTGTTAGCACGTGAGCACTTAAGCCCAACCTAATCGTCTCCTCGTCCATGTCTGCACATTTTTACAGTCTAGAGCAGTGGTTTTTAACCCTTTTGTCCCGTCAAGGCACCCTTTAAAATCCTGCACAATCTTGAGGCACCCCATTCTAAAATATAAAACACTAAACTAATAATTTTACATATTGCAGCAGTATACACACACGTAGGACACCCAAAGTTAGAGGTGATTTATTCCTCCACCTTTGCACATTGGTACTGACTACTATTCTAAACTTTCTCTTCTCCCTCAGTTTCTACCCCCCCCCCCCCCCCACTCTGTTATGCAACTTCAGTGCTGACAGAGAGCAGCAGAAAAGGGGCAAACAAAGATGCTGTCAAGTATCCAATGTCCTCATTATCAACCTATGGCGTCATCAGTTGTTAGGATGCTGGCAGCTGGCCTGCATGGGGCTAAACGTTGTAATCCTGCACAACAAAACCCTGTGGCTTTGTGTAAAAGTCAGACTTGATCCACCCACTAGTATGTTGACAATTTTGGGACAGTTTTAGGCACCTCTAAAGAATCCAGATGGCATATCATGGTGTCGTAGAGGAACCCTGGTTGAAAAAGGCTGGCATACTGCAACGCAAGGAATTCATGTTGCCTCTTGATAGGCATTTGCCCTGCCCTGAATGTGGTGTCTCTCCTAGAGAAAGGAGTTATCTATGACCTTGTACATTTTCCCCCCCAAATTTTTTGGACAATTGGGAACAATTTTTAGGCATTTTGCCAAGGCACCCATGAAGAACCCAGAAGCTACCCTAGTGTGCCACGGCACTCTGGTTGAAAAAGGCTGGTCTAGAGGTTTTTACCGTATATACTCGAGTATAAGCCGAGTTTTTCAGCACATTTTTTTGTGCTGAAAACGTCCCCCTTGGCTTATACTCAAGTAAAAAAAAAAAAATGTCCTCCCAGCCGACCCGACGTGCTTAAGATTTAAAAATGGCGCCGCCCGGCGCCGACACGTCATTGCGCATGCGCCGCCGCCGCTCGGGACAGGCCGTACACGTTCGGCTATTCCCAGGAATAGCCGAACGTATACGAGCTTTCCCGAGCGGCGGCGGCGCATGCACAATGACATGTCGGCGCTGGGCGGCGCTATTTTTAAATTTAAGGCGCCTCTGAAACAGGTAGGCGAAACACAGCCGCGCTACCTGCTATTATGTGGGGCTGCGGGCATACTACAAGGGATGCAGTGCTGCGGGCATGGTACACCTGTACCATGCCCGCAGCACTGCATCTCCTGTAGTATGCCCGCAGCCCCGCATTCTCCTGTACCATGCCTGCAGCCCTGCATTCTCCTGTATTATGCCCGCAACCCTGCATTCTCCTGTACCATGCCCGCAGCACTGCATTCTCCTGTACCATGCCCGCAGCACTGCATTCTCCTGTACCATGCCCAGAGCCCTGCATTCTCCTGTACCATGGCCACAGCCCTGCATTCTCCTGTATCATGCCCGCCGCCCTGCATTCTCCTGTACCATGCCTGCCGCCCTGCATTCGCACCCTAGGCTTATACTCGAGTCAATCATTTTTACCATTTTTTTGTGGTAAAATTAGGGGCCTTCGGCTTATACTCGAGTATATACTGTACACAAAACTGACTTTATTTTAAGACCTACCTCATCGATTCCTTTAAGCAGGCCTTTAGGTATGGCATATGCTTTAAGTCCTCCGCTCTTGGCACCTGGTCAGGCGACAAAACGCTTTGGATTTCAGCGTAAAGCTTCTCTTGGATGTGCGGGTTCCGGGAAAGGTTAAATATGGCCCAGAGTAAGCTGTTTGCCACCTGGATAACAAATTAAAAAAAAAAAAAAATAATGAAAAGGGAAGATAATTAGGAACATTAACTAAATATATCTGGAATTTTGTACACCGTGTCAGGAACGAGGAACAGCAATCACAGAGAGAGGGCAGTGTGTGTAATGAAACAATAAATATTGCAGAGTCCAATCATCTGAATGCACAGAAATTAAAGTTTAAAACAGAAGAAGGTGGGCAGGACAAACGAGAGAAATAAGGGATGAAAAGGAGGAGGAAGAGAGGCACTGAGAGTGAAAGGAAAAGGAAGAGAGAGAGAGAGAAAGAGAGGGAGAGAGAGTGCAAGAGAGAGAGAGAGAGGTAGGGGTAAGGGGTAGAGAGTGCATGGGAGGAAGAAAATAAAAGAAGAGAAAAATGGAAATGGCAGGGCAGCCAAAGAACAAAAAGAGAAAGGAAAAAGAAAGGAAAGGGAAAGGATAAAAAAAAAGAAAGAGTAGTCAAAAAAGAAAAAGAGAATAAAATAAAAGAGAAGGAAAGGGGAAAAGGAAGGGAAGAGAAGAGGGTTGAAAGGAAAGGAGAAAGGAAGGAGAAGAGAAGAGGATAGAAAGGAAAGGAGAAAGGAAGGAGAAGAGAAGAGGATAGAAAGGAAAGGAGAAAGGAAGGAGAAGAGAAGAGGATAGAAAGGAAAGGAGAAAGGAAGGAGAAGAGAAGAGGATAGAAATGAAAGGGGAAAATGAAGGAAAGAGAAGAGGATAGAAAGGAAGGAGAAGAAAAGGGGATTGAAAGGGAAAAGGAAGGAGAAAAAAAGGGGATAGAAAGGAAAGGGGAAATGAAGAAAAAGGGAAGAGGATAGAAAGGAAAGGGGAAAGGAAGGAAAATAGAAGAGGATAGAAAGGAAAGGGGGAAGGAAGGAATGGGAAGAGGATAGAAAGGAAACGGGAAGGAAAAGAGAAGAGTATAGAAAGGAAAGGAGAAAGGAAGGAGAAGAGAAGACAATAGAAAGGAAAGGGAAAGGAAGGAAAGAAAACAGGATATAAAGGAAAGAAGAAAGGAAGAAAAGAGAAGAGGATAGAAAGGAAAGGGGGAAGGAAGGATTGGGAAGTGGATAGAAAGGAAACGGGAAAGAAAAGAGAAGGGGATAGAAAGGAGGAGAGGGAAAGGGAATGAAAAGAAGAAAAAGGGAAAGAGAGGTAGAAGAGAGGGAGAATTAATAGAAAGGGAAGGGGGTGGGGATAGCAAAAAGGAAAGGAAAATAAAATGAAATAGAAATAGAAAGAGAAAGGAAGGGAGAGAAGATAGATAGGGGAAAAGAAACAGGAAGGAGAATTAAAGGAAATGGAAGGCAAAGGAAAGGGGAAGGGAACATGAAAAAATAAAAGGAAAAGGATTTTGGTTAATTTGTAAGTAAAGCCGTGGCTCCAATAACAAACACATCTGCAGATTTTACAAAGTTTGTTGGTCTACAATTCCAACATCTTAAGTAAAAGAAAAAATGTGTAATAGCGCCGCTAACACAATATTAAACCATATAATAAATAAAGGTAAAAGACAAATAATAAATGTTAAATACACAAAAAACAAAAAATTATGCTGACAAGACAGAAAATCAATTCCAACAACTCAGTTCCATGTATCTAATCCCACCGCCAGGCTCCACCTCTACGCGTTACGCCACCTCCCACGTGGCTTCGTCTGGAGGGTAAACCAAGCGGTTGTGGTGGAGAGAATTTATATGCTGAGAATGACAATCTAACGAAATAATTCCATTTCGCGCATGTGTGGTGACCCTGGGACATCCCGGAAGCTCACGCATACAATTCCCACATCTTACCGTTTCTACAGCTCCGATCAGCATCTCGGTGATGGTGGCGTACATCTCTTTCTTGGATAACTTGCTGTCTTTGTAGATGGTGCAGAGGAAATCCTCGTCCTCCTTACCAGAACGCTTCATCAGTCTTCTGTCTATGTGACACTTTGCTGTGAGGGGAGACAGATGACTGTGTAAATCCGGCTGTACACCACATATGGTAGGAAAGAAGGGACTCACATGGAAAAAACACAACATAAATCAATAGCGCAGATAAAAATGACAACGCTGTCACTGTTGTTTATCAATCACTGTTGTAGCGGCAGGAAGCGAGCAGAATGATTGACAAGACAACGGCGAGCTCATTGTGCTTCCTTCAGAAAGCAATTGCTGCATGGGTAAATATCCATAGCAAACAATGAAATATAGATCTTGATCAGCTGGAATTTGATTAGTTAGGCCTTAGGTTTAAGCAGAGATGGAGGATGAAAAGGGGCCACAAGCTTGGATCACAGCAGCTTCTCTACCTGTTTTGAAGATGCTGTCCCAGGCATGGGTGTGATCTTTCCAGATTTTGGTGTTCAGACGTTTGTGCAGTTCCACCGGTGTCACCATCATCAGACCAAAGGTGCTCATCATCTGTAGGACGAATCACAAAGGAGATTTTTCTTAGTCTAAAAGGAAGTACTTGCGGCCATATTAAACCTCAAGCTTTAACATGTTGAAATCCTTTTTTTATTTTCTTGCCAGAACACTTATGGTTTTATTGGCCAAAACAGACTTGGGTATGGTCCTAGAGAAGTCAACAATGATCTACTGTGCATGGTAGCAGGGCAATGACAATTTGTCCTGATGGGAAGATTTTGGAAGCCGTAGCCACAGTTTGGAGGTACTGTATGTATCTGGGGAGGGGCAGAATGGAATACTTTAGGTTGAAGGTGCAACAAAGCATAAGCTGGGTGTGAAGTATTCAATCAATAGGCCGTACGCTGTGACGGCAGTCACCGTCACTGGGAATGAAGGAAAGACACTATATGTGGGGGCCCTAGGAGTAATGTTACTTTGGATTCAGGTCCATGTCTCCCCAAGACAGTCAGACTCATAGCAGATGCTAATATCATCAGCTCAACCACCTGTCTTCCACACATTGTTGATTAGGGTGATTTACTCACCTATTGTCTACTGTGGGTTCTGTGTTTATACTTAGGATAATGTGTAAGTTATTTTGTTTTGGCTTTGTTGCAGTGCTGAGTTAATTAACATGTTAATAATAACATTGTCTGGGTCTGCATTCCCATTCACATATTGTTTCTGTCCAGATGGCTAGGCAATTAGTTCAGGTTAATTATGTTTCTGTATACAATGTCATCTGCATATGATAATGTGATCAGGCTTACCTGACCTGATGAGGTATATATTCGGTGTGAGTTTGTTCAATAAATGTTCCAGAACAATACAAGCTAAGTTGTTGGCTAGCTTTGTATGTAGGGCGGCTGTAATCTGATATCTATGTTCAGACTGGAGGAAGCGGTATTCTGAGGGAAGCCCACAAGCACAGTGTGGGTCGCGGTTCCGTTACATACACAAAGTGCTTATTGTACACTATGTAACATCTTCTCATAATGAACATAGCTCCACGATAGATCACTTTTCAGAGAACGGTACAGGCCACTTCCTAAATGCCCCAACAGGATTTTTGAATGGGAATACTGTTCCTTAAGCATAAACCTAGCGTTTATTTTGGTCTTGCAGCTTGAACCAATTCACTTAAATAGGTCACATTTGGCAACAGTATTGCTTGATAACCACTGGGATAGGGGAGGTAATTTTTTAACTTCACCACAAAACAAAGCATCACAGCTGCGGCCTATGTGCAACCCAGCTCGGCATCCTCTGCAGCTAAGGGAAGGTGGTAAACCTGCAGCTTAACTTCCTATTTTATCGTCCTCTAACAGCAAGTGTAAATGAAAGTAGCATTCCAGTCAAATCCTAGCAATACCTAAACCTGCTCCCACCGCCATTACAAGCCTATTCTAATTACCCTGTAAAGGAAAGAAGTCTATACTTATCTATTTTGAGGGCGCTCCCATCACATGATCTCTTCAGAGTCCGACTTAAGTGAAGAGGAGAGATTGCTGAAAACGGCTGCAGACGCGGTGACGTCACCCATTGTTGGATGTCCTTCATCTACACCAGCCTTTCTCAACCTTTTTAACACAGAGGAACCCTTGAAATAGCTTACTAGTCTCAGGGAACCCCAGCTAATAATTCCTATATCTACAACTCATGACATATTAGAGTGATGGCCATGGGGTTGAATTATCTTTACACTTGTTATCATTGGGAAGAATTATCTAAATAGCTAAAAAGATCAATGGTGTCAGTGGGAACTTATCTGAGAGGCAGAAATTGCTTATTGCTCAAGGAAACCCTAGCGACCTCTGGAGGAACCCTGGTTGACAAACTGAAGCCGTTGCTGACACCCAATCATGTTACTGGATCGGAGCGCCCTCAGCATAGGTACGTATAGACATCTTTCCTTTCACACGGTATTTAGAATAGGCTTAGAATGGGGGTGGGAGTAGATTTAGTCATAGTTAGGATTTGACTGGAATGCTACTTTAAAGCGGAGTTCCACCCTAATTTTACACTTTGCTGATTCCAGCAGTGATCGGTATGCTAAAAAAGAATTGGGCATTTAAAAATTTTTTTTGGGGTCCCTTACCTTATTTTCAGAGGATAGTTTGTTCAACTTCCTCCTTCTTCCCCCTCTGCGGCCGCGCCCCCGGACGCCGCTTCTGGCTTTGCATTGGGTCCTGGGAGATGTGTGTCATCAATCCCAGGAGGCAATGGGCATGGCCGGCCGCTCCTCTGATTGCCGATCGCAATCTACAGGGCATGCGCGAGATTGCGATCGGCATTCTGGGTAGCCAGAAACCAGGAAGAGGGGACACAGCGGCTTCAGACACCCACATCGGAGATGGCCACACGCTGCAATCCATTTTAAAGGTAAGAAATTATCTACAATCAAATACTGTACTGTAATCTGTGAATAGTGTTAATGTAATTGGCGATATGTTAGGATTAATTGGGTATTTTTATCTTAAAAAAGTATTTTCGGCCGGAACTCCGCTTTAAGCTTGAGAGTCACAATTTTGGCATATTGTTCAATGACAGCACACATCTATTTTATCAATATTTTAGTTAGTAAGCTTTTAACTGCTTGCCGACCGCCGCAAGTATATATACTGCGGCGGTCAGCCCCGGCCAGGCAAAGTGACGTATATATACGTCACTAGCCTGTGACCGGCATGTGAGCCAATAGCGGGCGAGCGCGCGCCTCAGCTTGCTCGTTCACTGAGGAGTCCGTGCATGTGACAGGCGGACCCGATGTCCGCCGGTCACACTGCGATCGTCGGTAGAGAGGGAGAAAGGCAGGCGGCTAATGTAAACAAACCTCCTGTCATTCTCCCCTGTGTAAAAATGGAGATCAGACGGTTCTACTATGTAGGACCGTTGATCTCTGTTTTTACAGTAGTAGCCATGTCCCATCACAGTTAGAAGCACGCCCCTAGGACACACTTAACCCCTCCCTCTCCAATACAGTTAACCCCTTCCCTGCCAGTGTCATTTTTACAGTAACAGTTCATATATATAGCACTGATTACTGCAGTAATGTCACTGATACCCCCAAAAGTGTCAAAAATGTCAGTCAAGGGTCCGATCTGTCCACCGCAATGTCACAGTCCCGCAAAAAAAAATCGCAGATCGCCGCCATTATTCGTTAAAAAAAAACACCAAAAATGACAAAAATCTTTCCCTTTGTTAGTAAACGCGATAACTTTTGCGCAAACCAATCAAAATATGCTTTTTGCGATTTTTTTTTACCAAACATATGTAGCATAAAACAAATTGGCCGAAAATGTTAAAACATTTTGATTTTTACATTTTTTTGGGGGGAATTTCATATAAAAAAATGTGAAAAATATTGTTATTTTTGCAAAATTTACGCTCTTTTTTTGTTTATAGCGCATGATCAAAAAATCGCACAAGTGATCAAATACCACCAAAAGAAAGCTCTGTTTGTGGGAAAAAAAGGACGTCAAATTCGTTTGGGTACAGCATCGCACGACCGCGCAATTGTCCGTTAAAGTCACGCAGTAAAAAATCGCAAAAAAAACCCTGGTCAGGAAGGGGGTAAAATCTTCCGGGGCTTAAGTGGTTAAAGAGTGTGCTTGATTGCATATATTATTTGGTGCTCTTGTGACACATGAATATTTAATTGCACTCATTAATCTTGTTATTGGCATTTACCAGAACAAAGTGTATTATAATAAAGGTGGCACCTTTATTTACTTCCAGTAATCCTAGCCTAGGCTTCATGGAAAGCCTAAGTAAATATCGGATATACTTTTTTCCCTTTAGCAGTGTTATTGGGAGTAATATCCAACAGTGCGATTTTATTTTCACCGACCCTTCAAAACCCCCCCTAAAATGCCCTTATTCCAGACCTGCTGTCATTTAATAGCCTGTTCTCGGAAGACCTGATGGCTTTTATCTGCCACTGCCATTGCTGGAACAATTGTCATACCTTTTTTATAGCTGTGATAAAGTCCAAGGCCTCTTCTCCTAAATTAGGCTGTAAAAAGCCAAATCGCTTCTCATAGAGGACCAGGCAGATACCTGAGAAGGAAGCACAAAATGATCGGTAAATTGTAATGTTAACAGGGAGTGGCGGACCTCCTGATCTTGTTTCAGGGTTTTCATCTAACACATGTTAGAGCAGATCAAAATGTCATGTTGGCGTAAATAACTTTGAGCAATAATATAGGTATAAAGTATTTTTTTTCGGTGCCACATGTTAAAGTAATTGTTTTTTTTTTTTTTTCAATAATAAACATGTTATACTTACCTGCTTTGTGCAAGGGTCTTGCAATGACCTCCCCCCCCCCCACCCAATTCACCTCTTCTGTGGTCCCCCGGCACCGCTTCTGGCTCCTCTTCTTAATCCGGTGCCCCCATGGAGAGCCAATTTCCATGGGGGCACCCGTGCGGACGCGCTCACGAGTCCTGCTGCTGCGTCCATTGACACTGACAGCAGGACTCGGCCCCGCCTCCCCGCTCTCATGTCACTGGATTTGATTGACAGCAGCAGGAGCCAATGGCTATCAATCTATCCAATGAGGATCCGAGACAGCGGCTGGACTCGTGCTTATCGCTGGAACGTTCGGGTTTAGGTAAGAATAACGGGGGATCTGGGGGGCAGCTGCAACTAAGAAGGTTTTTTACCTTAATGCACAGAATTCATTAAGGTGAAAAACCTTGAGACTTTACAACTCCTGTAAGTATTGTATTTATTACCTTTCACGGGGATTAAAGTACTCCCCCTGTCAATGCCTTCATCTGCTTTTTTTCTCTCCAGAAGGACGGTACAACTATTATTCAGGCATTATCCAGTCACCATCGACTTCCTGGACTGGTAATCCATCTATATCTGTTTGATATATATAGTGGGGATTTGCTTTTGGTTTAGTAGTGCTGAACAGTTATTGCACTATACCAGAGGTCTCCAAACTGCGGCCCGAGGGCCAGATGTGAACCCTTGTTTGCCTTTATCCGGTCCTTGGGGCACTACTTCTACCACTGATTCAAGGCGCTCTCTCACTGACACCAAGAATGGGGCATAATTCATGTTACTGATATCAACAATAGGGCACTATTCCTCCCACTGACACCAACGATGGGGCACTATTCCTTCCCATGATACCAATAATGGGGTGATACCCCCCCCCCCCCCAATGACAATGATGGGGCACTATACCTACCACTGACCCCAACAATGGGGCACCATCCTTCCCACTGACATCAATGATGGGACTCTCTCCCTTCCACTGACACCAATGTTGAGGCACTATTCCTCCCACTAACACCAATGATGGGGCACTATTCCTCCCACTGATACCAATGATGGGGCACTATTCCTCCCACTGACACCACTCATGGGGCAATATTCCTCCCACTGACACCAACAATGGGGCACTCTTCCTCCCACTGATACCAATGATGGGGCACTATTCCTCCCACTGACACCAATAATGGGGCACTATTCCTCCCACTGATACCAATGATTGGGCACTATTCCTTCCCATGATACCAATAATGGGGTGATACCCCCCCCCCCCCAATGCCAATGATGGGGTACTATTCCTACCACTGATGCCAACAATGGGGCACTATTCTTCCCACTGACATCAATGATGGGACACTATCCCTTCCACTGACACCAATGTTGAGGCACTGTTCCTCCCAGTGACACCAATGATGGGACACTATTCCTTCCCAAATTACAAACAATCGGGCATTACCTCCCTCCCCCCCAATATCATTGATGGGGCACTATTCCTACCACTGACCCCCCAACAATGGGGCACTATTCTTTTCACTGACATCAATGATGGGACACTATTCCTCCCACTGACACCACTCATGGGGCACTATTCCTTCCCATGACACCAACAATGGGGAACTATTCCTTCCCATCATACTAACAATGGAGCAATACCCCACCCACGAATACCAATGATGGGGCACTGTTTACCCCTTATGATGCCAAGGTATTTTATACTTACACTGGCCACAGTCTGACTCCCTTAAAGTCTGAAGGAAAGTAAACTGGTCCTTTGTTTAGAAAGTTTGGCGACCCCTGATCTATTCCATTATTCTCTGCCACATTAAGTCTACCAGTCAGGTCTGATAGGATGCAGTGCTTCACAGAGAGGCGAGTGATTTCAGTAAACTGCAGATATAGATTAGAGAGGGCGTGTCCATATTTGCATAAATAATATATAATGTGCAATGTGGAACTGAAATTATATCAGAATGGGAAAACATGTCACAAACTTTATAATAACTCAAAAGACTCTGTGAAAAATGCAGGTAAGTTTTTCTTCAAAGGGAACATATATATATATAAAATATAGAAATACCTGCCCCCCCCCTACTAAAAATGTGAATAACTTGGCTGTTGTCCTGAGTCTCCATCTATTGAGTGAGTCGTTAACCCAGAGCAGGATGGGAGTTCTGACATCATAAGCCTTGCTCTTACCCTTTATGAAGTGAAGGCAGAGGATCAACATGACAGCCAATAAACTAGCATTTGCACAAAGAAGAGAATGGGAATTCTTCTTATGACAGGTCCTTCTTTACAGCATTACTAAATATTCAAATAGAGAACGAAACTTACTCTCCAGAGACCACTTATTCAGTTCACAATAGAAGTCCTCGATCTTCCCCGCGGGAGTGAGCATGTCATCCATTTTCTGCACAAAGTCCACCATCACCTTGGTGTAAAGGAGATACATTCAATGTTTAGGAACGACTCCTACAGTTGCTGGCTACAATGTATCACACCCATTCTCACCAATCTAAATTCCTCCCAGTGTGCTAGGCAGCCCCTGATCCACTTCTGTCCATCCATGAAACTTGGTGTCTCCAGCTGATGGAGTACCCGGGGCTTTCCCATGAGGTTTTCTCACTATTGGTTTTGATGTTGGATGTATAACCCCTCCCCCACTACCATCACCATCACCACCATATTGGTCTCCTCTTCCTCTTTCAACTATACTTTTACTCTTTTCTCCCCACTGCTCTATTTTTCTTTTACTTCCACATTTTACCTCTCATTGTCTGTCACAATATTGTCCTCTCTAATTATCTCAACTACTCTCTCAATTTCTCAGGCTGTCCCTCCTCTATCTTTCACTTGCTTGCGGTCTCTTTTCTTCTCTGTATCTTCTATCACCATTTTCTCCCTCCCTTTCCTCCTTTTTCTCTTCTTGTCCTCCTCCTTTACTCTCTCCTCCTCTCTGTTACCTCTCTCCCTCTTCTCCTCTCTCCCCCCTCTCTTTACTGTCACTGCCCTCACTAACCTCTCTCTTCTCCTCTCTATACCTACCCCCCCCCCCTCTCTCCTCCCTGTCTCCTCTGTATCTCTCCCGCTGTCAGTTTTATTTTTCTCCCCCTCTAAGTTTTCCTCTCCTTGTCTCTCTTTCTTCTCTCTTTTACTTATGTCTTACCTTACTTTCTCTCCCCCTCTAATCCATCTCCACTCCCTCCCACTACCGCTTTTCTCTGTCTTTCTCACTTTCACTCTCTCTTTCCTCTCCCCCTCACATCAATTTTCTTTCTCTCTCTCTCCCTCTCTTTCCTCTCCCACTCTCCTCCCCTCTCATTCATCTCCTCTCTCTCTCTCTCTCACCCTCCCTCTCCCGTTCTCCTCCCCTCTCGTCCCTCTTCTCCTCTCTCTCTCCCTATCCCTCTCTCTGCCCCTCTCATCCATTTTCTCTCTCTCCCATTTCTCTCCTGCTCTCCTCCCATCTCCTCTCTCTCCCATTTTTCCCGCTCTCCTTCCTTCTCACCCATCTCCTTTCTCTCCCATTTCTCTCCCGCTTTCCTCCCGTTCTCACCCATCTCATCCTGCTCCCGCTCTCCTCCCCTTTCACCCATCTCCTCCCTCCCGCTCTCCTTCCCTCTCACCCATCTCCTCTCTTTCCCATTTCTCTCCCACTTTCCTTCACTCTCACTTTTCTCCTCCCTCTCCCATTTCTCTCCTGCTCTCCTCCCCTCTCACCCATCTCCTTTTCTCTCCCATTTCTCTCCCACTCTCCTTCCCTCTTACCCATCTCCTTTCTCTCCCATTTCTCTCCCGCTCTCCTCCCGTTCTCACCCATCTCCTCTCTCCCGCTCTCCTCCCCTTTCACCCATCTCCTCCCTCCCGCTCTCCTTCCCTCTCACCCATCTCCTCTCTTTCCCATTTCTCTCCCACTTTCCTTCACTCTCACTCATTTTCTCTCTTTCCCATTTCTCTCCTGCTCTCCTCCCCTCTCAACTATCTCCTCTCTCTCCCGCTCTTCTCCCCTCTCACTCATCTCCTCTCCCTCCCATTTCTCTCCCGCTTTCCTCCCCTCTCACCCATCTCCTCTCTCTCCCAATTCTCTCCCGATCTTCTCCCCCTCTTACTCATCTCCTCTCTCTCCCATTTCTCTCCCACTCTCCTTCCCTCTCACCCATCTCCTTTCTCTCCCATTTCTCTCCCACTCTCATTCCCTCTCACCCATCTCCTCTCTCTCCCATTTCTCTCCCGCTTTCCTCCCCTCTCACCCATCTCCTCTCTCTCCCATTTCTCTCCCGCTCTTCTCCCCCTCTCACTCATCTCCTCTCTCTCCCATTTCTCTCCCGCTCTCCTTCCCTCTCACCCATCTCCTTTCTCTCCCATTTCTCTCCTCTCCTTCCCTCTCACACTTCTTCTTTCTCTCCCACTCTCCTCCCCTCTCACCCATCTCCTCTCTCTCCCATTTCTCTTCCGCTCTCCTTCCCTCTCACCCATCTCCTCTCTCTCCCATTTCTCTCCCGCTCTCCTTCCCTCTCACTCATCTCCTTTCTCTCCCATTTCTCTCCTGCTCTCCTTCCCTCTCACTCATCTCCTTTCTCTCTCGCTCTCCTCCCCTGTCATCCTTCCCCTCTCTTTCCAGCTCTCCTTCCCTCTCACTCATCTCCTTTCTCTCCCATTTCTCTCCTGCTCTCCTTCCCTCTCACTCATCTCCTTTCTCTCTCGCTCTCCTCCCCTGTCACCCTTCCCCTCTCTTTCCCGCTCTCCTTCCCTCTCACCCATCTCCTTTCGCTCCCATTTCTCTCCTGCTCTCCTTCCCTCTGACTCATCTCTTTCTTCCATTTCACCCATCTCCTCTCTCTCCCATTTCTCTCCCGCTCGTCTTCCATCTCACCCATCTCCTTTCTCTCCCGTTCTCCTTCCTCCCTCTCTCTCTGTCTCTTTCCCCCATCACTCTCTTAGTAGCTCTGGTAATGTTAGCCATGCATAATAACCATCTCGGTGTAATTACCTCATTGATTTTGGTGTCTAATTTCCCCACTTCTGTCGGCTTCATTAACTTTTGTTGAAAAGCACTTCGAACTCGCTGCCAGTCCTTCCCTTCCCTGTACAAGGACATAAAGGAATTAGTGAAACAAATATCTTACCTAATACACAAAACCAAGAGAAACACCATGATACTTCATGATTTTCATCAAACATTCTGTGGTGCTAAATCAGTCATTGTCATTTAATCCCATGCACCAGGTAGATTCACTCGCAGTGAATGTTCTTCCCTTCTCTGTACTTTCTATATCTATTGCTCCCCCTTTCTGACCACCTGTCAGTGGTAAATGGTTTGTCCCATCCCTGTAACTGATACATTCTGCAGGACAGCTTGTTCTTTGTAAAACCAACAGACTTACTGGCCAGATCACCAGGTTAAAACAAAAAGAAAGTCTAAAAAAGAAAATGAATGTAGCCATCACATCTAAAAATTGGTTGCAATATAATAAATGTTTGCTTTTGGGTTTAAAACCACTTTAACTGTTCTTTAACAACAATAAAATATGCAAATGTACAATATATATGTAAAACACTGCGTAAATTGACAGCTATAGAGGTACCTGTAATAAATAAAAAAGGGTCAATGCGTTTTTGGGGGTCAAAAGCTCCCCTTCATTAGGGCTTACATGGATTCAAAGACACTTGCAATGCAAACAAAATACACTATATAGTCAAAAGTATTGGGACGCCTGCCTTTACACGCACATGAACTTTAATGGCATCCCAGTCTTAGTCCGTAGGGTTCAATATTGAGTTGGCCCACCCTTTGCAGCTATAACAGCTTCAACTCTTCTGGGAAGGCCGCCCACAAGGTTTAGGAGTGTGTCTATGGGAATGTTTGACCTTTCTTCCAGAAGCGCATTTGTGAGGCCAGGCACTGATGTTGAAGCCTGGTTCGCAGTCTCCCCTCTAATTTAACCCAAATGTGTTCTATCGGGTTGAGGTCAGGATTCTGTGCAGGCCAGTCAAGTTCCTCCATCCCAAACTCGCTCATCCATGTCTTTATGGACCTTGCTTTGTGCACTGGTCAAAATCATTTGGTGGAGGGGGGTTATGGTGTGGGGTGGTTATTCAGGGGTTGGGCTTGGCCCCTTAGTTCCAGTGAAGGGAACTCTTAAGGTGTCAGCATACCAAGACATTTTGGACAATTTCAGGCTCCCAACTTTGTAGGAACAGTTTGGGGATGGCCCCTTCCTGTTCCAACAGGGCTAAGCCCAACCCCTGAAAAACAACCCCACATCATAATCCCCCCTCCACCAAATGATTTGGATCAGTGCACAAAGCAAGGTCCATAAAGACATGGATGAGTGAAGTTCCTCCACCCCAAACTCGCTCATCCATGACTTTATGGACCTTGCTTTGTGCACTGGTCCAACTCATTTGGTGGAGGGGGGATTATGGTGTGGGGTTGTTTTTCAGGGGTTGGGCTTCTGCCCCTTAGTTCCAGTGAAGGGAACACTTAAGGTGTCAATGGATATCTTGCCTATCCAAGATTCCTTGTAGCTCTCTGTGTCTTCTCTGTGGCCAACACCACCGCTTAGCCCCAGCTGCTACAACTAACTCTTGGCTATGCCGCCTAGTGGGAATGGGGTGAAGGACATTTCTTTCACCGCTTGTGCTGTGAATATGAAAGTGGCCACTGGGGGGTGCAAACATTTTTAATGCTTGCACACTTGCATATCTGTTAGAAGTGTGGCAAGTAAGCGCTTTTCATAGAAAGGTCATCTGTTCTCAAATTACACGGACATTAGGTTAGATGTAGTTGGAGTTGAGAAGACTTTTTCTCGAACATTACATTTATTTTTATTGATGCGCTTTAAATAGAATTTCCCAATCAGAGATGGTGTTGTTGGGATTCAATGTTATTACTGACAGATTAAATGATTGAAATGTATGATTCATAACCCCCCCCACCCCCGCCCAGTCGCACTACAGGGTGCCACAGTTTACCAGACTGTCGAGAAAACAGTCTGGCCGCGGCAGAATCAATCACGGAAACCTGACTCTGATAATAGCTCTGCATCCAAACAAAAAAACGAGGACCCCGCCTGGCTAATTTATGATGCCTCCTCAAGAAAACCGCAAAAGTCTTTACATCTCCGCCAATTAAAAAGAAAAAGTATCAGTTTTATATTTTAGTTACTGGGCTGCGCTTGTCGCTTCAGCCCTGCTTACGTGACTATTGGCCCCCCGTCTGAACAATGACCCCATAGACAGCAATGACCCCATAGACAGCTGGCATAGGTCGGAGCTGCCTGTCTGCTTTTCATCCCTATTCATGAATCTTACCACCAAAAAAAAAAAAAATCTTCACGCCATCTGCAAATATTTTTATAGGACCTCAACTATTCATAACAAATCGAATGCTCCATAAAGGCGTTGGCTTTATCCAAACCGATCTCTTCGTAATCAAAATGTCAACATCTGGTATTGCGCATGCTACCACTGACTGCTGTATACAGCAGTATCTCTTCTGGCATTGTCATATCTCCTGCATGTGAGTAGGCGGGTGCAGGGCTGGCCCAAGACATTGTGCTGCCTGGGTCCAAGAATATAATCCTGCCCCCCCCCCCCCACAACCAACATGAGGCCCCCACATCCATTATTTATTATAAAATTTAGAAAATCTGTCGTGCCTACCGCCCTAGGAGATCCAGCTTGCCCTGCGTGAGATAGAGACTTCCTCTGCAGTACTTTTTTTCTGCCACTAGATGTCCTCAGCCAAAAACCCCAACGTCATTCAACCCACTTCCATTGAGCCCAGGTCATCCCGGAAACTCCCCCAGCCTGTGACTGGAAAGCTCATAGTGATGAGCTCTTCTCTCTGTCACTTTGCACTCTCCTCTCTCCTCCTATCAGCATCCAGAGACTTCCTCTGCAGTACTTTTTTTCTGCCACTAGATGTCCCCAGCCTAATGACCAACATCATTCAACCCACTTCCTTTAAGCTCAGGTCATCCCGGAAGCTCCCCCAGCCTGTGACTGAACAGTGAAAGGGGAAGCAGCACAGTGATGAGCTTGTCTCTCTGTCACTCTGCACTCTACTCCTATCAGCATCCAGAGACTTCCTCCGCGGTACTTTTTTTCTGCCACTAGATGTCCTCAGCCTAATTACCAACATCATTCAACCCACTTCCTTTAAGCCCAGGTCATCCCGGAAGCTCCCCCAGCCTGTGACTGAACAGTGAAAGGGGAAGCAGCACAGTGATGAGCTCTTTTCTCTGTCACTCTGCTCTCTCCTCCTATCAGTATCCAGAGACTTCCGCTGCAGTACTTTTTTTCTGCCACTAGATGTCCTCAGCCTAGTGACCAACATCATTCAACCCACTTCCTTTTGAGCCCAGGTCATCCCGGAAGCTCCCCCAGCCAGTGACTGGACAGCTCATAGTGATGAGCTCTTCTCTCTGTCACTGAGCACTCTCCTCCTATCAGCATCCAGAGACTTCCTCTACAGTACTTTCTTTCTGCAGCTAGATGTCCTCAGCCTAATGACCAACATCATTCAACCCACTTCCGTTAAGCCCAGGTCATCCTGGAAGCTTCCCCAGCCTGTGACTGGACAGTGAAAGGAGAAGCAGCACAGTGATGAGCTCTTCTCTCTGTCACTCTGCTCTCTCCTCCTATCAGCATCCAGAGACTTCCTCTGCAGTACTTTTTTTCTGCCACTAGATGTCCTCAGCCTAGTGACCAACATCATTCAACCCACTTCTGTTGAGCCCAGGTCGTCTTGGAAGCTCCCCCAGCCAGTGACTGGATAGTGAAAAGAGAAGCAGCACAGTGATGAGCTTGTCTCTCTGTCACTCTGCACTCTCCTCCTATCAGCATCCAGAGACTTCCTCTGCAGTACTTTTTTCTGCCACTAGATGTCCTCAGCCCAATAACCAACATCATTCAACCCACTTCCGTTGAGCCTAGGTCATCCCGGAAGCTCCCCCAGCCTGTGACTGAACAGTGAAAGGGGAAGCAGCACAGTGATGAGCTCTTCTCTCTGTCACTCTGCTCTCTCCTCCTATCAGAATGTTCCTTATCAGGACATGAACAGATTGGCTTCTTGCTCTGCTTCTTCCTCTCACACTCCAGCCCTGCTGTACAGGGACTGCAAGAGGCATTCAAGTACTTCTATTTATTGATGTATGTGTCATGATATGATTTCCACTCAAATCCTCCCATTGAGTTTTCCATTCTGAATTTCAGGAAAACAAAACTAACCAAAAAACACAGATTATGCCAAAATCTTTTCCATCTGGGAGTTCCACCAGAGAAGTTGGGAGCTTTGATGTGGTCTGACGTTTATTTGAACGCCTCGAAGAACAGAACAATGAAAAAAGAAATGATCACATATTTCAAAGATGAGTAAGGATTGTTACACAACACAATGGAAAGCCGGAGAATATCACTTTCCTGGAGATAAAAATAACAAAATCCGGCACGGAGGAATGAGTGAACTCGGGGACCCGCAGGTCTGGTTTCCATAACTAAAAAAAGTCAAAGAAAAAAGTTTTTCACTTGCGGCCCCTTCCAATCTGATACAAGAGAGAAGCGCTATTTCACCTTCACCGTAACTAGCTGCCGAATTCTGATACGTCTGGGAAAGTGGTACCTATGTAAGGAAAGGGTCAGTCCATCCAAAAGTAAGATTTTAAATATAGATGTAATCTAGGGGGGGAGTCTTGTCTTAGATACTTCAACATCAAGATGCCAGGCTTTCTGACTGTTCCTTTACATTCCACCTCCTCCTGTTACATTTTCCATAATATTAAATAGATATATGGAACTTCACGCAGGTAGGGTGGGAAGGAACCCCTCATAATGGGCACGGCAGGTGTACAGACCCAGGAACTCAGCACAGGGATGGCGGGCACCCCTCATAATGAACGTAACAGGTAGACAGACCGGTGGGAACTCAACACAGGGATGGTGGGCACCCCTCATAATGGACATAGCAGGTGTACAGACCTGAGAACTCAGCACAGGGATGGTGGGAACCCCTCATAATGGACATAGCAGGTGTACAGACTTGAGAACTCAACACAGGGATGGTGGGCACCCCTCATAATGGAAGTAACAGGTAGACAGACCAGTGGGAACTCAACACAGTGATGGTGGGAACCCCTCATAATGGGCACAGCAGGTGTACAGACCCAGGAACTCAGCACAGGGATGGTGGGAACCCCTCATAATGGGCACAGCAGACCTGGGAACTCAGTACAGGGGTGGTGGGAACCCCTCATAATGGGCACAGCAGGTGTACAGACCCGGGAATTCAGCAAAGGGATGGTGGGCACCACTCATAATGGGCATAGCAGGTGTACAGACCTGGGAACTTAGCAAAGGGATGGTGGGCACCACTCATAATGGGCATAGCAGGTGTACAGACCCGGGAACTCAGCACAGGGATGGTGGGAACCCCTCATAATGGGCACAGCAGGTGAACAAACCCAGGAACTCAGCACAGGGATGGTAGGAGACCCTCATAATGGGCACAACAGGTGAACAAACCCAGGAACTCAGCACAGGGATGGTGGGAAATGGCGCACTCGGCTCCTTTCTCAAGCGTTTGAGAAAGGAGCCGAGTGCGCATGCTCCGAAACGCGTTGCGTCATTTCCGGGAGCCTGCGTTCCACTGCGGCTTCCGGTGTTACCAGGTCCTTTGATCAGCTTCCTATGACGTCACCTCCGGGCCGGTGGACGGCCGGATCGTGCGGCTGGAGGCGCTGACTTAGGGACTGGAGCTTACCTATGTGTAAGTTATTATGTATGTTGTGCAATAAACATTTTTGGCTAACTACAGTGGCGCCTGTCTTTCTCTTCACTTCTGCCAGCGGATTCTTCGGAGTTTTTCCTGCCAGTGCTGCCTCGTACTCAGCCATCCGGGACAGTTCAGACTAAGAAATTGGAGACATCCCCTGCACCCCTCTTACAGCGGTGGACTCCTTCCCTTCTTACTTGGTCAGAAGCGCCCAACAACTATTTTCTTTCAGCATAGGAATGGTGGGAGACCCTCATAATGGGCACAGCGGGTGTACAGACCCGGGAACTCAGCACAGGGATGGTGGAAACCCCACATAATGGGCACAGCAGGTGTACAGACCCTGGAACTCAGCACAGGGATGGTGGGAGACCCTCATAATGGGCACAGCAGGTGTACAGACCCGGGAACTCAGCACAGGGATGGTGGGAACCCTCATTATGGGTGCATGTATTTACAGTAGATATATAGATTACGTACAATATTAGGAGACCATAGGCTTCGTCCCGGTAGTCTCGGTAAGCCTTCCAGGGCTTGATCTCCAGTCTTTTGGGGTAATTGCTCTCCTCTCTGAACAAGGCTTCTAACAGGCAGGGAGCCCCGATGTGGACGGAGTCAAACGATCCCAGCTTCATACGAAATATTTTCCCATACTGCTTGTGGTAGTCGGCCTGGAGAGAAAACACGGACATGTAACGTTACATCACCACCACAGTGCCATCACCAGCTGCTGGACATTAAGCTGCATCCTTTGTGGCTACACAGGACATTATGGTCATCCTGCCCCAAAACCCACAAAGGCTTATATAATATAAAGCAGAACCAGCGTAATGGCAACATTGGCTGCTATTTGGATTTTAAGCTCTATTCACACCTAAACATGTATTTTGTGCATGCATTAACACACCCTATGATGTCACCCTATATAGGGTAAACAAATGGGCCAGCTTCATACAAATGCTCTGAGCATCGCCTCTCGCTGCATAGATCAACAGAAGCACAGATGCGTTTTTGTCATGTGTTGGGGGTTTGTTAGGGGGGCATTCAGAGTGAATAGGTGGATTTAAAGCATCAATAGATGTAAGAACAGAAATTTAATATTTTGCAGCTTACCAGTCCTTAGATGTGGTGTCTGCATTACTTTTCTTTTTCCGGACTTTATTTTCACCTCGTGATTCTGCCAGTAACACACTTACAGAATCTACAGGTATTTTTGAATTTATTAGGCCCCTTTCACATACAAGCGACGCTACTTCGCACCGCGACCTCCGAGGTCGCGGTGCGAGCAGCGCGCCGCGACCTCGGAGCGGCCGCCACCGACTTCATAACATTGAAGTCTATGGCGGTCGCCTCCTGGTCGCCCCAAAGAAGCTCCGGACCCTTTTTCTAAGTCGGAGCGACTTGTGTCGCTCCTATTAGAACGGGTCCGCAGCTTCCCTATGGGAGGCGACCTACGGCGACCTGTGAGGCGACCAGGTCGCCTCACAGGTCGCCTTAGTGTGAACGGGGACTTAAATTATCAGATATAACAAAATTCTTTATTTGTACATTTAACAGATCAATAGAGAGAAAATAAAAGAAGCTCATTGTTGGGGTTTACATAATTGTACATAGAACTATTTTTTTGGGGGGTGATAGTGTCTACGCTCTTCTCATCTTAATAAAATCAACCCTGTTTCTGGTGGTCCCAATGATGACATCGAAGAGAAGAGAAAAGAAAGGAAAGGATAGGATAGGAAAGGATAAGATAGGAGAAAGGATAAGATAGGAAAGGATAAGATAGGAAAAAGAAAGGAAAAGATAGGAAAAAGAAAGGATAAGATAGGAAAGGATAAGATAGGAAAGGATAAGATAGGAAAAATAAAGGATAAGATAGTAAAGGATAAGATAGGAAAAAGAAAGGATAAGATAGGAAAGGATAAGATAGGAAAGGAAAAGATAGGAAAAAGAAAGGATACGATAGGAAAAGATAAGATAGGAAAAAGAAAGGATACGATAGGAAAAGATAAGATAGGAAAAAGAAAGGATAAGATAGGAAAGGATAAGATAGGAAAAAGAAAGGAAAAGATAGGAAAGGATAAGATAGGAAAAAGAAAGGATAAGATAGGAAAAGAAAAGAAAAGGATAAGATAGGAAAAGAAAAGGATAAGATAGGAAAGGATAAGATATGAAAATAAAAGGATAAGATAGGAAATGAAAGAAAAGGAAAGGAAAGAATAAAGTAAAGGAGAGAGGAAGGGAAAAGGGGAAATGAAGAGGAGAGGACAATTTAGAAAGGAAAGGAAAGGGGAAAAGAGAAAGGAAAGGATAAAGAAAAGAGGAGAGGAAAGGACAGGGGAAATGGAAAGGAGAGGAGGAGACAGGAGAGGAAATTTTAGAAAGTAAAGGTGAAAGAGAAGGAAAAGGAGAAAGGAAAGAAAAGGAAAGAATAAAGTAAAGGAGAGAAGAAAGGTGAAAGGAAAAGATAAAGTAAAGAGGAGAGGAGAGGAAAGGACAGGGGAAATGGAAAGGAAAGCAGAGAGGAAAGGAAAGGGGAAAGGGAAAGGAGAGGAAAGGAAAGGGGAAAGGATAGGAGAGAAGAGGAGAGGAAAGGAACATTTAGAAAGGAAAGGGGAAAGGGAAGAAAAAAGAGAAAGGAGTGAACGGGAAAAATAAAGTAAAGGAGAGAGGAAAGGGGAAATGGAAAGGAAAGGAGAAAATAGAAAGGAAAAGATAAAGAGGAGAGAAAAGAACAGGGGAAATGGAAAGGAAAGGATAAAGTAAAGGAGAGAGGAAGGGAAAGGAGAGGAAAGGAAAATTAAGAAAGGAAAGGGGAAAGGGAAGGAAAAAGGAGAAAGGAATGAAAAGGAAAGAATAAAGTAAAAAGAGAGAGGAAAGGTGAAATGAAAAGGAAAAGAGAAAGGGGAAAGGAAAAGATAAAGTAAAGAGGAGAGGAAAATGTGAAATGGAAAGGAAAGGCTAAAGTAAAGGAGAGAGGAAAGGAAAGGGGAAAGGAAAGGAGAGGAAAGGAAAATTTAGAAAGGAAAGGAAAGGGGAAAGGGAAGGAGAAAGGAATGAAAAGGAAAAATAAAGTAAAGGAGAGAGGAAGGGGGAAATCGAAAGGAAAGGAGAAAAGAGAAAGGAAAAGATAAAGTAAAGAGGAGAGGAAAGGACAGGGGAAATGGAAAGGAGAGAGGAGAGGAAAATTTAGAAAGTAAAGGTGAAAGGGAAGGAAAAGGAGAAAGGATTGAAAAGGAAAAATAAAGTAAAGGAGGGAGGAAAGGGGAAATCGAAAGGAAAGGAGAAAAGACAAAGGAAAAGATAAAGTAAAGAGGAGAGGAAAGGACAGGGGAAATGGAAAGGAGAGGAGGGGAGAGAAAAGGAAAATTTAGAAAGGAAATGTGAAAGGGAAGGAAAAGGAGAAAGGAAAGAAAAGGAAAGAATAAAGTAAAAGGAAAGAAGAAAGGGGAAACTAAAAGGAAAAGAGAAAGGGGAAAGGAAAAGATAAAGTAAAGAGGAGAGGAAAGAACAGGGGAAATGGAAAGGATAAAGTAAATGAGTGAGGAAAGGAAAGGAAAGGAAAGGGGAAATGGAAAGGAGAGGAGAAAAGAAACGTAAAAAGGGGAAAGGAAATGAAAAAGGAGTGAGGAAAAGAAAGGGGACATGGAAAGGAGAGGAGGGGAGACGAGGAAAGGAAAGTAAAAAGGGGAAAGGAAATGAAAAAGGCGAGAGGAAAGGAAAGGGGAAATGGAAAGGAAAGGGGACATGGAAAGGAGAGGAGAAGAGGAAAGGAAAGTAAAAAGGGGAAAGGAAATTAAAAAGGAGAGAGGAAAGGAAAGGGGATATGGAAAGCAGGAAAGCAAAAATAAAGTAAAGGAGAGAGGAAAGGAAAGGGGAAAAGGAAAGGAGAAATGAAAGAACAAAGTAGAGGAGTAAGGAAAGGAAAAAGGGGAAAGGAACAGAAAGGAAAGGAAATGAAAAAGGAGAGAAGAAAGAAAAAGGATAGAAGAGAGGAAAGGAAAGGGGAAATAGAAAGCAAAGGGGGAAGGAAAAAGGAGAAAGGAAAGAATAAAGTAAAGGAGAGAGGAAAGGGAAAGGAAAAAGGAGAAAGGAGAGGAAAGAAAAGACTGTCTAGCAAGACACTTTAATTACTACATAATTAATAATATTCTCAAACAGAACAAGTCATTCCAGTAGGTGAGGTTTTCCTGTCCCTGTAACCTGGATTCTGTTCCAATGTCGGCTCCTCTGCCTAATAAAGAATATTTAAGGTTTGCAATCCTAATCCTAATTTCCATTCTAGAGAAAACCCAACTTGCTGTAATTATCAAACATTCCATTTCATTCACTCACTGGCCTTGTGTAGCAGTTTCTATCTCACTGCTCTATGACTTAGGGACAACAGGAGACTTTTTTGACAAGGTTGCTTTATCCGGGGATCACTGCCAAATGACGGTGACCACCAACCATTGGTGAATGTATTCCTTTCCCTGCAGACGGCAGTCGGTGACAACTGCACAGCAATCAGAGAGATGCAGATATGAATACACACAGGGAAGACGTGCTCTCTGATAGTAGCTGGGATGTACACATGTTTGTGGTAGACCCTAAGGGAGGGATCCTCAAAGTGCGGCCGGCCAGCACATTCCATGAGGCATTGTAAAACTCTGACATTCACAGACATGACTAGGCATGATGGAAATTGTAGTTCCTGAACAACTGGAGGGCCACAGTTTGAGGACCCTTGCCCTAAGGGGTTAAACAACCTCTTCTGGCTTATATTGAACAAGGCAACGAGCCACGTGGAAAGTTCAGCTAACTGCAACAGATTTCAGGCTGCCGTACTCTAATCACTGCAAAAAAAACAGTATTTGCATACCGCCGCCTTCGCAATACTACGGAGACCTGCTGCTGTTAACCCTTCATGCTCTTAAAACAATTTTGCAGCAGCGATTTTACCTTTTTAAAGTCCCTTATAGTACAAAAAAGAGAGAATAGCATAAAAAATGAATATACTAAATATTATTATTAATAATAAAAATAATAATATAACCTGAGCATTAGAAAATGCGAAAAGAAATAGATAAACCTAAATGAAAATTCACTTGATGTAAAAGAAAATAAATATATATATATATATATATATATATATAAAGAAAAAGCTGTGCATTAAAAAATATATGTATAAAAAAATAGAAAAGTAAAATAAAATGAAATAAAAATGTACCAGTGCCTGGTGCTGCCTCTTCAGCCCTCCTTTGCGCAGGATGTCCACAAGGCTGCCCAGAACAGGCCAGTTGGTGGGTCCGGGCAGGGTGGACAGGGAGTGCGGGCACTGTGGTGGGGGCACCGGAAGCCCCTTGGTTTTCAGGTCGCAGGCTGTGGCCCCGGGGATGCTGTGGTGCAGGCTGATGTACCTGGACTTGAGCATCATCCACAGTTTCTGTGCTTTGATCTTGGCAGCCATGGCATTAACAGAAGCAGGCGTTCAGCAGCTGTGAAATTCTGCATTTTTAGCTATGGTATATATAGAGAACCGAGGTGTCAGAAAGGTCTCCTTCACAACAATCCCCAGCCAATCAGAGAGGCCCAATTAGATGATGGATCAGCTTCGTCAGGAGGGTGCTCTGGTACTTTGAGTTCATTAAAGGGCTGTTTTCTTGGCATGGGAAAGGCAGGCAGGAGCCAGATCCCAAGATAAAGGCGTTCCACAGAGAACTCCACTGATTAGTCACCTCTCGGAGGATGGACTTACTTTCCCTGCAAAGTTGACTGTTTTTTTTTTTTTCTTTCTTCCTTTATTTGCTTTTGTTTGCTGTATGTCAGGTGTCACCCAATGCTGACATGTGTCACTGGGTGTCATGGCTGCACTCATTCACCTGCACTGATCGGTCAATGTGACAATCTGTGCCCTAAAGTGATACAATGTATAAAGGTCAAGTCTTAACTTTTGCAAAGTTTATTTTTTTAATCATTCAGTTTTAATCAATCAATTCACATTTCTACATTGCAGGAATGTGCGTAAAATTGTGCGCTTTCCTGCAATGCGCAGTAACGCGATTCCGTTTTCTAGATGTGCAGTGATGCCATTAATGCTTGGTGCGCTTTCCTGCAGTGTGCAGTAACGCACTGCCCTTTTCCAGATGTGCGGCGGTGCCATTCATTCTTTGCTCACTTTGCTGCAATGCACAGTAATAGGCTGCCCATTTGCAGGTGTGGGGCAGTGCCATTCATCCTTTGCTCACTTTGCTGCAGTGCACAGTAACACACTTCCCTTTTCTAGATGTGCAGCAGTGCCATTCATTCTGTGTTTACTTTCCTGCAATGCACAGTAACGCACTGCCCTTTTCCAGATGTGCGATGGTGCCATTCATTTGTTGTTCGCTTTCCTGCGACGCACAGTAACGCACTGCCCTTTTCCAGATGTGCAGTGGTGCCATTCATTCTTTGTTCACTTTCCTGCAATGCACAGTAACAGGCTGCCCTTTTCCAGATGTGCGGCGGCGCCAATAATTTTTAGTTTGCTTTCCTGCAATGCGCAGTAACGTGCTTTCCTTTTTTTCAGTTGTGCGGCGGTGTCAATAATTCTGTGTTCACTTTCCTGCAATGCGCAGTAATGCACTGCCCTTTTCCTGGATGTGCGGCGGTGCCATTCATTCTTTGTTCACCTTCCTGCAATGCACAGGAACGCACTGCTCTTTTGCAGATGTGTGGCGGCGCCATTAATTCTTTATTCGCTTTACTATAATGCACAGTAACGCACTACCCTTTTCCAGATGTGCGGCAGTGCCATTCATTCTTTGTTCCCTTTCCTGCAATGCACAGTAACACGCTGCCCTTTTCCAGATGTGCGGCGGTGCCATTCATTCTTTGTTCCCTTTCCTGCAATGCACAGTAACACGCTGCCCTTTTCCAGATGTGCGGCGGTGCCATTCATTCTTTGTTCCCTTTCCTGCAATGCACAGGAACACGCTGCCCTTTTCCAGATGTGTGGCAGTGCCATTCATTCTTTGCTCACTTTGCTGCAATGCGCAGTAACAGGCTGCTCCTTTTCAAGATGTGCGGCGGTGCCATTCATTCTTTGTTTGCTTTCCTGCAATGCACAGTAATAGGCTGCCCATTTGCAGGTGTGCGGCGGTGCCATTCATCCTTTGCTCCCTTTGCTACTATGCACAGTAATGCACTGCCCTTTTCCAGATGTGCGGCGGGGGCCATTCATTCTTCGTTCACTTTCCTGCAATGTGCAAGAATTTAATCATTCCGTTTTAATCAATCAATTCACATTTCTACATTGCAGGAATGTGCGTAAAATCGTGGGGTTTCCTGCGATGCGCAGTAACGCGCTGCCCTTTTCCAGATGTGCGGCGGTGCCAATCATTCTTTGTTCCCTTTCCTGCAATGCACAGTACCGCACTGCCCTTTTCCAGATGTGTGGCGGTGCCATTCATTCTTTGTTTGCCTTGCTGCAATACACAGTAACGCACTGCCCTTTTCCAGATGTGCAGCGGTGCCATTCATCCTTTGCTCACTTTGCTGCAATGCTCAGTAATGCACTGCCCTTTTCCAGATGTGCAGCGGTGCCATTTATTCTTTATGCACTTTCCTGCAATGCGCAATAACATGCTTCCATATTTTTTCCTAATGGCACACACCATGCGCTTCAGCACAATGCGATTCCTCAATAGGGTCACACATAGGGTAGCCCATGAAAAGGAGGGAGGTAAAAACAGGCAGCTAAGATTCAATATCACCACGACCGCCTACCTTAACCACTTAAGCCCCGGAAGATTTTACCCCCTTCCTGACCAGGGTTTTTTTTGCGATTTTTCTTTACTGCGTGACTTTGACGGACAATTGCGCGGTCGTGCGACGCTGTACCTAAACGAATTTCACATCCTTTTTTTCCCACAAACAGAGCTTTCTTTTGGTGGTATTTGATCACCTGTGCGATTTTAACAAAAAAACAGCGAAAATTTTTGCAAAAATAACAATATTTTTCACTTTTTTTATACGAAATTTCCCCCCAAAAAAATGTAAAAATCAAAATTTTTTAACATTTTCGGCCAAATTGTTTTACGCTACATATGTTTGGTAAAAAAAAATCGCAAAAAGCGTATTTTGATTGGTTTGCGCAAAAGTTATCGCGTTTACTAACAAAGGGAAAGATTTTTGTCATTTTTGGTGTTTTTTTTTTAACGAGTAATGGCGGCGATCTGCGATTTTTTTTGTGGCACTGCCACATTGCGGCGGACAGATCGGACCCTTGACTGACATTTTTGACACTTTTGGGGGTACCAGTGACATTACTGCAGTAATCAGTGCTATACATATGCACTGTTACTGCAAAAATGACACTGGCAGGGAAGGGGTTAACTGTATTGGACAGGGAGGGGTTAAGTGTGTCCTAGGGGCGTGATTCTAACTGTAGGGGGACAATGCTATTGGTGTAAAAACAAAGATCAACGGTTCTACATAGTAGAACTGTCTGATCTTCATTTTTACACAGGGAGAATGACAGGCGGCTTGTTTACATAAGCCGCTCTGTCTTTCTCCCGCTGTACCGGCGATCGTAGTGTGACCGGCGGACATCGGGTCCGCCGGTCACACGCCCGCACTCCTCTGTGAACGAGCCGAGGCGGGCGCGCGCCTCAGCGGGCGCGCGCTCGCCCGCTATTGGCTCTAAAAGGAGTGACGGGCGAGTGACGTAGACCTACGTCACTCTGCCTGGCCGGGGCTGACTGCCGCAGTAAATATACTGTGCGCAGTCGGCAACCGGTTAAGCTGCAATGGCAGCCAGATGAGGCTGTACACATGCTGCGGCCACGATGCTTTACTACAAAAATGATACCTCTGCTGCATTCAGGGGGCAATACTGCAGCCTCTTGGAAGTCCTTTTACAGCAAGGCTGGAGTGTGAGAGGAAGAAGCAGCACAAAGAGCCAGCCAGTTCATGTGCGGAGAAGAAGCATGCTGATAGGAGAAGAGAGCAGAGTGATATAGAGAGACAAGCTCATCACTGTGCTGCTTCTCCTTTTACTGTCCAGTCACAGGATGGGGGTGCGTCCGGGATGGCCTAGGCTGGGAGGAAGTGGATGGAATGATGATGCTCACTAGGCTGAGGACATCTAGTGGCAGAAATAAAATACTGCAGAAAAAAGTCTCTAGAATTGAAGGTAAATATTACAGCAAAAGGTGGATTTGTTATTTTTTTCTTTTAATAGGCTAGACGTTTCTATCTTGTTATTTTTAAAGCTGAACTCCAAGCAAGCAGATAAAGATAGGTGAAATGCAGATCTGTGAATTGTTTTATTGCACAATAGATTAGATAGCCATTTTTTCAGATTCTAATACCCCTACTATATAGCACAGCTAGGTCCTAGACCTTACTTTTCTATCTGCAGGTAAAGCAGTACAGCTTGGTCACCAGGGGCAGACTGGCAACTTTCGGCCCAGGGGGAAAGTACAAACCAGAGGCCCATGGTGCAGCGACTCTGCCCCCTTCCCCCCACTCTCCCTCTTCCCGCCCTCCTCCTGATCCCCATTCCAAGCTGAAGCCCTGCTCCAGATACTCTCTACTTACTGGCTGAATCCAGGTTCCTAACCTGGCCAGCGGGGGGCGGTTGGAGGGGAGCTGGGACAGCTCGGTTGGAGCTGCCTGGCGAAGGAGAGTCTCAAGTGGGGCATGGAACCGGCCTCTGCTCAGACACATTTTACACCATCCATGCTGGGGGGAGGCCTGCGCTCTGTCCTTGTCCTTATCCCACACTCAGTAGGTCAGCGGTGGAGACTTTTTACTTCTCTTTATCAGGCATCCTTTAGGCATGTCTGTGGCAGAAGCAGTGCAGCCTTTTTACGGGGAATCAGAGTGGCTCAGGGGGCAATTTCCCCCCCTGCCCCCTGGCCCAGTCCTCCCCTGTTGGTCACAGACCTGCATCAGCCCGTAACAGGATTTTGATTTTTGGAGGCCTTTTAGTTCTGCTATGAGCCCAGACTGGCAGCTGCAGAAAACTGCAACCTGATTTTCCACTGCTGATCGTTCTGCGATGACAACATGGATGTAAAAAAAGGTAAAAGCTATTTATACATTCCTCCATCCTGTTCTGCACCGCTGTGACCTCGGGGTCACTGGTGACAGAAACACTGCAGGGGAATCACTTTTGTTTCTCAGTGCACTCATTAACCCTCCATTGGCTCTCTCCCATTTTTTGGTTGGGACCTTTGCACCTTCGTGCCCTGAGCAAGCTGCACACCAGATGGAAGTCAGATATGGGATCATGAATTTTCCTTCTGGCGTATTTCTTAACTCCTTGATATGTGAAGGGTTATGGGAAGACAAGGCAATGGACTATGAATTGAATTATTACAAATAGAGCGGGGGGGGGGCCGGGGCCCCCAGACCTCTCAGTATAGGGCCAGGGGGCGAGCCGGGGCTGAGCCGGGGGGGGGGGAGAGCCAGGGCCCCCAGACCTCTCAGTATAGGACCAGGGGGCGAGCCGGGGCCGAGCCGGGGGGGGGGGGGAGCCGAGGCCAAGCCGGGGGGGGGGGGAGCCGGGGCCCCCTGACCTCTCAGTATAGGGCCAGGGGGCGAGCCGGGGGGGGGGAGCCAGGGCCCCCAGACCTCTCAGTATAGGGCCTGGGGCGAGCCGGGAACGGGGGGGGAGCTGAGGCCAAGCCAGGGGGGGGGAGCCGGGGCCCCCTGACCTCTCAGTATAGGGCCAGGGGGCGAGCCGGGGGGGGGGGGGAGTCAGGGCCCCCAGACCTCTCAGTATAGGGCCTGGGGCGAGCAAGGGCCCCCAGACCTCTCAGTATAGGGCCAGGGGGCGAGCCGTGGCCGAGCTGGGGGGGGGGAGCCGGGTGGGGGGGGGGAGGCGGGGCCCCCAGACCTCTCAGTATAGGGCCAGGGGGCGAGCTGGGGCCGAGCCGGGGGGGGAGCCGGGGCCGAGCCGGGGGGGGGGAGCCAGGGCCCCCAGACCTCTCAGTATAGGGCCACATCAGAGATTTTACAAATGTTCGCAGGCCAAAAAAAAATCAGCCTTATAAATTAAAAACTAAAAATGTAAATGAAAGAATGCGTTTCTGTAATCAGTATGATGGGAGTCCGATCAAAGGAGAAAGAACTGAACAAAGGAAAGAGATTCCATAACACTTCAACCCATAATGAAGGTCTGCATCAATCTCCACACACAGAGTCTCATCTCTCAGAAACCCCAGGGTCCCCTTTACATTAGGATCTGCATCAGAGTTCCCCCTTACATAGGACCCCCATCAGAGTCCACTCCTTACACCAGAGTGCCCTCTTACTTCAGGGTCCCCATCAGAGACCCCCCTTACACCAGACTCCACACCAGAAGCCGCCCTTACACCAGAATCCACACCAGAAACCCCACTTACATCAGAGTCCCCCCTACATTAGGGTCTCCATTTAGAGTCCACTTTACATCAGGATCCGCATAAGAGTTCCCCCTTACATCAGGCTTCCCCCTTACATCAGATTCTACACCAGAGTCCCTCCTTACATCAGGGTCCCCATCAGAGTCCCCTTTACATCAGGATTTGCATATGAGTTCCCCCTTACATCAGGGTCCCCCCTTACATCAGGGTCCCCCTATAAGGTAAACCAGATTCCCAGTACCAGAAAACCAGTGCTCGCACACACGCACGCGCACATATGAATTAGCTTGTGTACTTGGTGCCCTGTGGCTTATTTAAACTGGCCTTGTACAGTACAGTGAGCAGTTGCTGAATGGTCTGCAGCTTGTACCTGTATTCTGGTGACCTGATCCATTGAACCCTCTTACCTGTGTATGACCCGGCTTTCTCCTGGACTCTGCCTTTATTCCTACATTAACCTTGTTCACCTGATCTCTCTGACCTCGGCCTGTTTACTGGACTCCTCTTTGCCTGCTGATTCTGTACTGCGCTGCCCAGTTGTTACCGACAATGGCCTGCTTGCTGGCCGTGCTCTGCCTGCTGACTTGGTCCCCGGTTACCCGGCTGCTGCTGGCTGGTTGCTGGCTGCATATCGGCTCTGCTACCATCTCCTCCTCTGGTGCCAAGCTGCTTCAGTACCCTGTTCTTAGGACTGTGACTCCCAGCTTCACCCACCTAATAGTGGACTTCACCAGCTACTCTGGCACTTGTGCCTCTCCGTGCCCTTACACTCTCTGTCTCCACCTTCAGGAGTGTTGTGATGGTGAATGACATCATACCCCCGTGGTACCATGTGATACCCCCCTTATGTCAGACTCTACAACAGAGTCCACCCTTACATTACGGTCCCTCCTTATATCAGGGTCCCCATCAGAGACCCCCCTTACACCAGACTCAACACCAGAGACCCTCCTTACATCATGGTCCCCCCTTACATCAGGGTCCCTACCAGTGTCCCCCGATACACCAGATTCTACACCAGAGTCCACCCTTTCATCATAGTCCCTCCTTACATCAGGGTTCCCATCAGAAGCCCCCCTTACACCAGGGTCCCCATCAGAAACTCCCCTTACACCAGACTCCACCCCCCCAGAACCCCCCCGCCCTTACACCAGACTCAACACCAGAGACCCTCCTTACATCATAGTCCCCCCTTACATCAGGGTCCCTATCAGTGTCCCCCGATACACCAGATTCTACACCGGAGTCCACCCTTTCATCATAGTCCCCCCTTACATCAGGGTCTCCATCAGAAACTCCCCTTACACCAGACTCCACCCCACAGAACCCCCCCCCCCCGCCCTTACACCAGACTCAACACCAGGGACCCCCCTTACATCAGTCAAATAAAACCAAAGAATTTCCAAGCTCAACTTACGGACCAGCCAGCGACCAACTGAATCAATCTGTATAACAGTATGCTTTAAAAACAGGGGTTTAGTTGCACACTTTTGCAAATACATGCGTAAGCTGCAGGCCCTGGCAAGGCACCCTGATATCTGCAGACCCTAACTCTACCTTTTAGGAGTCTCCACACTGGGAGCACATCAGGGTCTCCATCAGAGACCCCCTTTACACAGACTCCACACCAGAGACCTTCCTTATATCAGGGTCCCTCCTTACATCAGGGTCCATGTCAGCATTCCCTCTTACATCAGACTCTACACCAGAGTCCTACCTTTTATCATAGTCCCCTCCTTACATCAAGGTTCCCATCAGAGACCTCCTTACACCAGACTCAACACCAGAGACCCCCCTTACATCAGGCTCCCCATCAGAGACCCCCTCCTTACACCAGACTCAACACTAGAGACCCCCCCTCACATCAGGGTCCCCATCAGAGATCCCCCTTACACCAGACTCCACACCAGAGACCCCCCCTTACATTAGGGTCCCCATCAGAGACCCCCCTTACACCAGACTCCACACCAGAGACCCCCCTTACATCAGGGTCCCCATCAGAGACCTCCTTTACATCAGGGTCCCCATCAGAGACCCCCTTACACCATACTCCTCACTAGAGACCCTCCTTACATCAGGGTCCCCATCAGAGACCTCCCTTACATCGGGGTCCCTATCAGAGACCCCCTTACACCATACTCCACACCAGAGACCCTCCTTACATCAGGGTCCCCATCAGAGACCCCCCTTACACCAGACTCCACACCAGAGACCCCCCTTACATCAGAGTCCCCATCAGCATTCCCCCTTACACCAGACTCTACACCAGAGTCCACCCTTTTATTATCGTTCCCCCTTACATCAGGGTTCCCATCAGAGACCCCTTACACCAGACTCCACATCAGAGACCCCCCTTATAATATCAAATAAAACCAAAGAATTTCCAAGCTCAACCTACCGACCAGCCTTCGACCCACCAAATTGTCCTGTCTAACAGTATGCGTTAAACACAGGGGTTTAGTTGCACACATTTGCAAATACATGCATAAGCTGCAGGCCCCGGCAAGGCACCCTGATATCTGCAGACTCTACCTATAACTTTTGAGAGTCTCCACAGTGGGAGCACATCAGGGTCCCCATCAGGGACCCCCTTTACATTAGACTCCACACCGGAGACCCTCCTTACATCAGGATCCCAATCAGCATCCCCGCATATATCAGACTCTACACCAGAGTCCACCCTTTCATCATAGTCCCCCCTTACATCAAGGTCCCAATCAGCGTCCCCCCTTACACCAGACTCCACTCCAGAGACCCCCCTTACATCAGGATCCCCTTTAGAGACCCACCTTACACCAGAGTCCCTCCCCAGGGTGGGAGCATGGTAGTAGTAACAGGGCAGCACAGTGGTAGTAGCAGAAGGGCAGGAGCTTGGTAATAGCAGTAGTGCGGGGGCGTGGTAGCAGGTGCAGGGTGGGAGGGGGTGGCAGCAGCAAGGCAGGAGTGTGGCGGTAGCAGCAGGGTGGGAATTTGGTAGTAGCAGCAGGGTGGGAGCATTGTAGTAAAAACAGGGCTGGAGTGTGATAGTAGCGGCAAGGTGAGAGTGTGGTAGTAGCGGCAAGGTGAGAGTATGGTAGTAGCGGCAAGGTGAGAGTGTGGTAGTAGCGGCAAGGTGAGAGTATGGTAGTAGCGGCAAGGTGAGAGTGTGGTAGTAGCGGCAAGGTGAGAGTATGGTAGTAGCGGCAAGGTGAGAGTGTGGTAGTAGCGGTAAGGTGAGAGTATGGTAGTAGCGGCAAGGTGAGAGTGTGGTAGTAGCGGCAAGGTGAGAGTATGGTAGTAGCGGCAAGGTGAGAGTGTGTTAGTAGCGGCAAGGTGAGAGTATGGTAGTAGCGGAAAGGTGAGAGTATGGTAGTAGCGGCAAGGTGAGAGTGTGGTAGTAGCGGCAAGGTGAGAGTATGGTAGTAGCGGCGAGGTGAGAGTATGGTAGTAGCGGCAAGGTGAGAGTATGGTAGTAGCGGCAAGGTGAGAGTGTGGTAGTAGCGGCAGGGTGGGAGTGTGGTAGTAGCAGTAAGATGGGAGTGTGGTAGTAGCAGCAGGGTGGGAGTATGATAGTAGCTGCAGGGTGGGAGTGTGGTAGTAGCAGCAGGGTGGGAGTCAGGAGGCAGCGGAATAAGCATGGACGGAGGAAGTTTCGTCCTCCTGTAAACGCTGGGCCAAGCACTTGGTTGGTTACTATTGGACCTCTGCTCACCTGGAGTGACACCTGTGTGTGAGCACAGCGGACCAACATTGAGGGCACGCCACTGACCCTAATCTTGTGTGGCCCATGGGCCATGGTCTAGAGATAGGGTTGCCACCTCATCCCTTTAAACCAGGACATATATTAATTACACAGGTTCTGAGGATAAAAAAAGGCACTAAGTGTGTTTAATTACCACCTTAATCAGCCACAGAACCTTTGTAATTATTATGTGTCCTGGTGTAAAGGGATGAGGTGGCAACCCTATCTCTAGAGACCCCTGCTATAGAGAATCAGATTGGCGGGCTCCTGAATTATAAGGTTAGGGCTGCTTTAAAGCTGACCTCTAGGCAAATATTTAAACCAAAAATATAATAAAATCTTCTGCATATATAGATTAAAAAAAAAAAAAAAATCAAGGCCATCGAGTTCAATCAATAGAAAAAAATAAATAAATGATTAGCACAAGTTCCTGTTTCAAATTACCAGTTTATCTCCTGATTGCTGCACACCGGGGGAAGCAGGGCCCTATTGAATTGCTGAAAGCGGTCAGTCTAATTTTGGGATCATGCTTGCAGGACAGGAGGACCTTATTGGTGTTCTGCTGCTCTTTCCTTGTCCAATCACAGGCTGGGAGAGCCCAATTTTTCCATTATCATCTATCAGATAGGAGAGTGAGGGTAAGGGGGGGGGGGGGGGGGTGTTAAATTGTCCATATAGAGCAGGGGTGTCAAACTCAATTTAATCGCGGGCTGCATCAGCATTATGGTTGCCCTCAAAGGGCCGGATATATCTGTAGGATTAGATGTCCAGAGCACCCCACGCCCCCTTACACCCTTACATGAGATGTCAAGAGCTTCCCCCCAACATCAGCAGTCAAGGGTCAACCACCCTTCCTTACATCACAATGCACACCCTTACCTTGTGTTCCTGCTAGGAAGAAGATACAGGTGGATCTGAGAAGTGCAGGGTCTGGAGGAGAACCAGAGGAGGGCTGGAGTCAGCTTTCAGAGTCTGCAGAATGCTGAGGCCAGGGGGGGCGGAGGCAAGGTGGTGTTGCGGCTGCACAGAGAGGTGCAGGATCTGTAAGAGGAGTTCTGCCCTCCTCTCTTCTGCGGACTGCTGAGAGGGGGGTGGGCAAAGACGAGCCTTTCTGCAGCTTGCCCAGAGGAGTGCAGGATCTGGTAAAGGAGTTCTGTCCTCTCTTCTGCCGACTACAGAGACAAGGGGGTGCCCACAGCTGCAGGACAGGTGCGAGGGTCACATGAAATGGCCTGGAAGGCCGCATTCAGCCTGCGGGCCTTGTGTTTGACACCTGTGATATAGAGGATGCTATGAAAGTATGGCATTACATAGTAGTGATCGACCGATATCGTGTTTTTGTTGCCGATACCAATATTTTGGCCATTGAATATCAGTATTGGCCAATATTGGCTTTACATTTAAAAGCATTTGAAACGCCAAGTTTGGCTGTTTTGAATGCTGTAATTATTTTGAATCTGGCGCCGAGTACCCGGAAGTGATGTCATGTAATGTGATGTTTTTTACATGGAGACCCGATCAGAGCCGAATGCAGCTTTGATCGGGTCTTCGGTGGCCGTGCAGGTAGGAAGTCCGGGTCTCCCAATAGGTCAGGAGACCCAGGCAAGCTGAGGAAGGCGGCAGGACTCGGAGGGGGGGGGGGCTCCTTGTAATGGCAGCCGATCGGCTTCTCAGCTGCATCGTTTGTCATTACAAGACAGCCGCCTGTCGGCTATGGATGCCGGTACCGGGGTGATGGCTCTAGCTGCAGCCATCACTCCAGTACAGCACTTTCCTGAAATATCGGCAATATCGCTAACCTCAGGGGCCGATTCTGATATATCCGGGAAAGTGCATATCGGCCCTCGATAATCGGTCGATCTCTACCAGGGGCAGACTGGCAACTTTCGGCCCAGGGGGCAAGTAAAAACCAGAGGCCCATGATGCAGCGACTCGGCCCCACTCCCACTCTCCCTATTCCTGTCCTCCTCCTGACCCCCATTCCAAGCTGAAGCCCTGCTCCAGATACTCTCTACTTACCGGCTGAATCTGGGTTCCTGACCTGGCCAGCAGAGGGTGGTTAGGGGGAGCCAAGACAGCTTGATCGGGGCTGGCCGGGGAGAAGAGTCTCCAGTGTGGCATGGAACTGGCCTCTGCTTAGACACAGTTTTCACCATCCATGCTGGGGAGGGAGGCCTGCGCTCTGTCCTTGTCTTCACCCCACACTTAGTAGGTCAGTGGCAGGGACTTTTTACTTCTCTTCACCAGTCTGTGACAGAAGTGGTGCAGCCTTTATATGGGGCATCAGAGCGGTCCGGGGGGCAATTGCCCCCCTGCCCCCTGGCCCAGTTCTCAGGGCCGGACTGGCCTATCGGGATACCGGGAAATTTCCCGATGGGCCGCCGGCCCTGGGGCCGCTTTAAGACCCGGCCGCCCGCAGCGCCGCTTTAAGACCCGGCTGCCCACAGCGCCACTTTAAGACCAGGCTGCCCGCAGCGCCGCTTTAAGCATTGGCGGCCGCTGCATTGATTGGGGCCGCTCGCCGGTCGCCGGCGCCGCTGATAATGGTTGGCCACTGCAGGCCTGCACTGCCCCGCCCCCCGCTGGGCTCCGTCTCTCCTACGTCAGCCGCTGTGAGCGGCATGACGTCACGAGGCGGCTGCCCCTGCGCGGCGGCTCGGCGGCGGTGCATGAGCTGAGGCGAGCTGTGGCTGGCGCGGCTGCTGAAGAATGTCTCTCACGGCGCCGACAAGGATGGTCCCTCCTCCTGTGAAACAGACGAGACGTCATGCGCCACATGTGATGTGATCGCAGGTGAGGGGGCTTACTAAGGGGTCTGTAGTGGGAGGGGCTTACTAAGGGGTCTGTAGTGGGAGGGGCTTACTAAGGGGTCTGTAGTGGGAGGGGTTTACTGAGGGGTCTGTACTGGGAGGAGGGCTTACTAAGGGGTCTGTAGTGGAAAGGGGGGCTTACTAGGGGGTCTGTACTGGTAGGGGGGCTTACTAAGGGGTCTGTAGTGGGAGGGGGCTTACTGGGGGGTCTGTACTGGTAGGGGGGCTTACTAAGGGGTCTGTAGTGGGAGGGGGGCTTACTGGGGGGTCTGTACTGGTAGGGGGGCTTACTAAGGGGTCTGTACTGGGAGGGGGGCTTACTGGGGGGTCTGTACTGGGAGGGGGGCTTACTGAGGGGTCTGTACTGGTAGGGGGCTTACTGAGGGGTCTGTATTGGTAGGGGTCTTACTGAGGGGTCTGTACTGGTAAGGGGCTTACTGGGGGGTCTGTAGTGGGAGGGGGGCTTACTGAGGGGTCTGTACTGGTAGGGGGCTTACTTAGGGGTCTGTACTGGTAAGGGGCTTACTGGGGGGTCTTTACTGGGAGGGGGGTTTACTGAGGGGTCTGTACTGGGAGGGGGGTTTACTGAGGGGTCTGTACTGGGAGGGGGGCTTACTGGGGGAATCTGTACTGGGAGGGGGGCTTGCTGGGGGGTCTGTACTGAGAGGGGGGCTTACTGAGGGGTCTGTACTGGGAGGGGGGCTTACTGAGGGGTCTGTACTGGGAGGCTTGCTGAGGGGTCTGTACTGGGAGGGAGGCTTACTGAGGGGTCTGTACTGGGAGGGGGGTTTACTGAGGGGTCTGTACTGGTAGGGGGCTTACTGAGGGGTCTGTACTGGTAAGGGGCTTACTGGGGGGTCTGTAGTGGGAGGGGGGCTTACTGAGGGGTCTGTACTGGTAGGGGGCTTACTGAGGGGTCTATACTGGTAAGGGGCTTACTGGGGGGTCTGTAATGGGAGGGGGGTTTACTGAGGGGTCTGTACTGGCAGGGGGGTTTACTGGGGGGTCTGTACTGGGAGGGGGGCTTGCTGGGGGGTCTGTACTGAGGGGGGCTTGCTGGGGGGTCGGTAATGGGAGGGGGGCTTACTGAGGGGTCTGTACTGGGAGGGGGGCTTACTGAGGGGTCTGTACTGGGAGGGGGGCTTACTGAGGGGTCTGTACTGGGAGGGGGACTTACTGAGGGGTCTCTACTGGGAGGGGGACTTACTGAGGGGTCTGTACTGGGAGGGGGGCTTACTGGGGGGTCTGTACTGAGAGGGGGGCTTGCTGGGGGGTCTGTACTGAGAGGGGGGCTTGCTGGGGGGTCTGTACTGGGAGGGGGACTTACTGAGGGGTCTGTACTGGGAGGGGGGCTTACTGGGGGGTCTGTACTGGGAGTGGGGCTTACTGGGGGGTCTGTACTGGGAGGGGGGCTTACTGAGGGGTCTGTACTGGGAGGAGGGCTTACTGAGGGGTCTGTACTAGGAGGAGGGCTTGCTGGGGGGTCTGTACTGGGAGGGGGGCTTGCTGGGGGGTTTGTACTGGGAGGGGGGCTTGCTGGGGGGTCTGTACTGGGAGGGGGGCTTGCTGGGGGGTCTGTACTGGGAGGGGGACTTACTGAGGGGTCTGTACTGGGAGGGGGGCTTACTGGGGGGTCTGTACTGGGAGGGGGGCTTACTGGGGGGTCTGTACTGGGAGGGGGGCTTACTGAGGGGTCTGTACTGGGAGGGGGACTTACTGGGGGGTCTGTACTGGGAGGGGGGCTTGCTGGGGGGTCTGTACTGGGAGGGGGGCTTGCTGGGGGGTCTGTACTGGGAGGGGGGCTTACTGGGGGGTCTGTACTGGGAGGGGGGCTTGCTGATGGGTCTGTATTGTATTAGGGATAGGGGGGAAACAGCATTGTATTAGGGGGAGGGGGGGGGGGTCAGCATTTTATAAGGGGGAGGGGCCGGGGGAACAGCATTTTATTAGGGGGAGGGAGGGTCAGCATTGTATTAGGGGGAGGGAGGGTCAGCACTGTATTAGGGGGAGGGACGTTGCGCTGAAAATGATGTTGCGCTGAAAATGACGTTGCGCTGGTATAATGATGCAATGCTATGGGGCTGGTATGTCATTTTTTCCAGGGCTGGTTTTCATACCCAGTCTGGCCCTGCCAGTTCTCCCCTGATCTCTACTTTGCACATGTAGAGAGGGACATTTCTGCCCATTCTTCTTTGCAAAATATCTCAAGCTCTGTCAGATTGGATGGAGAGCGTCTGTGATCAGCAATTTTCAAGTATTGCCACAGATTCTCAATTGGAATTAGAAAAAAAACGAACAAACTTTCCTAAAACATTTTTTTCCTAAGCGTTTTCCCTGGAAATACTGCGCATCAATGGCCGCCGGGTGTGTGAGGTTTTATTTCAGCAGTTGCAGCTCGGAGAGGTCGACCTGTCTGTAGTGATATAAAGATATACAATTTGTTACAATGAATCCTTTGCCTTAAACCTTAGAAATCCAGGTTTTATTGACTTGTGACTAATCTGCCGGACTCCATTCCCCCCACTTTCTGTTCTGGGGTCAGAGAACAGTCTGTGCTGTTTGTTATGTGGATTTCGGAGGAGGAATTGTGTGATTGATGCTGGCCTGTGGGAGCCGATGAATCTCGGCACCGCCATCCCTAGATACAGTGTAATGTCATATGACTCATGTGTTTGGACACTTCATAATTCTCCCAAAGAAAGTAAAACTAACAGGAGTTCATTGGGTTTACCATCTGTACAAGACCAACGGCTTTCCTCTACAGGGGTCACACAGCTGAAAGAGAACTGGCCACAGCTGGGATTGTGCAAGAATCTGAACTATCCACTTTAGGTACACGTAAACCCAATTACCCATCTTCTAAAGTCATGGATTTAATCTGCAGATTTCATTATAATCTTGGTGATCCTGCCATGAAGACCTTTGTTCAGGCACTTCCTGTTGTCGGGTGACAACGCTCTGTCTCTGTCACCAACTGCGCTCCTTCGTTGTCACCTGGCCACATGGACTTCGGATAAAGGTGGCAGTTTCAACACACCTGACTAGGGTACCACAGATGACTCCAAACCCAATTACCCATCTTCTAAAGTCATTTCGGATTAAATCTGCAGATTTCATTATAATCCTGGTGATCCTGCCATGAAGACCCTTGTTCGGGCACTTCCTGTTGTAGGGTGATAACGCTCTGTCCCTGTCACCAATTGCGCTCCTGCGTTCTCACCTGGTCACAGAGACTTCATATGAAGGTGGCAGTTTCAACACACCTGACTAGGGTACCACAGGTGACTCCAAACCCAATTACCCATCTTCTAAAGTCATTTTGGATTAAATCTGCGGATTTCAGATTTCATTATAATCTTGGTGATCCTGCCATGAAGACCCTTGTTCATGCACTTCCTGTTGTAGGGTGACAACGTTCTGTCTCTGTCACCAATTGAACTCCTGCATTGTCACCTGGTCATATGGACTTTGGATGAAGGTGGCAGTTTCAACACATCTGACTAGGGTACCACAGATGACTCCAAACCTGTACCTCGTTCCGACATGTACCTCCCCCCATTATAATTAGGAACAAATGAGGAACAACATCGATCTAGAGTAAATTTGGCCAGCTTGGCCATTTATTAACCACTTCCCGCAAACCAACGTACCTGTACATCGGCTTGCAGAAGTGGTTGTACTGGGATGATGCCTGCAATGGCAGGCATCAACCCTGTACTGTTTTTTAGAGCCAGCGGTCGGCTTTCAGGAGATAACAGCCTATGCGGCCCAGCAGCCGATCAGACCGTTATCCCAGTGAGCAGGAGGAGACGTTCCCCCCCTCCCTCTCCTGCCGTCTTCCACCACTCTGCCCGGTTCTCCCATCCACCGAGCAACCAGCTGGCACGTCCACCGGCTGGTTGGAGTCAGTGGCGGCTGGTGAAGTTTTAAGATGGGGGGGCGCAAGACCCCGCCCTTCCATTTTGACCCCTCCCGTTTCTCAGAAGCCATTTTGTCCCATGTATTTTGCTTGCGTGAACCAATTCTCCCAATATATCACATATTAAGGGGTCCATCAGTACTATTATATCCTATAATAGGGAACAGGGACCCTATTATGGGATATACTGTGAGACATCCTATTATGGGATACATGGACTGAGAAGGGCACAAACCCCACAGTACAGACCCCCCCCAGCACAAACCCCTCAAGCACAAACCCCACACAAACAACTCAAGCACAAACCCCACAGTACAGGCCCTCTAGCATAAACCCCACAGTACATGCTCCCTTCAATATAGTGACCAGTATAAATGCCCCCTTTCAATGTAGTGACCAGCATACATGTCCCCAATGCAGTGACCAGTATACATGTCCCCAATGCAGAGCTATGCGTGCGTGCCTCCAATGCAGTGACCACCAGTGTACATGTCCCCAATGCAGAGATATGCGTGCGTGCCTCCAATGCAGTGACCACCAGTGTACATGTCCCCAATGCAGAGATATGCGTGCGTGCCTCCAATGCAGTGACCACCAGCATACATGTCCCCAATGCAGAGCTATGCATGCGTGCCTCCAATGCAGTGACCACCAGCGTACATGTCCCCAATGCAGAGATATGCGTGCGTGCCTCCAATGCAGTGACCACCAGCATACATGTCCCCAATGCAGAGCTATGCATGCGTGCCTCCAATGCAGTGACCACCAGTGTACATGTCCCCAATGCAGAGCTATGCGTGCGTGCCTCCAGTGCAGTGACCACCAGTATACATGTCCCCAATGCAGAGCTATGCGTGCGTGCCTCCAGTGCAGTGACCACCAGTGTACATGTCCCCAATGCAGAGCTATGCGTGCGTGCCTCCAATGCAGTGACCACCAGTGTACATGTCCCCAATGCAGAGATATGCGTGCGTGCCTCCAATGCAGTGACCACCAGCATACATGTCCCCAATGCAGAGCTATGCGTGCGTGCCTCCAGTGCAGCCAGTGACCACCAGTATACATGTCCCCAATGCAGAGCTATGCGTGCGTGCCTCCAGTGCAATGACCACCAGTATACATGTCCCCAATGCAGAGCTTTGCGTGCGTGCCTCCAGTGACCACCAGTATACATGTACCCAATGCATAGATATGCGTGCGTGCCTCCAATGCAGTGACCACCAGTGTACATGTCCCCAATACAGAGCTATGCGTGCGTGCCTCCAGTACAGTGACCACCAGTGTACATGTCCCCAATGCAGAGCTATGCGTGCATGCCTCCAGTGACCACCAGTATACATGTCCCCAATGCAGAGCTATTCGTGCGTGCCTCCAGTGCAGTGACCACCAGTATACATGTCCCCAATGCAGAGCTATGCGTGCATGCCTCCAGTGCAGCCAGTGACCACCAGTATACATGTCCCCAATGCAGAGCTATGCGTGCGTGCCTCCAGTGACCACCAATATACATGTCCCCAATGCAGAGCTATGCGTGCGTGCCTCCAGTGCAGTGACTACCAGTATACATGTCCCCAATGCAGAGCTATGCGTGCGTGCCTCCAGTGCAGCCAGTGACCACCAGTATACATGTCCCCAACGCAGAGCTATGCGTGCGTGCCTCCAGTGACCACCAGTATACATGTCCCCAATGCAGAGCTATGCGTGCATGCCTCCAGTGCAGGGACCACCAGTATACATGTCCCCAATGCAGAGCTATGCGTGCGTGCCTCCAGTGCAGTGACCACCAGTGTACATGTCCCCAATGCAGAGCTATGTGTGCGTGCCTCCATTGACCACCAATATACATGTCCCCAATGCAGAGCTATGTGTGCGTGCCTCCAGTGCAGTGACCACCAGTATACATGTCCCCAATGCAGAGCTATGCGTGCGTGCCTCCAGTGCAGCCAGTGACCACCAGTATACATGTCCCCAATGCAGAGCTATGCGTGCGTGCCTCCAGTGACCACCAGTATACATGTCCCCAATGCAGAGCTATGCGTGCATGCCTCCAGTGCAGTGACCACCAGTATACATGTCCCCAATGCAGAGCTATGTGTGCGTGCCTCCAGTGCAGCCAGTGACCACCAGTATACATGTCCCCAATGCAGAGCTATGCGTGCGTGCCTCCAGTGCAGTGACCACCAGTATACATATCCCCAATGCAGAGCTATGCGTGCGTGCCTCCAGTGCAGCCAGTGACCACCAGTATACATGTTCCCAATGCAGAGCTATGCGTGCGTGCCTCCAGTGACCACCAGTATACATGTCGCCAATGCAGAGCTATGCGTGCGTGCCTCCAGTGCAGCCATTGACCACCAGTATACATGTCCCCTCCCAATGCAGAGTTATGCGTGCGTGCCCGACTGAGAGCAGTGCACTTACCTGTGAGCCACGGTGGCTTCTCCCTCTCCTCTTCTTCGGCGGGCGGCGGGAAGGTGAGCGGCGCCGGCTTCTTCTCCGGACTGGACTCCTCTTCGGCGGCGGGAAGCTGACCGGGCGGTGACGGTGAGTGACTGATGCACGCACCGGCACCGCCCCCATTGCGACGTCACAATCGGATGGAGACTGGACCAATCACAGCCAGGATATCACGAAAGTGGGGGTGTCCTAGCGCAATGACCTGCGCCCAGGTTACGCCCCCAGAAGGCAGCCAATCGGCGCCTCTTCTGGGTCGTAAACCCCACCCCCCCTATAGCCACCACATAGGCCGGCGAACAAGATTTTTTTTTTCAAAACGTTATTGTTCTTTTTGTAATTTTTTTTTCTTTTTTTTAGGGGGGGCGGCGCCCTGGTGCCCCCTATGCACGGGCCGCCACTGGTTGGAGTCCTGAACGAAGCCGGATTTGACTTTTTCCGAGTTTCCGATGTAGTAACTCAGAAGTGACGTCACTTCCGGTTTACTCGGCTGCTAACAGCACCGATTTTAAAAAAAAGTGACAGTATACAAAAATGCAGATTTTGGCATTTTAAATACATTGAAGTTCAGAGGAGGGGTTCCCGATCCCTCCATAAAGAGCACTTGTCACAGCCTATTACTGTCACAAGGGATGCTTACATTCCTTGTGACAGCAATAAACGTGATCAGATTTTTTTTTTTTTATAAAAATATATAATAAACAGTGCTAAAAATAAAAAATGTAATAAAATAAACAGGAAAAAAAATAAAAAATGTTAAAGCGCCTCCGTCGCCGTGAGCTCACGCATGAAAGAAAACGCATACGTAAGTCGCGCCCGCAAATTAAAACGGTGTTCCAACCACACATGTGAGGTATGGCCGCGATTGCCAGAATGAGAGCAATAATTCTCGAAAAAAGACCTCCTCTGTAATTCTAAACTGGTAACCGCTAAAAATGTTTAAAGCGTCGCCTATGGAGATTTTTAAGTACCGTAGTTTGTCGCCATTTTTTTGTGTGTGCGCAATTTTAAACCGTAACATCTTAAGTATCTATTTACTTGGCATGACATCATCTTTCACAATATACAACAATTGGTCTTACTTTACTGTTAAGTTTTTTTTTAAATGCAGTGAAATTTATTTTTTCCCAAAAAAAATTGTGTTTGAAAGACCGCTGCACAAATACAGTGTGACATAAAATATATCAACGACCGTCATTTTATTCTCTAGGGTCTCTGCTAAAAATATATATAATGTTTGGGGGTTCTAAGTAATTTTCTAGCAAAAAATACAGATTTTTACTTGTAAGTAACAAATGTTAGAAATAGGCCTAGTCCTGATTTGGAGGGACTGTCCCTGATTTGGAACAAAGTCCCTCTGTCACTCTTTCCTCCTCATTTGTCTCTCATTTTGGTCTGATCTATGTAGTTGTTAATAAAATGCACTATTTATCTTTTAAAAAGTGTTTCCCAGTGATAAATCTTTCATCCAATGTCGAAATTCTGCATTTGTACATGTCAAAAGTCAGTATGAAGCAATCATAGTGGTAAAAACAAACACTTGTGGGTTTAACTAATCTTTTTTTTTTTTTGTAGAATTCTCCTTTAAGGGGGAGTGACAGGGGGTGTGGTCTAAACCTACATACTTTTGACAATAGGCGTCCCTCATTCCCATCTCAAAAGGTTGAGAGGTATGGAAACAATATACATAATCCAGTACTTATAACATAAAGGTTGCTAGTCTTGGGAGGAACCAAAGAACCAAAATCAGATTATATATAGTATCTCTATGTGTACACCCCTCACATTTTTGTAAATATTTTATTCTATCTTTTCATGTGACAACACTGAAGAAATGACACTTTTCTACAATGTAAAGTAGTGAGTGTACAGCTTGTATAACAGTGTAAATTTGCTGTCCCCTCAAAATAACTCAACACACAGCCATTAATGTCTAAACCGCTGGCAACAAAAATGAGTACACCCCTAAGTGACAATGTCCAAATTGGGCCCAATTAGCCATTTTCCCTCCCCAGTGTCATGTGACTCGTTAGTGTTACAAGGTCTCAGGTGTGAATGGGGAGCAGGTGTGTTAAATTTGGTGTTATCGCTCTCACTCTCTCATACTGGTCACTGGAAGTTCAACATGGCACCTCATGGCAAAGAACTCTCTGAGGATCTGAAAAAAAGAATTGTTGCTCTACATAAAGATGGCCTAGGATATAAGGAGATCGCCAAGATCCTGAAACTGAGCTGCAGCATGGTGGCCAAGACCATACAGCGGTTTAACAAGACAGGTTCCACTCAGAACAGGCCTCACCATGGTCGACTAAAGAAGTTAAGTGAACGTGCTCAGCATCATATCCAGAGGTTGTCTTTGGGAAATAGACGTATGAGTGCTGCCAGCATTGCTGCAGAGGTTGAAGGGGTGGGGGGTCAGCCTGTCAGTGCTCTGACCATACGCCGCACACTGCATCAAATTGGTCTGCATGGCTGTCATCCCAGAAGGAAGCCTCTTATATAGATGATGCACAAGAAAGCCTGCAAGAAGTTTGCTGAAGATAAGCAGACTAAGGACGTGAATTACTGGAACCATGTCCTGTGGTCTGACGAGACCAAGATAAACGTATTTGGTTTGATGGTGTCAAGCATGTGTGGCGGCAACCAGGTGAGGAGTACAAAGACAAGTGTGTCTTGCCTACAGTCAAGCATGGTGGGGGGAGTGTCATGGTCTGGGGATGCATAAGTGCTGCCGTCACTGGGGAGCTCCAGTTCATTGAGGGAACCATGAATGCCAACATGTACTGTGACATACTGAAGCAGAGCATGATCCCCTCCCTTCGGAGACTGGGCCACAGGACAGTATTCCAACATGATAACGACCCCAAACACACCTCCAAGATGACCACTGCCTTGCTAAAGAAGCTGAGGGTAAAGGTGATGGACTGGCCAAGCATGTCTCCAGATCTAAACCCTATTGAGCATCTATGGGGGATCCTCAAACGGAAGGTGGAGGAGAGCAAGATCCCTAACCTCCACCAGCTCCGTGATGTCATCATGGAGGAGTGGAAGAGGACTCCAGTGGCAACCTGTGAAGCTCTGGTGATCTCCATGCCCAAGAGGGTTAAGGCAGTGCTGGAAAATAACCACACAAAATATTGACACTTTGGGCCCAGTTTGGACATTTTTACTACTTACTTTTGTGAGATACTCTAATTGTGAAGTAGAAGAAAAATTATAAATGGTTTTCAATTTTTTTTACAAATAAATATCTGAAATATGTGGCGTGCATTTGTATTCAGCCCCTTTTACTCTGATACCCCTAACTAAAATCTAGTGGAACCAATTGCCTTCCGAATTCACCTAAATAGTAAATATAGTCCATCTGTGTGTAATGTAATCTCGGTACAAATACAGCTGTTCTGTGAAGCTCTCAGGAGTTTGTTAGAGAACATTAGTGAACAAACAGCATCATGATGGCCCAGGAACACACCAGACAGGTCAGGGATAAAGTTGTGGAGAAGTTTAAAGCAAGGTTAGGTTATAAAAAAATATCCCAAGCTTTGAACATCTCACAGAGCACTGTTCAATCCATCATCGGAAAATGGAAAGAGTATGGCACAACTGCAACCCTACCAAGACATGGCCGTCCACCTAAACTGACCGGCCGGGCAAGGAGAGCATTCATCAGAGAAGCAGCCAAGAGGCCCATGGGAACTCTGGAGGAGCTGCAGAGATCCACAGCTCAGGTGGGAGAATCTGTCCACAGGACAACTATTAGTCGTGCGCTCCACAAATCTGCCCTTTATGGAAGAGTGACAAGAAGAAAGCCATTGGTGAAAGAAAGCCATAAGAAGTCCTGTTTGCAGTTTGCGAGAAGCCATGTGGGGGGACACAGCAAACATGTGGAAGAAGGTGCGCTGGTCAGATGAGACCAAAATTTAACTTTTGCCAAACGCTTTGTGTGGCGGAAAACTAACACTGCACATCACCCTGAACACACCATCCCCACCGTGAAACATGGTGGTGGCAGCATCATGTTGTGGGAATGCTTTTCTTTAGTAGGGACAGGGAAGCTGGTCAGAGTTGATGAGAAGATGGATGGAGCCAAATACAGCGCATTCATAGAAGAAAACCTGTTAGAGTCTGCAAAAGACTTGAGACTGGGACGGAGGTTCACCTTCCAGCAGGACAACAACCCGAAACATCCAGCCAGAGCTACAATGGAATGGTTTAGATCAAAGTATATTCATGTGTTAGAATGGCCCAGTCAAAGTCCAGACCTAAATCCAATTGAGAATCTGTGGCAAGACTTGAAAATTGCTGTTCACAGACGCTCTCCATCCAATCTGACAGAGCTTGAGATATTTTGCAAAGAAGAATGGGCAGAAATGTCCCTCTCTAGATGTGCAAAGCTGGTAGAGACATCCCCAAAAAGACTTACAGCTGTAATTGCATGGAAAGGGGGTTCTACAAAGTATTGACTCAGGGGGTGAATACAAATGCAGCCACACTTTTCACATATTTATTTGTAAAAAAAATTTGAAAACCATTTATAATTTTCCTTCCACTTCATAATTATGGCCACTTTGTGTCGGTCTATCACATAAAATATCAATAAAATACATTTACATTTTTGGTTCTAACATGACAGAATGTGGAACATTTCAAGGGGTATGAATACTTTTTCAAGGCACTGTAAAAGGTGGATTTTTTAAAGCAATATTATAGGCCTCTAATGCTTTGTGAATTGTGTGTTTGTGTTCATCTGTTGCTAATGTGATATCAAATTATCTGTATAAATTAACAAAATCTGGGTTGTGCATCACAAAGGATCAGACTCCGATCCCCTCCCTAGGTGTGTGCCGCCTCCGCCTTGTTGCCCTGGTTGGTGCACAATATACCAAGACAAAACAGGGGCAGCTCCCGCTGCATCATGGGAGAAGAGCGCTTGTGTTTTATGGTTTTTTAAGTAGTAAACTGTGACAAGCGGAGGATATTAAATAACGACGGCCTCAGGATTTCATAAACAACCAGCGTCTCTGGCTAGACTTGTTACTATTTGTGCTGTAACAGGCGTACAAAACAGTCAGCGCTGCAGGGCTGAAGAAGTCAGGAAAATGGAATGAATTGTATCTAGGGAAAAGGTGACGCCGCTTTGATTTACGATGTACACAAGACCAGGGGGACTCCACCCATATTTAGCCCTAATTAATAAAATGATTGTTAGTGAATTAATGCTTTCAGCTCTCTGCTGCCCCCCAGTGGAAAAAAAAAAACAGAAAGGTCTGGAGGTTAGTACAGGGATGAGGGGTCTTGTGCGGCAGTCTTCACTACAATCAGCCAACAGCAGACTTACTCTGTTTATATTACAGGCATTTATACAACACCTTAGGGTTAGACAGTCACAACAGTGTCTGCCCTCTAGGAGCTTACAATCTAAGGTCCCTATCTCACATGCACATACACACAGAGTTGGGCCAATTACCCCCCACTGAGGGAGAGAGAAGGAAAGAAGGAGAGAAAGAGAGGGGGGGGATAAGGAGAGAGAGAGGGGGAAAGAAAGAAGGAGAGAGAGAGAGGGGGGAAATAAGGAGAGGGGGAGAAGGAGAGAGAGAGAGGGGGAAATAAGGAGAGAGAGGGGGGGGGGGGAGAGAGAGAGAGAGAGGGGGGAGAGAGAGAGAGAAAAAAAGGAGAGAGGGTAAAAGAAGGAGAGAGAGAGAGAGAAAGGAGAGACAGAGAGGGGGAGTGAAAGGAGAGAGAAAGAGAGAGAGAGAGGGGGAGAAGGAGAAAGCAAGATAGGGAGAGAGAGAGAGGGGGAAAAAGTAGAGAGGGGGAGGAGAGAGAGAGAGAGAGAGAGAGAGAGAGGGGAAGAAGGAGAGAGAGAAAGGGAAAGAAGGGGGGGGGAAAGAGAGAGGGGGGAGATGGAGAGGGAAAAAAGAGAGAGAGAGAGAGGGGGGGAAGAAGGAGAGAGAGAGGGGGGAGAAGAAGGATAGATAGAGAGGGGGGAAGAAGGAGAGAGAGAGGGGGGAGGATAGAGAAAGAAGGAGAGAGAGAGGGGGGGGGAAGGAGAGAGGGAGAAGGAAAGAGAAAGGGAAAGAAGGAGAGAGTGAGAGGGAAAGAAGGAGAGAGAGAGAGAGAGAGAGAGAGAGGGAAAGGAGAGATAGAGAGGGGGGAGGGAAAGGTGAGAAAGGGAGAGAAAGAGCAAGATAGGGAGAGAGCGAGAGGGAAAGAAGTAGAGAGGGGGGGAGGAGAGAGAGAAAGAAAGAAGAGAGGGAGGGAAAGGAGAGAGAGAGAGAGAGAGAGAGAGAGAGAGAGAGAGAGAGAGAGAGAGAGAGAGAGAGAGAGAGAGAGAGAGAGAAAGAGAGATATAGAGGGAAATAAGGAGAGAGACAGATAGGGAAAGGAGAGGGAGAGGGAGAGGGAATGAAGGAGAGAGAGGAGGGGAGAGAGAGAGAGAAGGAAAGAAGGGGAGAGAGAGAGAGAGAGAAAGAAGGAGATTGAGAGAGAAAGGGAGAGGGGATAAGGGGAGATGAGGAGTGAGAGAGGGAGAGAAAGGGATAGGGAAAGAGGAAAAGAAGGGAGTGGGGGGGGGGGGGAGGGAAAGGTAAAGAAGGGCAGAGGGCCAAGGAGAGAGTGAAAGAACGGCAAGGTAGGTAGAGGAAGAGAGGGAAAGAGCGGTAGAGAGGGAGAGGAAGTGAGGAAAAGAAAGGGAGAGGGGATAGGAGGAAACGAGGAGTGAGAGAGGGAAAGAAAGAGAGAGGAGGAGGGAGGGATGGATGGAGGGAAAAAAGGCAGCGGGGGGAGGGAAAGAGGGAGGAGAGAGGGAAACAAGGAAAATAGGGAGAGAAAAGGGAGGGGGAAATAAGGAAAGAGGGAAAGAGGGAGAAAAGGGAGGAGAGAGGGAAAGAAGTAGGAAAGAGTGAGAGGGAAAGAAAGGGATATGGATAGAGGAAAAGAAGGGCGGGGGGGGGGGGGAAGAAGGGCAACGGGGCAAGGAGAGATAGGGAGTGAGGGAAAGAAAGAGAGAGGGGGAAAAGAAGATGAAAGGGAGAGGGAAATAAGGGCAGACGAAGAGAGGAAAAGAAGGAGAGAAATGGAGGGGGAGAGGGAAAGCAGGAGAGAGTGAAAGGGATAGGGAAATAGGAAAGGAAGGGCAGAGGGGGAGGGAAAGAAAGAATGAAGGGGAGAGGGAAATAAGGGCTGGGGGGGGGGGGGGAGATGGAGAAAAGGGGGAGAGAGAAAGGGAAAGAGATAAAGAGGGAGAGAAGGGGAGAGGGGATAAGGATAAGAGGGGTGAGGGGCAGGGAGAAAGAGAGAGAGTAACAGAATGGGAGAGGGAGAGGAGGGAGAGGGTGAGGGTGGGGGGGGGGCAGGAGGGAAAGAAGGGGAGAGGGTGGGGGATATCACATTTTTGCTGGCTGCATTTCCTCTAAAGCTCAAGTTCAACCTTCTTATATTTGGCCTTCTCTAGCTCCTTCCTCCCCCTCATCAACATGCTAATGACATTTTAATATAACACATTTCCATTCCATACCTTATTTTAGACCAGTGTCTCTGTGCTTCTCTATGTAATGCAGACAGATCATGGCTGGTGGGTGGGGCTAGCAGGGGGATGTACATAGCTTTCTGAAAACATCACAGCACCCTGCCTAAGCGTACTCCTCTCAAAAGCCGCCAGTCCTGATAAAAGCCGTGGGCTGGCTCTTGGGAGGAGTTATGCAAATAACAAAATGCCTTGATGAGTGGATATCAGTCTGGAGGATTGGGATTCCTAGGCAGGCTGTATTTGCATGCAGACAACCCTAAGTAATGCCCACATATTATACTGAGCCTCCAAAGAACTGGAAACCAGACAGTCAGGCTAGAAGGGAATGATATTGGACGTCCTCCAGCCAGGAAATGAGGCGGCTCTGCCTGACTTGCTGCAGCTTCTAATGCATTTAGTGAGAAGCTCACAGTGTGCGGTGAAATCAGAGGAAGCCGTTTCAGGCCAGGAAAGGAGCCGCTACAACTGTGTAAGACTGAAGGGAAGGCCGGGGGCCAGATTTAAGCGGTGACAATGGAAACCCAGGTCAGGTGTATTGATGAAGAAGAAACACTCAGCACAATCACAACAATTCCTTACACAGAGATTTATTACTTCTGTTTTATAAGTCAGTGAAAGTAAATGAACTTAACTTTATCTCTCACCTCGGTGTTCGATGTTCTATTTCACACGGATTATCAGGAACATAAAAAACAAACAACTTTCTCCTGAACTCCTCGCCCCCGCGCTGTAAAAGAGAAACTATCAGCTGATCTTTATTCTTTAAACAAATGCTTAAGGTCACAATTGTGTTAATCGTGTTTTCACAACCTGATAAAGCCTACGCTATGAACTCCAATGACTGCAACTCTATAAACAAGTAGGAGCAAAAATATTTTCATTTACTTAGTAAGTAGCAGGGGCGTTGCTAGGTGGGAAAAAGACCAGGGGCTTCAGCCCGAAGATAAATTTGATAACCCCCTCCCACATTTTAAAGTAAGCCCCGCCCAAGCTCCTCCCATATTTAAAAGTAAGTACCGCCCAAGCTCCACCCAATGGCCCCCTCAGTCAAGGGTCAGTCAAGGGGTGGTATGGAGAGGAGTACAGGGGGTGAGAAATTGGGTGGTATGGAGAAGAGAGAAGTAAAGGGGGTCAGTCATGTGGTGGTATGGAGAGGAGTACAGGAGGTCAGTCATGGGGTGGTATGGAGAGGAGAGGAGTACAGGGGGTCAGACATGGGGTGGTATGGAGAGGAGAGGAGTACAGGAGGTCAGTCATGGGGTGGTATGGAGAGGAGAGAAGTACAGGGGTTCAGTCATGTGGTGGTATGGAGAGGAGTACAGGAGGTCAGTCATGGGGTGGTATGCAGAGGAGTTCAGGGGGTCAGACATGGGGTGGTATGGAGAGGAGTACAGGGGGTCAGACATGGGGTGGTATGGAGAGGAGAGGAGTACAGGAGGTCAGTCATGGGGTGGTATGGAGAGGAGAGAAGTACAGGGGTTCAGTCATGGGGTGGTATGAAGAGGAATACAGGGGGTCAGACATGGGGTGGTATGCAGAGGAGTTCAGGGGGTCAGACATGGGGTGGTATGGAGAGGAGTACAGGGGGTCAGACATGGGGTGGTATGGAGAGGAGTACAGGGGGTCAGACATGGGGTGGTATGCAGAGGAGTTCAGGGGGTCAGACATGGGGTGGTATGGAGAGGAGTACATTGGGTCAGACATGGGGTGGTATGGAGAGGAGAGGAGTACAGGAGGTCAGTCATGGGGTGGTATGGAGAGGAGAGAAGTACAGGGGTTCAGTCATGGGGTGGTATGAAGAGGAATACAGGGGGTCAGACATGGGGTGGTATGGAGAGGAGTACAGGGGGTCAGACATGGGGTGGTATGGAGAGGAGTACTGCCGGCATCAGATGGAACATAAATTAATGCAGCCTAAACTCAATCCTATTAAACTCCTTTGGCGTAAATGTAAACAGCCAGGTCTTCTTGTCCAACATCAGTACCTGACCTCAAAAATGCACAAGTTCTCACAAGCTCAATACAAAATCTTGTGGAAAGCCTTCCCAGAAAAGTGGAAGCTGTTTACAGATGCAAAGGTGAGACCAACTCAATATTAATGAGGAACTTAACCATTGTCCCATCATTTTTTCCCCCTCCTCTTACATGCTATACGTGGGAACACTCACCTGCCCAACCCAACAGATCCAGCAAGCATTGTCCTGCTGTGATTTGCAGCACCTCTTCCACAGGCCTGTGAATGGAAAGCGAAGCATCCTGGTATATGTGGTGAACACATTTCAAAGTCTTAGAGACGTCATTCTCACCTAGACAAGAATGGCAGCCGCAAGACAGGGTGTACAAAAAAAAAAAAAATGAAAAAAGGAGAACAAACCAGAGAAAAAAATAACGATGCCAAGTGCACTCAGAGGGTGAAAGTCTACTTTCTTGCCCATAGTTTTTAAAAGGGATGTCCAACAATCTCATATACCATAGGTCTGATCGTCAGGTGTCAGACTTTGGGCCGCTAGTGATTAGTAAAGGCAAACTGCCAGAGATTTTAATGTTCAATCTCCCTTCATGTTCACTAAAGCCCCGTACACACGTACCGATCGTCGGCATACAAACGTTCGTCTTTTCTCCCCGGGATGTCGGTGTCTGTTGAAAAGTGCAAAGACTGCCCAAGAATGTTGTCCGCCGACTACAGCCGACTGCAGAAGTGATGTCATGTAATGGTTAACTTTCCCTGTGTTTTTTCTTTTCTGAGCATGCCCAGTCTTGCAAATCTGCGGTCTGTCGGCAGAATTCTGTACTGACTGGCGAACAATCGTCCGTTCTGGTGTCGGCCTACAAAAATTTTCATGTTTGCAAGAAAGACTCTTGTCCGCAGAATGTGCGCAGACAGCTGTCGGAGGCACCATACTAACAAGCGTACAATCGGCAGATCTTTCGTCCGCCGACGTTTGTATGACGACGATCGGTACGTGTGTACGGGCCTTTACTCAACATCCAGTACTTGCACATACATGTTTGCATGGGAAACGTGGCTGTGCTCAATGAGCTTCGGAGTGTAGTTTAACCACTCTGCAACCGCTCACAGTAATACTACTGCGGCAGAGTGGTTCGTTATCGTCCAGCCACGTAGTATTAACGTGACTGGACACTCCCCCTTCTGGGCGGCGCTTGCGCGCCGCCGGAGGCTCGCTCCCGCTGTTTTCATTCACAGCGGGAGTCGGGCCAGGGGAGGAGCAGCGGCGATCGCCGCTGCTCTTACCCGATCGTCGGGGATCGAGTCTGGAGATCCGCCCGCTGTGTGTAAACACAGCGGGCGGATCTCCATAGTGACAGGGAGTGACAGATCGGACTGTTCAGCATAGCTGGACATCCGATCTGTCCATGAATCACACAGTCACCTCCCCCCCTACACGTCAGTAAGCACCAGGCATACATTAACCCCTCCCTCTCCAATAAAATTAACCCCTTCCCTGCCAGTGTCATTTTTACAGTAACAGTGCATATTTATAGCACTGATTACTGCAGTAATGTCACTGGTACCCCCAAAAGTGTCGAAAAAATGTCAGTCAGGGGTCCGGTCTGTCCGCCGCAATGTCGCAGTCCCGCAAAAAAAATCGCAGATCGCCGCCATTACGCGTTAAAAAAAAAACACCAAAAATGACAGAAATCTTTCCCTTTGTTAGTAAACGCAATAACTTTTGCGCAAACCAATCAAAATACGCTTATTGCGATTTTTTTTACCAAACATATGTAGCATAAAACAAATTGGCCAAAAATTTTTAAAAAAATTGGTTTTTACATCTTTTTTGGGGGGAATTTCATATAAAAAAATGTTAAAAATATTGTTATTTTTTCAAAATTGTCGCTCTTTTTTTGTTTATAGCGCAAAAAGTAAAAATCGCACAGGTGATCAAATACCACCAAAAGAAAGCTCTGTTTGTGGGAAAAAAAGGACGTAAATTTCGTTTGGGTACGGCGTCGCACGACCGCGCAATTGTCAGTTGAAGTCGCACAGCGCCGAATCGCAAAAAGTGGCCTGGACGGAAGACAGCAAAATCCTCCGGTAGTAAAGTGGTTAAAGTTTACCAGAGCCCTAATATGCACTAAATCTATTTTAAATTCCCTCTGATGCTGTCTAACCCAGATTGATGAAGACAACTGTAATACTTTCTTTGGGCAGCTCAACAATCTGGTGCAGGAGGGTGGGATCTGTGTGCTGCTGCAGCCAATAATTGGATATCTTTTCGCAGCCAATCAATAGCTCTGCCTACAAACTGACACCACCCCTGCTCTACCAGCTCTAGAGCCCAAAGAAACCTGCAGATGCCCAATAAGAGATTTTAATGCTTTCAGAAGCAATAATAATATTTGAAAGACATTCAGAGTATATCTTAGTGTTTAGGACTGCTTTAAAGTAAATGTATTAAAAAAGTATAGGGTGATATATGCGCTGTCACGTGTGTATCCGAGTAGGAGGATTCCTATAATGTGTTTTTTTGCAGCTGGTGACAAATATATAACTCTGAGATTCGGATTCAATCCGATTCTACATGCAGCCAACTCTAGTATTTCTCACTAGAGAACAATAGAAGAGATCTCAGAAGAAACTTAGACCGAGTCAACCAATCGCAGTGAGACCTCCCAAACTAAAATAAGAAAGGGGTCTCACCATAAATATGTACCGATGTTTAAGAATGACCAAATAAATAATCGATAAGCAGCTAAAAAGTCAACTGATTGAAGCAAACAACATATAAAATCCAACTCTTGTAGGCTGATCCGATTCCTTAAAAAAATTCTTAAAAAATCCTTAAAAAAATTCCTATATCCGCCTAGGATATATGAAGATAGGAAAATATATCCAACTTGTAGACAACTCCCAATCTATATTAAAAGACGTGTATGATGCGAATCCTAAAATTGATCCAATTCCTTAACACTAATCATAAATAAGTAATCTAAATATCTGTTCCCAGTGGAATTATAGCTTCTTTTCCTAAAACAATATGAGATGAAAACAGGCTAAATAGTCGCAACAGCCGACTGGATCGCAATACTAGTTCGTAATTCACAAATATAGCCAATATTCTCACAAATGAATCAGTGATGATGCATGTGTACCCAAAGATCGTAAAGCTGTTGCAACTATTTAGCCTGTTTTCATCTCATATTGTTTTAGGAAAAGAAGCCATAATTCCACTGGGAACAGATATTTAGATTACTTATTTATGATTAGTGTTAAGGAATTGGATCAATTTTAGGATTCGCATCATACACGTCTTTTAATATAGATTGGGAGTTGTCTACAAGTTGGATATATTTTCCTATCTTCATATATCCTAGGCGGATATAGGAATTTTTTTAAGGATTTTTTAATAATTTTTTTAAGGAATCGGATCAGCCTACAAGAGTTGTATTTTATATGTTGTTTGCTTCAATCAGTTGACTTTTTAGCTGCTTATAGATTATTTATTTGGTCATTCTTAAACATTGGTACATATTTATGGTGAGACCCCTTTCTTATTTTAGTTTGGGAGGTCTCGCTGTGATTGGTTGACTCGGTCTGAGTTTCTTCTGAGATCTCTTCTATTGTGCGCCGACTCACTGGGGTTTTTTAGAAAGAAAATGTATTACAGCACAGTGGCGTACCTAGAGCATTTGGCACCCGGGGAGGATCCTATATCTGGCACCCCCCAACTTTAAAATGTAAAAACACCCACAAAAATTTGTAATGTTTTCAAGAATATTTATTGCACACATTTCACAGCCCCCCATCACAGTGCCCCTTGCAGTCTGCCCCCTCCCCCGTCTCTCTAATCACAGTTCCCCCTTTTGCACTCTCTGCCTCCCTCCCCTGCACAGTCCTACCTTCAGCATAAATAGATAGCTAATACTATTAGCAATGTGTTTAAGTTTGAGTATGAGATTGGAGACTTGCTAAAGGAGATGGCCAGAGACTGCAGACATAGTACAGGAGACGGTCAGAGACTGCAGACATGGTACAGGAGATGGTCTGAGACTACAGACATGGTACAAGAGGTGGTCAGAGACTGCAGACATGATACAAGAGATGGTCAGAGACTGAGGTAACAATACAAGAGATGGTCAGAGACTGCAGACATGATACAATCGATGGCCAGAGACTGCAGACATTAAACAGGAGATGGTCAGAGACTGAGGACATGATACAGGAGATGGTCACAGACTGCAGACATTAAACAGAAGATGGCCAGAGACTGAGGACGTTACAGAAGATGGTCAGAGACTGCAGACATGGTTCAGGAGACGGTCAGAGACTGCAGACATAGTACAGGAGATGCTCAGAGACTGCAGACATGGTTCAGGAGACGGTCAGAGACTGCAGACATAGTACAGGAGATGCTCATAGACTGCAGACATAGTACAGGAGATGGTCAGAGACTGCGGACATGATACAGTAGATGGTCAGAGACTGAGGACATGATACAGTAGATGGTCAGAGACTGCAGACCTGATACAGGAGATGCTCAGAGACTGAGGACATGATAGAAGATAGAAGAGCACTAGGGGGGCCGGAGAGCACAGGCGAAGCAGAGAGCACTGGAGGAGCTGAAGGGCACGGTGGGGTGGGGGTGGGGTTCTGGAGATTATTAAGAGGGGGTTTGGAAAGCATTGCAGGGGGGTTGGAAGGCACAGGGGGTGGAGAGCACTGGGGGGGACAGGGAGCACTTGGGGGGCGAGCAGGGAAAACCAGGGGGGCGGAGAGCACTGGGGGGGACAGGGAGCATAGGGGGGAGGGAGATGAAAAGCACAGTGGGGAGCTGAAGAGCACCGGGGGAGGGCTAAAGAACAGGGGGCAGTCCAGCACTGGGTGGGGGATAAGAGCACTGAGGGGGGGATAAGAGCACTGAGGGGGGGATAAGAGCACTGAGGGGGGGGATAAGTGCACTGAGGGTGGGGGGGGAATAAGAGCACCGAGGGGGGGATAAGAGCACTGAGGGGGGGATAAGAGCACTGAGGCGGGGATAAGTGCACTGAGGGTGGGGGGGGATAAGAGCACCGAGGGGGGGGGATAAGAGCACTGAGGGGGGGATAAGAGCACCGAGGGGGGGGGATAAGAGCACTGAGGGGGGATTAGAACACTGGAGGGGGGGTTAAGAGCACTGGTGAGCCAGCAAAAGAAGTTGTATAGGAGGGGGATGGGGCAGCTGCATATAGATGAATTGATCTTTCCCTATTCTTCCTGCAGGAGGGAGAGGAGGACAATCAGTTATTCAGCAGCTGCAGAAAGAATAGGGAAAGATGACTTCCTCTATATGCAGCTTCCCCATCCCTCTACTACCCAGCACACACACTTGGGCAATGGGCACTCACCTTCTTCCCGCCGAGGCTCCGCCCCTTCTTCCAGCCGAGGCTCCGCCCCCTTCTTCCCGCCAAGGCCCTGCCCCCTTCCCGCCGCGGCTCCGCCCCCGCTAGTCCCCGGACTGAAGGAGCTGCCACTGCCTGCCCTTTACACAGTGCCCTTTACGCCACTGCATCCAGTGATTGGTGGGCATCTGGGGCAGCCGCAAGGAAGGAGAGTGATTGCTGCTGTCAAGTAGCATTGATTTCGGGTGTGGGCGGGACCGGTATGCGGGGCTCCGCCCCATTGTTCCGTGCATAGAGAAACAGAAGCTGTCTGGGGAGGAAGGTGGGCGTGGCATACCGGCCCCGCCCACACCCGACATCAATGCTGAAACTTGACAGCTGCATTCACTCTCCTTGCGGCTGCCCCGGATTGCCCACCAATCATTGGATGTGCTTTATAAATCTTACACTGCTGAGGTATGTAGCCCGAGTTCTCGGCCAAACCCAGGCTTTGGGACTCGGGGCTAATCATTTTAAAAAAGCAACAGGAGACCCGGGGCTTTTGGGGAGCACACTCGGGGCTATAGCCCAGGTCAGCCCCCCCCTGCCGACGCCACTGGTAAGTAGTCTTCATATTGTATATGAACCCATTATATATACAGCCCCCCCCCCCTATTCACCAAAGACCGGTGACATCACTGAGAATGCAGCCTATCCATTCACTAGAGAGCGGTGACATCACTGAGAATGCAGCCTATCCATTCACTAGAGACTGGTGACATCACTGAGAATGCAGCCTATCCATTCACTAGAGACCGGTGACATCACTGAGAATGCAGCCTATCCATTCACTAGAGACCGGTGACATCACTGAGAATGCAGCCTATCCATTCACTAGAGACCGGTGACATCACTGAGAATGCAGCCTATCCATTCACTAGAGACCGGTGACATCACTGAGAATGCAGCCTATCCATTCACTAGAGAGCGGTGACATCACTGAGAATGCAGCCTATCCATTCACCAGAGACCGGTGACATCACTGAGAATGCAGCCTATCCATTCACTAGAGAGCGGTGACATCACTGAGAATGCAGCCTATCCATTCACTAGAGACTGGTGACATCACTGAGAATGCAGCCTATCCATTCACCAGAGACCGGTGACATCACTGAGAATGCAGCCTATCCATTCACTAGAGACCGGTGACATCACTGAGAATGCAGCCTATCCATTCACTAGAGACCGGTGACATCACTGAGAATGCAGCCTATCCAATCACTAGAGAGCGATGACATCACTGAGAATGCAGCCTATCCCTTCACTAGAGAGCGATGACATCACTGAGAATGCAGCCTATCCCTTCACTAGAGACGGATGACATCACTGAGAATGCAGCCTATCCCTTCACTAGAGAGCGATGACATCACTGAGAATGCAGCCTATCCATTCACTAGAGACAGGTGACATCACTGAGAATGCAGCCTATCCATTCACTAGAGACCGGTGACATCACTGAGAATGCAGCCTATCCAATCACTAGAGAGCGATGACATCACTGAGAATGCAGCCTATCCATTCACTAGAGACCTGTGACATCACTGAGAATGCAGCCTATCCATTCACTAGAGACCGGTGACATCACTGAGAGTGCAGCCTATCCATTCACTAGAGACCTGTGACATCACTGAGAATGCAGCCTATCCATTCACTAGAGACCGGTGACATCACTGAGAACGCAGCCTATCCATTCACTAGAGACCAGTGACCTCACTGAGAATGCAGCCTATCCATTCACTAGAGACTGCTGACATCACTAAGAATGCAGCCTATCCAATCACTAGAGAGCGATGACATCACTGAGAATGCAGCCTATCCATTCACTAGAGACCTGTGACATCACTGAGAATGCAGCCTATCCATTCACTAGAGACCGGTGACATCACTGAGAACTCAGCCTATCCATTCACTAGAGACCAGTGACCTCACTGAGAATGCAGCCTATCCATTCACTAGAGACCGGTGACATCACTGAGAATGCAGCCTATCCAATCACTAGAGAGCGATGACATCACTGAGAATGCAGCCTATCCATTCACTAGAGACCTGTGACATCACTGAGAATGCAGCCTATCCATTCACTAGAGACCGGTGACATCACTGAGAATGCAGCCTATCCATTCACTAGAGACAGGTGACATCACTGAGAATGCAGCCTATCCATTCACTAGAGACCGGTGACATCACTGAGAATGCAATAATCCTTTTTAGAATACTTGTATATGAAATTATAGAAAGACCATTATGTTTAGATCTCTGAGCCAGTGCCGGGACAAGGTCGTCTAGAGCCCAGGGCGAACATGCCAAATTGGGCCCCCCCTACAAGGTGTCTGATAATGTGTCAGTAACCCACCCAAAAAAAAAAGAAAGGAAATTCAGCACTAATCTGCAGGCTTACTCTCTAGGTATAAATCCCCCTTTCCTCCCAGTACAGATCTACCCCCTACTAAGATCCCCTCTCCTGGCACGATTCCCCCCCCATCCCTGCCCCCCAGCTCAAATCCTCTCTCTCCCCATCTACCCCCTGCTGAAATCCCCCCTCCTGGCACAAATCTTTGCCCCTCCAGCTCAAATTCTCCCTCTCCCCATATGCCCGTCCCCCAAAAAAACTTTTTCCTCCTAGTTCATATCCTCTACCCCTCAAATTTCCCCTACTAGCACAAATATCCCCTCTAAAAAATTCAGATCTTAGCACAATCCCCCCCCCCCCCCACCATATTACTTTTTCTAGCACAGACCCCTCGTATTCCCCCTCCTAGCACAAATCCTCTTCACCCATCCCCCCTCCCAACACAAATCCCCCCAAATCACCACTATTAGCGCACCTCCCCAAATTTTCCCTCCTAGAACCATTCTTACCTCCTGCAACCGCCCCCCCAAATTGCCCCTCCCAACACAAATTTCCTCCCCCTAATGTCGTCCTGGTGCCCACCCCCCACCTCACATGATACGCCAGTGCCTAGGGCAGCCACTCCTCCTGCCCACCCCTTGGTCGGCCCTGCTCTGACCCCTGAACATTTAACAGAATATACCTAATTGATTAATTGGCAATACCTTCACCCAACTCAGTATAAATGTAAGCCCTTTGTAGGGGTTGCACAGGCAGGAATTGCATTGGCAACTATCATCTTGGATAAAGTATTAATATTGGATTAAGTATTACACTTCGGCTCAGCACTTCAGCGAATGCACAAAGCGAACATCCAAAGCATACAACTGCAAACCAACAGACAGACTACAGGTGACCTGATTCTCTATACAAATTTTCCATCTCACATTCAGTCTACTTCTCAATCCCACCACCCTGTATTATGCAATCCCTAATTCTCCTTCTCATGTTTGCATCCTCTCTCCTAAAACTTTCTCTCCTTTACCCCTCTTCTCCGCCCCACAGCTTGTATATATCACCCTCACTCCTATCCTCACCTTTATACTGCACTCATCAACTCCTGCTGATTCTGTACCCACACACCAATAAAACCTACAGGACACTGAGATGTGTCCCCCCTCATAAATCATACTCCCATATCACCTCCCTCACCCTTCTGCTTCTCCTAACCTCTGGAGATATTTCCCCAAATCCTGGACCCCCATCATTTACCTTTGGCAGACATACCTGTCACCCCCTATCCTCTGACACTAGCCGAAATCCACACAATCTGGTTTCTATTCCTCTTCTGCATAGAGCCAACCTCCCCTTCTCCTGCACCCTCTGGAATGCCCGCTCTGTTTGCAACAAACTCACCTCTGTCCATGACCTATTTATCACATACTCCTTCAACCTGCTTGCAATTACTGAGACCTGGCTTCAAGAATCTGACTCTCCTTCTCCTGCTGCCCTCTCCCATGGTGGCCTCCTGTGGACTCACTCTCCCAGGCCTAGTGGACGGAAAGGAGGTGGGGTTGGAATTCTGCTTTCCCCTCAAAGCACTTTTCAGGTTCTTCATCCACCCCTTCTCTGTCTCTTTCCTCATTTGAAGCTCACTGTATTTGTCTATTTTCTCCAGTTTCGTTGAATTGCCGTGATCTATCGGCCTCCTGGACCGGTATCAGGCTTCCTTGATGACTTCTCTGCCTGGCTACCCTACTTTCTCTCTTCTGAAATTCCCACAATCATTCTTTGAGACTTCAACATCCCTGTTAATCTTAACACTCCTGCTACTTCTAAACTTTTGAGCTTAACCTCCTCTTTTGACCTAAAACAATGGACACGTGCTTCTATACACTCTAATGGCAACAGCCTTGACCTCATGTTTTCCTACCTATGCACCCCTCGCAACCTCTCCAACATTCCATTTCCTATCTCGGATCACCACCTCATTAGTTTTAGTCTCTCCTTGTCCTCCTCCTTACCTTCCAACTACCAATTACCCATAGAAACCTTCGCCATCTTAACCCTTCACTTCTTTTTTCTGCTACAGATTGTCTCTTTAACACAATATCATCCCTTTCCATCCCCAACATGGCCACTTCTGTCTACAACAGTTCACTGTCATCTACCCTGGATGCTTTGGCCCCCCTCACTACACACAGAATCAGGCCCCGACTGCTACAACCCTGGCAGACAGATAATACCAGAAGCCTCAAAAAACATAGTCGCGCTCTTGAGCGTCTGTGGCGTAAGAATAAGTCACAGCAAGATTTCAGCCAATATAAATCTGGCCTCCAAAAATACAGTTCCTGCCACCACACTGCCAATTAACACCCTCTCACACAGTCCCCGTCAACTCTTTTCTACCTTCAACGCTCTACTTTGTCCTCCATTGCTTCCACCCACTAACTCACTCACTGCCCAAGAGATTGCCAATCACTTCAAAAATAAGATTGATACAATTCGTGAAGAGATCTTTACACTACAGATATCTCCCTCACCTTACACACCTTGTCCTCCTGCACAATCAAAGAAAGCCTCACTAGACCCCACCAATCTTAATAACTTAAGACCCATCTCCTTACTCCCTTTTGCTTCCAAACTCCTCGAACGTTTAGTCTACAACCGCCTGAACAAGCACCTCATTGAGAATAACCTCCTTGATCCCCTCCAGTCTGGATTTATCCGGCAACACTCCACAGAAACTTCTCTCCTAAAACTTACAAATGACTTACTAACAGCTAAAACCAATAGCTGTCACTACTCAATACTCTTACTCTTGGTCCTCTCTGCTGCCTTTGATACTGTTGACCACCCCCTCCTTCTCAAAAAACTCAGTTTGCTCGATCTATGTGGCTGTGCTCTCCCTTGGTTCGAATCTTACCTATCTCACCGCACCTTCAGTGTCACTTACAATTCCACTTACTCCCCTGCAACTCCTCTTACTGTTGGGGTCCCCCAAGGTTCTGTCCTTGGACCGCTACTATTCTCAATCTATGGGAAAATGCAAGAAATGTTGGACCCAGCGCTACCACTTTTAAATTAGTATTGTGCAAATATGTGCTTTATGTGCTATAAAAGTGCATGTAGTGCAATCAATACATAGAAAGTGCTACGTGCCGTTAAAAACATCAATAGGTTTAACCTGGGCTGTGCTCAGTGTACCACATTAAAAATGTCATATATCATACATCTGCATAAAGTGCCAAGTGCTAATAATACCAAGTGCCATGTGTTGTGATCCGTGCTAAAAACAATATATGGCGCCGGCGGATGGTCCACCAAAAAGCACCGCTGCTTACCGCACTCTTAAGCCTTTGACTCGACACTTCTTGGTCACTGTATCCACTCACTTTTTACTTGTCCTTACTTAAAAAAAGGGAAAATGTTCAGAGCTGTCAGACGAGTCGCAAGGAATAAGGATGGCGAGTGATTTGGGAGGCAGCAGAGAGATACATTGTATGATCCGACACGTGACTTCCACCGGGGGAGAGGAGCGATCTGCAACATTGTATCTGATCACAGATCTTCTGTACTGCACGTCTCAGGTGAGGATCTGTTACTGGTGATCACTGACTGATGGTTTTCTTCTCTGCTGCCTCCCAAATCACTCGCCATCCTTATTCCTTGCGACTCGTCTGACAGCTCTGAACATTTTCCCTTTTTTTAAGTAAGGACAAGTAAAAAGTGAGTGGATACAGTGACCAAGAAGTGTCGAGTCAAAGGCTTAAGAGTGCGGTAAGCAGCGGTGCTTTTTGGTGGACCATCCGCCGGCGCCATATATTGTTTTTAGCACGGATCACAACACGTGGCACTTGGTATTATTAGCACTTGGCACTTTTTGCAGATGTATGATATATGACACTTTTAATGTGGTACACTGAGCACAGCCCAGGTTAAACCTATTGATGTTTTTAACGGCACGTAGCACTTTCTATGTATTGATTGCACTACATGCACTTTTATAGCACATAAAGCACATATTTGCACAATACTAATTTAAAAGTGGTAGCGCCGGGTCCAACATTTCTTGCATTTTCCCTAATCTACTACCTCAGAGGTAGGTTGGAGGCAGCTTACACCACTAATTGATTTTGTACTGAAAACTCCATAGCGCTGGTACACAACCCCCTTTTTTTATTCTCAATCTATACCTCCTCCCTGGGTCAGCTAATAGCCTCCCATGGCTTCCACTACCACTTCTATGCTGATGACACCCAAATCTACCTCTCTACCCCTCAGCTCACCCCATCAGTCTCCTCCCTCATCACTGATCTACTAACAGACATATCAGCCTGGATGTCTCACCACTAGGGTTGAGCGAACACCTAGATGTCCGTGTTCGACGGGTTCGGCCGAACTTTAAAAAAAAGTCCGGGTCCGTGTCCCGGACTTTTACCGAACTTTTCCCGGACACCGAACCCCATTGAAGTCAATGGGGACCCGAACTTTAAGGCACTAAAATGGCTCTAAAACACCAAAGGAAAGGGCTAGAGTGCTGCAAATGGCAGCAAAACGTAATTAAGAGCATGGCAAGTGCTCTGCAAACAAATGTGGATAGGGAAATAACTTAAAACAACAAAAAAAAACAGAAAAATAAAACAATGTTCTTCTTCATCTCTGAAGGACGAGGCCCATATGGAGTAGGAGGGAGGTTGAGGTGGTGGTGGATGTGGCGGTGACATAGGCGTGCGCACAGGGTGTGCTGGGTGTGCCTGGGCACACCCTAATCACCTAGGGCACATAGCATTGCCAGTGAGGAGATGGGAAAGATCTCCCTGGGACCTGCTCTGCTCTATTTCTCCTTGCCTACAGGTACATGGCCCCGATACATTACTCTCCCTGCTGGCAAACACATGCATGTGTATTTCAACTTTGGGGTGCACACCTTAATGCAATAGGCTGCGCACACCTATGGGCGGTGTAGGTGGAAGCGGCGGTGGAGGAGGACCAGGGCCGGATTAACAGCATCATGGGCTTGGTGCTGAGGATTTTGAAGGGCCTTAAGGGCCGTGCCTTGCCATGCACCCAGAGGAGGAAGGGTGCAGCCATGCATGCCTAATTCAACATGGGATGCTGTCTCTGAAGCCCATAAACACATCCATGCATCGCCAACTGTCCCTCCTTGTCCGGCCTTCACGCTGTGTGGGGAGGTTCTGAGGGTGCTGCCTGGGGAAGCGAGCATAGAAGCCAGACTTCTGTGTTTACAAGTGACAGAAGAGCGGTAACAGTGAATATGGCCAACCCGGGGCCTATATAAAAGGTAGGGGCCTGGAGCTGCAGCTCCAATAGCCCCTACATTAATCTGGCCCTGAGGAGGAGGACGAGGTAGCCAACACTGCTTCTTTTCAAAAATTTTAAATGAGGGTACACCCCAAAAGAGTGAGAAAGAGCAAAAATGGAACAATGGGTGGGTAAGGTCGGTATCCATTGCTATTCTGCATAAGGTACGGAAAAGTCCCGTGGGATCCATGCCTGGTTCATTTTAATGAACGTGAGCTTGTCCACATTGTCTCTGGACAGGCGGCTGCGCTTGTCTGTTATAACGCCCCCAGCCGTGCTAAATACCCGTTCAGATAATACACTGGCTGCAGGGCACGCCAGCACCTCCAAGGCGTAAAGGGCAAGCTCAAGCCATGTGCCCAATTTGGAGACCCAGAAGTTGAAGGGGGCAGACCCGTCATTCACTACATGTAGGCGTGTGCACACATACTGCTCCACCATGTTGGTAAAATGCTGCCTCCTGCTAAGACGTTCCATCTGAGCTGCTGGTGCTGCTGTTTGTTGTGGCGTGCTGACAAAGCTTTTCCACATTTCGGCCATGCTAACCCTGCCTTCTGAGGTGCTGGCGGTGCCCTGGTTGCGTTGGCGACCTCCTCCTCCTCCTCCTCTGCCTTGTGCTTCCACTGTGGCCCCGCTGTCAGATGGGAATGCCAGCAGCATGGCGTCTACCAGCGTGCGCTTGTACTCGCGCATCTTGCGATCGCGCTCCAGTGAGTGAATTAAGGACGGTACGTTGTCCTTGTAACGGGGATCCAGCAGCGTGGCCACCCAGTAATCAGCACAAGTTAGAATGAGGGCAACTCGGCGGTCGTTGTGGAGACACTGCAGCATGTAATCGCTCATGTGTGCCAGGCTGCCCAGAGGCAACGAAAGGCTGTCCTCTGTGGGAGGTGTATCGTCCGTGTCCTCTGTATCCCCCCAGCCACGCACCAGTGATGGCCATGAGCTGGCCTGGGTGCCACCCTGCTGTGAACATGGTTCCATCTCCTCCTCCAGCTCCTCCTCCTCCTCATCCTCCTCATCCTCCAGAACTGTGCCCCTGCTGGACAATTGCGTCCCTGGCGTTTGCGTGTGCAGGAACCCACCCTCGGAGCCCCTTGCGAATGACTGCCCTGAAAGCCTTGGAAATGTTACCTCTTCATCCTCCTCCTCCTCCTCATCCTGTGCCACATCCTCTTCCATCATCGCCCGAATTGTTTTTTCAAGGAGGCATAGAAGTGGGATAGTTAAGCTGAGAACGGCGTCATTGCCACTGGCCATGTTGGTGGAGTACTCAAAACAGCGCAACAAGGCACACAGGTCTCGCATGGAGGCCCAGTTAAATTAAATAGCGGAATAGAAAATATGATCCAAAAAAAGTGTATGTATATCACACGTACACAACCACACTGGGCCCCAATTACTATTGTTTGTACCCCTAAAAGGCTAGATGAGGAGTAGGGGGAGTATGGAACAGGCAGCACCCTCAAACCTTCAGAAGTATGAGATGAACCCCAACAACTTGGAAAGGTGGATCTCTCTCACACGTACCGACACAGACTATCCCGCAATTCAATTGATCCTCAAAGGTTTTTATTGAATAGCGGAATAGGAAATATGATCAAAAAAAGTGTATGTATCTCGCACGTACACAACCACACTAGGCCCCAATTACTATTGTTTGTACCCCTAAAAGGCTAGATGAGGAGTAGGGGGGGTATGGAACAGGCAGCACCCTCAAACCTTCAGAAGTATGAGATGAACCCCAACAACTTGGAAAGGTGGATCTCTCTCACACGTACCGACACAGACTATCCCCCAATTTAACTGATCCCCAAAGGTTTTTGATTAAATAGCGGAATAGAAAATATGATCCCAAAAAAGTGTATGTATATCACACGTACACAACCACACTGGGCCCCAATTACTATTGTTTGTACCCCTAAAAGGCTAGATGAGGAGTAGGGGGAGTATGGAACAGGCAGCACCCTCAAACCTTCAGAAGTATGAGATGAACCCCAACAACTTGGAAAGGTGGATCTCTCTCACACGTACCGACACAGACTATCCCGCAATTCAATTGATCCTCAAAGGTTTTTATTGAATAGCGGAATAGGAAATATGATCAAAAAAAGTGTATGTATCTCGCACGTACACAACCACACTAGGCCCCAATTACTATTGTTTGTACCCCTAAAAGGCTAGATGAGGAGTAGGGGGGGTATGGAACAGGCAGCACCCTCAAACCTTCAGAAGTATGAGATGAACCCCAACAACTTGGAAAGGTGGATCTCTCTCACACGTACCGACACAGACTATCCCCCAATTTAACTGATCCCCAAAGGTTTTTGATTAAATAGCGGAATAGAAAATATGATCCCAAAAAAGTGTATGTATATCACACGTACACAACCACACTGGGCCCCAATTACTATTGTTTGTACCCCTAAAAGGCTAGATGAGGAGTAGGGGGAGTATGGAACAGGCAGCACCCTCAAACCTTCAGAAGTATGAGATGAACCCCAACAACTTGGAAAGGTGGATCTCTCTCACACGTACCAACACAGACTATCCCCCAATTTAACTGATCCCCAAAGGTTTTTGATTAAATAGCGGAATAGAAAATATGATCCCAAAAAAGTGTATGTATATCACACGTACACAACCACACTAGGCCCCAATTACTATTGTTTGTACCCCTAAAAGGCTAGGAGTAGGGGGAGTATGGAACAGGCAGCACCCTCAAACCTTCAGAAGTATGAGATGAACCCCAACAACTTGGAAAGGTGGATCTCTCTCACACGTACCAACACAGACTATCCCCCAATTTAACTGATCCCCAAAGGTTTTTGATTAAATAGCGGAATAGAAAATATGATCCAAAAAAAGTGTATGTATATCACACGTACACAACCACACTAGGCCCCAATTACTATTGTTTGTACCCCTAAAAGGCTAGGAGTAGGGGGAGTATGGAACAGGCAGCACCCTCAAACCTTCAGAAGTATGAGATGAACCCCAACAACTTGGAAAGGTGGATCTCTCTCACACGTACCAACACAGACTATCCCCCAATTTAACTGATCCCCAAAGGTTTTTGATTAAATAGCGGAATAGAAAATATGATCCCAAAAAAGTGTATGTATATCACACGTACACAACCACACTAGGCCCCAATTACTATTGTTTGTACCCCTAAAAGGCTAGGAGTAGGGGGAGTATGGAACAGGCAGCACCCTCAAACCTTCAGAAGTATGAGATGAACCCCAACAACTTGGAAAGGTGGATCTCTCTCACACGTACCAACACAGACTATCCCCCAATTTAACTGATCCCCAAAGGTTTTTGATTAAATAGCGGAATAGAAAATATGATCCAAAAAAAGTGTATGTATATCACACGTACACAACCACACTGGGCCCCAATTACTATTGTTTGTACCCCTAAAAGGCTAGATGAGGAGTAGGGGGAGTATGGAACAGGCAGCACCCTCAAACCTTCAGAAGTATGAGATTGTGTTCACTGTACCCCACAAAGATTGAGTTCACTGCACCCCACAATGATTGTGTTCACTGCACCCCACAAAGATTGTGTTCACTGCACCTCACAAAGATTGTGTTCACTGTACCCCCCAAAGATTGTGTTCACTGCACCCCACAAAGATTCTGTTCACTGTACCCCACAAAGATTGTGTTCACTGCACCCCAAAAAGGATGTTGTTCACTGCACCCCAAAAAGGATGTTCACTCCACCCCAAAAAGATTGTGTTCACTGCACCCCACAAAGATTGTGTTCACTGCACCCCAAAAAGATTGTGTTCACTGCACCCCAAAAATGATTTTGTTCACTGCACCCCAAAAAGGATTTTGTTCACTGCACCCCAAAAAGGATGTTGTTCACTCCACCCCAAAAAGATTGTGTTCACTGCACCCCAAAAAGATTGTGTTCACTGCACCCCACAAAGGATTTTGTTCACTGCACCCCAAAAAGATTGTGTTCACTGCACCCCAAAAAGGATGTTGTTCACTGCACCCCAAAAAGGATTTTGTTCACTGCACCCCAAAAAGATTGTGTTCACTGCACCCCACAAAGGATTTTGTTCACTGCACCCCACAAAGATTGTGTTCACTGCACACCAAAAAGGATTGTGTTCACTGCACCCCAAAAAGATTTTGTTCACTGCACCCCAAAAAGATTGTGTTCACTGCAGCCCAAAAAGATTGTGTTCACTGCAGCCCAAAAAGATTGTGTTCACTGCAGCCCAAAAAGATTGTGTTCACTGCAGCCCAAAAAGATTGTGTTCACTGCAGCTCACACACAGAAAAATGGATGTGGATCACTGACACCTGCCTATCTCCAATCCCACACCACACAGCAATATCGATTGTAGTTTGTAGAACACAGTTTCCCTAAAATTCAGCAGACTCTGTCCCTAACAGGATTGAGAAGAGATCGTAGATCAGGATTGAGTGCAGATTCACCCCACCCCCCACACAGCAATATCGATTGTAGTTTGTAGAAGACACTGACCCTATAATTCAGCAGACTCTATCCCTAAAATGCCTACAACTCGCCCTGCCTAAACACTCCGACCTGTCCCTCAATTCTATCCGGACACAAATGTTTTTTTCCTGCCTATCTTTCCCTAATCAGCAGCCAGCACGTTGATGTGTGCTCTGTCCCTGAATCTAAGCAGCATAATGACGCCGCTGCGGCTGCCTCGAACTTATAAAGACTTGGTCACATGCTTCAGACGGCCAATCACAGCTACTGAGACATTTGCAGGCATGGCTGGGATGGCTTAAGGCACACCAGTTAAACGATTGTTGATTGGCTGTTGAAAGCCCGCCATGAAAAGAGCGCCAAAGCATGCAAAACCCGGAAATAAAACGACCGAACACGGATTTTTACCCGAACATACAGTAAAGTGTCCGTGTCCGTGTTCGGGTACAAAAAATCCAATTATTCGGTACGAACACGAATAATACAGTCCGTGTTCGCTCAACACTACTCACCACTTCCTCAAACTGAATCTATCTAAAACCGAGCTCATAATATTTCCTCCTCTACGTGCCCCTTCCCCGGAATTCTCTGTCAAGATCAATGGAACAACTATCAGTCCTTCCACACATGCCAGGGTGCTAGGGGTAACCCTGGACTCTGCGCTGTCCTTTCAGGCTCACATCCAATCCCTGTCCAAATCCTGCCGCCTTAACCTCCGCAACATCGCTAGAATACGGCTCTTTTTAAACAATGACACCACCAAGCTTTTAATTCACGCCCTGGTTATCTCTCGCCTCGACTATTGCAACTCCCTCCTCATTGGATTACCCTTACATAGATTATCCCCCCTTCAATCCATAATGAATGCTGCTGCAAGACTTATCCACCTTACCAACCGTTCAGTGTCCTCCACCCCTCTCTGCCAATCCCTTCACTGGCTTCCACTCACCCAACGAATAAAATTCAAAGTGCTAACAATAGTTTACAAGGCCATGCACAACTCTGCCCCCAGCTACATCACTAACCTGATCTCAAAATATCAACCAAGCCGCTCTCTTCGGTCCTCCCAAGACCTCCTGCTCTCTAGCTCCCTTGTCACTTCTTCCCATGCGCGCCTCCAGGGTTTCTCCAGAGCTTCTCCCATTCTTTGGAACTCTCTACCCCAATTTGTCAGACTGTCCCCTAATCTATCCATCTTTAGACGATCCCTGAAAACTCTTCTCTTTAAAGAAGCCTACCCGGCTACTAACTAATAACACTGTTTCACATGCTCCATCAGCTCATCCCCCACAGCTATTGCCTTTTGTATCAATTGACCCTCCCTTTTAGATTGTAAGCTCTAACGAGCAGGGCCCTCGGATTCCTTTTGTTGCAAATTGTGTTGTGACTGTAATGTCTGCCTTCATTTTGTTAAGAGCTGCGCAAACTGTTGGCGCTATATAAATCCTGTATAATAATAATAAAATAATAATAATTTGTTACCTACTACTATCAGGATGGATGGAGACATTTTCTGTGCCAGGATTGTTGGTCATTTCAGCCAGGTTAGGGTCTTGACCTTTGTGACGTTGGGTAATTGTGACACGGCACGTGACCAGGTTCCCAGCAGTGAATATTTACAATGTGTCCAGTGCAGTGTAAGTGACGCACTGAGCTGACAAAGTGACCGTCCTTGACTGCTGCTGTTAGTGGACTGGAACTGGTCAATTTTACCCCTGCAGTAAACAGGAACTATTCCAAACACCAACACACCAAATAAAAGTACTACTCCAACCAACATGGAAACCATTTTTTATTCTAAATTCTAACTAAACATGCAATATGTATGTAGGTAGGTACCTACAAAGGGTTCATATGTCTGCCTATGTTAGGGTACTTGCTTCCTATGGCTGTGCTAATTTCTTTATGTTGGTTGAGCTAGCCAGGCAGGGCTGCTGTTAGAAATCGCAGGGCCCCATACAGACTACCTGGCAGGCCCCCCCCCAAGAAAATATTAAAGATATATTTAGCTAAAATTACAACAAAATCACTATTAGCAGACACAAATATAACATAACTCACAGAATTCCTGCTAAATCTAAAAAAGAAAACCCATGTTAATAAATAAAAATGAAGATGAGATGATAAAAAAAATATACAGGCTGGGCAGTTGGAGCTCAGTGATCAGAGAGACAGAGAGAGAGAAACAAAGTTACAAATAAACTCCTGAGCAGAGATAAAATTAGAGCCAGTGCTGGGAGGGGGGCCCACACAGGGAGGGAGATTAGTGAGGGACAACTGTCTTTCTCAGCAGATAAAAGCTGATAGCAGGGATCAGATTCAGGTGCTGGAGGAAGATTTCTGTATTTGTTGTGCATCACTAATCCCCCTCTCTGTGTGGGCCCCCCCTGTGTACTCGGGCACCCTACAAGAGGGCTGGTCCCCCCCCCCCCATCAGCGGCCCTGTAGCCAGGTGCCAACTGTTGCAATGTTTTTAAGATTTCCTGTGTCCTCATTGTTGCCCTGAGAGCTAGGGGTAACCAGGCTGTAAGGCTTAAGGTTTTTCCCACCATTTTCATCCAGGTTACTGCCCCCTACAGATCAACCAACATCAAATGAGTTGCCTCCAAGCCCCTTGGTCCATTCCTGGGGAAATACTGTACTGCCAAAATGTAGCTGGTTACTCTGCTGGAGAGGTCAGCCCCTTTGGGGGAAGTGTAGAAGCCTAATTGGGGTTCCTGGTAAGAGTCTTGAACAATAGAGACCCCCTATAGGCTTGTAGCTGCTAATCATGGACTTACTGCCTTTATGGATCACTGCCGATCATGCACTCTAAGGTACTTGTAGCGCCTCCTGTGGATTATTGCCCTAGAATGGATTGGTTTAGGAACTTGTCTTCTGTATAAGGCAGTGATGGCGAACCTTGGCACCCCAGATGTTTTGGAACTACATTTCCCATGATGCTCAACTACACTGCAGAGTGCATGAGTATCATGGGAACTGTAGTAAGGGTTCATGTGTCTGCCTATGTTAGGGCACTTGCTTCCCCTGGCTGTGCTAATTTATTTATGTTAGTTGAGCTACCCAGGTGCCAACTGTTGCAATGTTTTTATGATTTTCTGTGTCCTCATTGTTGCCCTGAGAGCTAGGTGTAACCAGGCTGTAAGGCTTAAGGTTTTTTCCACCATTTTCATCCAGATAACTGCCCCTTACAGATCCACCAACATAAAAGGAGCTGCCTCCAAACCTGTGGGTCAATTCCTGGGGAAATACTGCCAAAATGTAGCTGGTTACTCTGCTTGAGAGGTCAGCCCCTTTGGGGGAAGTGTAGAAGCCTAATTGGGGTTCCTGGTAAGGGTCTTGAGCATAGAGACCGCTATGGACTTGTAGCTGCTAATCATGGACTTACTGCCTTTATGGATTACTGCTGATCATGGACTCTAATAGCGCTTTTCTACTGCATGGTATGGATCGGTTTGGCTCGGTTTGGCGCTTTTCCACTGCATGGTACCGCATGGTACGTGTTAGAACGGTTCGGTACGGTTTGGTACAGCGGCGCTTTTCCACTACATGGTACGGCATCGGTACGGCTCGCTTAAACAGTACCACCTCGGTTGGGGTTCCAAGCAGGCCGTACCGATACCATATCCCACAATCCTTTGCATGCAGCATTGATTGTTTGTCACTACTAGCCACTGATTGGTCAAAGTGGAAACAGTGGAAAAGCAAACCGAGCCGAGTAGAGCCTATACGGTGCTGAAAGGTGCCGACTCATACCAGGCAGTGGAAAAGCAAACTGAGCCGAGCTGGGCCAAGCAGTGCCGAGTGGAGCCGAGCCGGTACTTGCAGTGGAAAAGTGCCATAAGGTACTTGAGCCGCTCCAGTGGATTATTGCCCTAGAATGGATTGGTTTAGGAACTTGTCTTCTGTATAAGGCAGTGATGGCGAACCTTGGCACCCCAGATGTTTTGGAACTACATTTCCCATGATGCTCAACTACACTTCATGAGTATCATGGGAAATGTAGTTCCAAAACATCTGGGGTGCCAGGGTTCGCCATCGCTGGTATAAGGTATGCACAAGCTATGAATACTAGAAGAGCTCCGAACAGGATCTGTGTTGAAGTTGTTTTCTTGTGAACTGTAATCAGCAACTACCTCAGTAACTAATTTTTCTTTGTTTACTTGCTTTGCCTGGTCTGAAGTCAAGGGGTTCATGCACAGCATAACTAAAGAACAGGGCTTGCAACATAACAAGGGGCTTCGGCTGGAGGAAGGATGCAATACGAGGGTCTAACACAGAGTGGAAGTTAATGCGTTTGTGTCACATCCAAGGCAGCCAATCAGTTAGGAGACAAGTGACTAGCAGGGGTGGGGGTTAAGTGCTTGGCACCTCCAGTTCCCTACTCTTTGGGACCAGACCTGTAGCACAGGGTACATAGCCCCAGCCTGAAGTCACAGAAAAGAGCAAACACAGAGGTTGGAAAAGGCGGGGGAGAGGAAGCGTTTCTTGTATCCCATAGCAATCATAGGATGGGTCACTAAGAGAGAGGTGACCCGCATTGTTGGTTTGGTGGAGCCACATACAGGTTCAGCGGTACTGACCTCAAAATGCTGCACACCTGGGAAGTGGTGTCCTCTATGCATAAGACTGTATGAAGTGCTGGAGTGCCATCAGTAAAGCAGAGTCAGCGCAGAGAGCGAGGAGTTAATAGTGTCATTGTAGCTTCCTTTTAAATTTGGGGGCCATACCTTAAGGTTGATTGTCCAATTAGTATTACCATAGCTCCCAGCCTGACGTTCAGGCATTAGCGAGTGCAGTTCCACTTGTCGCCACTAGGGTGCCTGAGCTACAACTATGTACAGACAAAACATTATTTTTTGCATAGCAGCCCTTTTTCCCTGTTGGGGAGATTTACCCTGTCTGTCCATACACTAGAGACCTGAGATATCACGGAGAATGCAGCCTATATCTATTCACTAAAGACCGTTGACATTACTGAGAATGCAGCCTATCCATTCACTAGAGACCGGTGACATCACTGAGAATGCAGCCTATCCGTTCACTAGAGAGCGGTGACATCACTGAGAATGCAGCCTATCCATTTACTAGAGACCGGTGACATCACTGAGAATGCAGCCTATCCATTCACTAGAGAGCGGTGACATCACTGAGAATGCAGCCTATCCATTCACTAAAGACCGGTGACATCACTGAGAATGCAGCCTATCCATTCACTAGAGAGCGGTGACATCACTGAGAATGCAGCCTATCCATTCACTAGAGACCGGTGACATCACTGAGAATGCAGCCTATCCATTCATAGAGGTCAGTGACATCACTTAGAATGCAGCCTATCTGTTCACTAGAGACCAGTGACATCACTGAGAATGCCTCCTATTCAGTCACTAGAGACTGGTGACATCACTGAGAATGCAGCCTATCCATTCACTAGAGATCGGTGACATCACTGAGAATACAACCTATCCATTCATAGAGACCAGTGACTTCACTGAGAATGCAGCCTATCCATTCACTAGAGACTGCTGACATCACTGAGAATGCTGCCCATCCCTTCACTAGAGACCGGTGACATCACTGAGAATGCTGCCCATCCCTTCACTAGAGACCAGTGACATCACTGAGAATGTAGCCTATCCATTCATAGAGGTCAGTGACATCACTTAGAATGCAGCCTATCTGTTCACTAGAGACCGGTGACATCACTGAGAATGCCTCCTATTCAGTCACTAGAGACTGGTGACATCACTGAGAATGCAGCCTATCCATTCACTAGAGACCGGTGACATCATTGAGAATGCCTCCTATCCATTCACTAGAGCAGTGGTTCTCAATTCCGGTCCTCGGGACCCACCAACAGGCCAGGATTGCAAGATAACTAAATTACATCACAGGTGATCTCATTTGCTGCTCAGTGATTGCAGTATTCTAGTCTGCATCCCCCAAGGTAATACTTAAAATCTGGCCTGTTAGTGGGTCCCGAGGACCGGAATTGAGAACCACTGCACTAGAGACCGGTGACATCACTGAGAATGCAGCCTATCCATTCACTAGAGATCGGTGACATCACTGAGAATGCAACCTATCCATTCACTAGAGATCGGTGACATCACTGAGAATGCAACCTATCCATTTATAGAGACCGGTGACATCACTGAGAATGCAGCCTATCCATTCACTAGAGACCGGTGACATCACTTATAATGCCACCTATCCATTCACTAGATACAAAAAAAAAAGTTTTTTTTTTTCTTATTGTAAAATGTTTTTTTTTTTTAAGTCCATTAAGGGATACAGAAATACTAGATAATCAATCTCCTACAATGAAATAATTGATTCATACAGTAACAGAAAATAACACATTTGACAAATAGATGGTGCTAAATATCGTAGGAAATTTCTATGATACTTAGCACCATCTAGTGGCCTAAAGTAATACTTTCTGTTTTAAATCAATGGGAAACATTCAACCAGAACATGAATATTTAGGCTCTATTCACACACAATGGATAGCATACAGAGAGGTAAACCATAGTGGTTTCCTCACTGGCAGCTGTCCGTTACAGCTGAGCTACAGTGTGAATACAGACTCATATTTTTTCAGCTACTCACCCAGAACTCACAGGGCAAATTTACATGCATTTATTTTCAATACGACCTCTAGTTACTGAATGGAAAAAAAAAATCAGATAGGGAGCCCATTGCTTTTTTATTTCGAATCTGTATGCTTGTTTTGGTGCTTAAAGTTTTCCAGGCAATTAATATTTTCAGGAGGAGTCCATCAAAGGCCAGCAAAAGTTGCCTTCAAATTCTCATGACTCTGCACACCAGCTGAAATATCTAGTCAGCCTGAGGCGAGGCGATTGTCAGAAAGCAGAGATGAGTGAATTAAAAGCAAAAACGAAAACCCTTCAGGTGTAAGTATAGTATTATTAGTATTGATCGTTGTATTCTAACCATTGTATGCATTTTTCTTTCCTCCAGCCTGTCATACAAGGTGAAGATAAATGTTCAGCACCTCTGTTATGTCACCATTAACCTTGAATGCGCGATACGGCGTTTATCAGTGACACACAACGGTCACTCAGGTGGCTGGGATAATTACAGAGCAGTGTCATGGAAATTCAACCGCTCAACTGAATTGCTTGTTAAAGGCCAAGTATGTGAGCAGTGATAACGATGCGAAATCTTCGCCCATCAGATAACGATGGGAAATCTGTGACTGTCACACATTATTCTTCTATCTCTGTATGGCAGCATTGGACAAAAAAGGAACTCTGGTTTCACAAAAGACTGGAAACCTGCAGGAAACAACCATCTGTTTGGTGGACTAGTTTGGGGTTTCTCAACCAGGGTTCCTCCAGAGGTCTTGGGGTTCCTTGAGCAATGAGCAATTTCTGTCTCTCAGATAAGTTCCCACTGACACCATTGACTTTCTTTCTATCTGTAAGGAGTATTCTTCCCACTGACCATCACATGAGTTTCAGATATAGGAATTTTTAGCAGGGGTTCCCTGAGACCGGAAAGTTTTTTCAAAGGTTCCTCTGTAATGAAAAGGTTGAGAAAGGCTGGACTAGATGATCCTGCTAACCTTGCATTGGCTTCTATCAGCCCCACCACTCAGCTAACATGGCACCACTTGCAAAATTTTAGCAGGGGTTCCCCGAGACCTGAAAGTTTTTTCAAAGGTTCCTCTGCATTGAAAAAGGTTGAGAAAGGCTGGACTAGCTGATCCTGCTAACCTCACATGGACTTCTATCAGCCCCACCACTCAGCTAGCATTGAACCACTTGCTATAGAACTGTGTCTGCATCAACTGCAAACATATCCAGCTATCTCTGTGACTGATCCAAGCTTTAAATTATGCTCTGTGCACCATGTTCTCTCAGCAAATGTAGCACATGTGTACCTTCCGCTTCTCAGCCTTTTGGCTAAGATCAAGTGTAGAATCTGTTCTTGTCAGTTGGTATGGGCCTTAGCTAGTACCAGTATGACCGAAACCCGGAGCGCTCAGAGTATTGAGGTATGGGGAGTAGGTCATCTGGGAAAGCATGTGGGGCCCGCCGCCTTCTGATTTGAATGGGTTGAACTGTCCTAACCAGTTTGAAGGGAGCAGGAAAGCCGGTCTGGAGGGTGAGCCCGGTGGAACTGCTCCTGGATGTAATGGGATGAGGAACAGGATGGCGAGGGGAGGGCTTTCTCTCCTGGGTTTTGATCTGGCTTGGTGACGGGCCTGTCCCCAGTTGTAGGTAAGCTCTCTCTAAGCTGTCCAGGTTCTGATGTCTGCTGGTGGGGATAGGCTACACTCGGTCTGGCCGGGGGCTGAGATTGAAAAAGCCCGTAGTGTAAGTGCCCCTGGGGTGGCAGCCCAGGGGTGCCTTAATTTCTCACTGGTGAGGGGCAGCTCGCTGTGAGTTTTTTTGGCACCTTGGTCACTGCACTATGCACACCTTTTTCACACCTGCCTCTTGGGACAGGCCTTTTGGCTTGCACCAGAGGAATTTTTTATTCCGGCTGGAAGGCCTGCCTTGGTTCCTCACATGGCACCATTGCACTTTCCCCACTTCCCTTTCCCCCACTTCTTTGTTTGTTTGTCCTTTTCTTTGGAGTTTGTCACTGCACTTTCACCTTTTTTCTTTATTTGCACGACTGGAGTGTGTGGGTCCTCGGGCCCAGCCTTGAGTCTTGGGAGGGGGTGGATATGGCCTTTTGGCTTAGTTCGTCCTCTCTCATGGGGTCTCCCTTCGGGGGAGCTCCACTTAGTACTTGGGGTGGGCTGTTTCGGCAGTCCCCCTGAAGAATGGGGTCAGTTTGGTTTCGGCCGACTGACCACAAGTACCTTAAATCCCTGTCAGGAGTCTTGCGCCCCGGGGGATCGAGGTTTCGGGTCCTACCTCTTCGGAGGGAAGACCATACGTTTTCGCACACCCTGTGCTTTTTTGTGTTCTCACTTTGTGTGTGTGCACTTTTTTGCACCGGGTGGAGTCTTTTGAGTGTGTTGCACACGCTACAGGCTTTAAAAAATCTGTTCTTATCAGTGATCCAGTGGGGGCGCTGTGCTGTCATCTGACCTGACCAAGGTTGGGTGGCGGCTATGCAAACCTGCTTGAGTGATGGGGGCCTGGAAGGTTAGTATTGGCAGGGACTGAAACCGGAGCGCCTGAGCGTAATTGGGGGCCAGGAGTAAGTCCTGTCAGAGAAAGCTGGAAGGGTCCATTACCTCCTTATTTGAATGGGCTACCTTGTCTGGTCAGGGGCCGGGAGGGCACAGGGTCTGCGGTGTCTGTGCCCCCTGGGAGTGGTCGCCCTAGGGGTGCTCTGAGTAACACTTGGGTGTGGGACCCCACAGTGTGAAAAGGCACATGGTCACAGTCACAAAGCTCTCCTTATGCACTGCGCCTTTTAGGGCCTGGCCTTTAGGCCGGGGGCAATTTTTGCTTACCAGGCCTCAGGGCCTAAGCCACTGCACATTTGGCACGGCCACTTTTTTATTTTCTATTTATTTTCCCTCACTGTTTGTCACTTTCACTTTTGTGTGTGTTTTCATGGATTGTAGGATGTGAGTGATCGGGCTTACCCTGAAGTCTAGGGGGAGGATGTGTGGCCCTCAGGTTCCTTCCTCCTCTGCCTCTGGGGTTCTCTCTTCGGGAGAGCCCCTCGACCTAATATTCAGGGTCGGCTTCAGCTGGCCTGAGACCATGTAAACGCTTTGTCCCTGTCAGGAGCCTTGCGCCCCGGGAGATCAGGGTCGAAGTCCTACCCCTTCGGGGGGTGGACTAAAGTACACCCTTGAGTGCACTTTTTTGTGTGTGTGTTTCACATGCATGTTTTTTGTTCACTTATGGGTTTGTACCTTCCTCTTTTTTTGGGGTTAGGACCCAGGTCTGTTTTTGACTTTTTGTCTACAGAACATGCTCTTGCCCAGGGGGGTATACAAATTCTGCGTCAGTGGCCACTTAAATAGATCTTTAGGTCAGCTTATGGTCTCCTTTTTCCCACAACATACATATCCCCTGTGTGTCTCCACCGCAGGTTGATTGGGAGGCACCCTGATGTAGGGAGAGACTGTGATAGGGATCCAGATGTAAGAGGGGGACTCTGATGGGGACCCTAATGTAAGGAGGAACTCTGATGGAGACCCTGATGTAAGGAGGAACTCTGATGGGGACCTTGATGTAAATGGAGATTTTAATGGGAACTTTGATGGAAGGGGAGACTCTGATGGGGACCCTGATGTAATGAGAAAGTCTAATGGGGACCCTGATGTAAAGAGGGATTTTGATGGGAACCTTGTAAGTGTAGACTCTGATGGGGACCCTGATGTAAGAGGGGACCCTGATGCATTGGGGGACTATGAGGGAGAAACGAATGCTTGGGAGGACTTTGAGGGGGTCCCTGATGCATTGGGGAACTCTGAGGGGGACCCTAATGTTCAGGGGGGCTCTGAGGGGGACCTTTATGTATGGGAGGGACTCTAAAGGGGGACCCTGAAGGTCTTCAGGCCAGCCTATGGTTTCTATTTTCCCCCAACATCCACAAACCCTGCCTCCCTCTAGTACAGGTTCCCCAGAAGGCACACTGATGGGGACCCTGATGTATGGGGGGACCCTGATGGGGTACTCTGATGGGCTCAAGTTTATTTGGAATTTCTTTGCTTTGTTTTACTGAAGTTTTTTCTCTGTTTTTCTGAATCACATCATACCGATTACAAAAAAAGGTGTTAAATGCATTATAAAACAAATTTTTTTCAGCCCCCAATATTTGTAAAATATATGATGTGGTCCTTGTACTGAAAAGTTTGGAGAGCCCTGTGCTATTATGTATGTATCTCTATGTACTCCAGTTGCCGCTTGGTTCTGTCCAGTTCTGGTTCGCCAGTCCTCAGGAGGGATGTGTTGGAGCTGGAGAGAGTCCAGAGAAGGGCAACTAAACTAATTAGGGGATTGGAGGACCTTAATTATGAAGAGTGTCTACAATCGCTTGATTTATTCTCCCTGGAGAAGAGACGCCTGAGAGGGGACATGATAGCAATTTATAAATGCCTCAATGGTGATCTCAGCATAGAAAAAAAGCTCTTCAGTCGAAAAGGATTCGATGAGGACTCGAGGGCATACAATGCGATTAGAGGAGAAACGTTTTAACCTCAGGCAACGCAGGGGGTTCTTTACTGTTAGGGCTACAGGATTGTGGAATTCTCCACCACAAGAGGTGGTTTCTGCAGGAAGTATGGTTGCTTTCAAAAGACTCTTAGAGGTACATCTCAAGGATCAGAACATTAAGGGGTATGAGAGATGATTACGGCCACACACACCTACACAGGTTGAACTGGATGGACTATTGTCTTTATTCAACCTCAACTACTATGTAACTATGTAGCTCATCTGCAGTTGAAAATCTGAGCGCCACAACCTGGAAATGTCACACGTGGTAGCCAAACCCTCCTGGTAAAGGTTCCTGTGGAGGACCAGGTCTTTACTGTTTAAGATGACCATACAAACCACTGGTGGTGACTATGAGGGAAGTGGTAGACACACTTTGCACAGACATGGTTCACCATTGCCAGGAGCCAGTCCAGAGGAAGGACATCCAGCATGACAGAGGCTGAAGGAGATCTATACTAAAAGGAATGAGGAGAGTTAAAAATCAAGGCTGTACAGTCAAGCCGGGGCCTTAAAAATAAGATTTTGAGCCAAGATTCTCCATTTCTTATATATTCCAGATGAAGATATGACCTCGAATTAATGCATTGTGTAATACATGTGTAGGACATCCTGTGACCTGCATAGAGGGTAAACATTCTCTATAGGGGACTTGTCTTGGCCTCTGTCAATGACACCATCGGAAAACTCTCCGGAGGCCGTGTCAATCTCATGTTTATCCGCAGTAAAATAAACATTTCGCCCTGCGCATGTAATAAAGCGAAGGCGAGATCGGAGCTGAATATTGAGCCCCGGTGTGAAACTAATTGATTTTCATATCTCCCGAGGGGGTGGCATTGTCAGTCGCGGCGTCTCATCGGAAACCTGTCAGACCGGCTGATGTTTTTGTATCACGGTAATGGGTTAGCGTTCACCCGGGGAATATCCAAGATATGCATCAGTTTTACGCCCGGAGATGTGACAGATACAGCTATTAAAATCCATTTTTTTAAAGTTCCCATCTCCACTTCTGTCACATCCTATGAAAAGGTGATAATCGACGCGTGAGTCTTCCGCTGTGACTGGCGAAATAGACTTCTGAGTTTAGCTACCCACAGAACTATGGACTATTTAAAAAAAAAAAAAAAACTAGACAAAAGATGGCTTTGGAAAACAATGGCCGCCAAAGAGATTTAGTTATGTTTTAAAAAAAACAAAAATACCAAATTCATTTTTCAATCTCATCTGCTGAAATCTGTCTTTAGGCTGAGTTGCCATACGGGTGCCATTATAGTCAGATGGGTGTTTTTAGGGACAGGCCTATGTGTCCTCATGCATACGCTCAAATACAGTATTTTGATGTGTTAATGAATTAATTTTCTACAGGCCCTCAATATGCAACCAAGGGCCATACAAAAGATTGCCTATAAGAAGATTGTGTAGAATAATGTAAGGGTGAATAATGTAAGGGTGATAGAGAGGAGTGATATTATGGAAGGGATGAGTATGGAGTTAGAATCTGTGTGGGTAGAACTCCATAGGGAAGAAGAAAAGGGAAAAGTAAATGTGGGGGTTTGCTATAGGCCACCCAACCAAAGGGAGGAGGTAGAGCTGGAATTTATATCACTGTTGGGTAAAGTGGCAAAACTGGGATCAGTCATCATATTAGGGGACTTCAATTATCCCGACATTGACTGGGAAGAGGGGACTGCGCACTCACAGAAGGCCCGTCTATTCATGGAAACCTTACAGGACAACTACATGTCTCAGTTGGTGGATTCTCCTACTAGAGAAAATGCAGTCCTGGATCTATTGATCACTAATGACCCAGACCTAATCTCGGAGGTAGGAGTCCAGGACAACCTGGGCTCTAGCGATCACAGGATGATCACATTTAGCGTAAATAACAATATAACAAGGCAAGAGGGGAACATAAGAACCCTAGACTTCAGAAGGGCAAACTTTCCCAAATTGTGCCCAATGATGGAAAGGGTAAACTGGGACCAAACCCTGGGATCACTGACCACGGAGGAAAAATGTGAATGCTTTAGGAACATATTAAACAAATGCATCTTGCAGTGCATTCCTATGGGAAATAAATGTAAAAGAGACAAAGCCAAACCTGGCTGGCTAAACTGTAATGTTAAAAAACGTACTAAGGGAAAAAAAATGGCCTTCAAGAAATATAAATCAGAAGGCACAGTATCGGCTTTCGAGAAATACAAGGAGGCAAATAAGAAAAGTAAATACGAAATCAAAATGGCTAAAATAAACTTTGAGAGACAAATAGCGGAGGATAGTAAAAACAAAAAAACAAAGAAATTCTTTAAATATATCAACAGCAAAAAAACTAGGGCAGAGCATATTGCACACATAATTAACGATGATGGGAGGATGGTTACAGAGGACACTGAAAAAGCAACCGTGCTGAATGCTTTTTTCTCGTCAGTCTTTACACAGGAGGGGTACACTGACCATGACTGTATGGTTAGTAGTAATACACAAGACTTGCCACTATGGGTAACAGGGGGTGAAATCAGGGAAAGACTGGATAAAATTAACACAAATAAATCACCAGGCCCGGATGGCGTACATCCGAGAGTACTCAAGGAACTCAGTAAGGTTATATCTAGACCACTGTTCCTGATCTTTGCTGACAGTATTATGACAGGAAAAGTACCAGGGGATTGGAGGAAGGCTAACGTGATACCGATATTCAAAAAAGGGCAGAGGGATGTCCCAGGAAATTATGGACCTGTCAGACTGACATCGATAGTATGTAAACTTCTGGAGGGGATGATAAGGGACTATATCATAGAGTTTGCTAAAGACAACAACATCATCAGCAGTAATCAGCACGGGTTTACAAATGGGCGTTCTTGTCAAACCAATCTCTTAACATTCTACGAGGAGGTGAGCTGTGAGCTAGATAGGGGCAGACCAGTGAATGTGGTGTACTTGGATTTCGCTAAGGCGTTTGATACCGTTCCCCACAAGCGCTTAATTTATAAAATAAGGTCTGCAGGTATCGACAGCAGGGTTTGCTCTTGGATACGGAACTGGCTAAAAGGGCGTGTCCAAAGGGTGGTAATAAATAGCCCATACTCAGACTGGTCTGAGGTGGTAAGCGGGGTCCCCCAAGGCTCAGTCCTGGGACCAACCTTGTTCAATTTATTCATAAACAGCATTGAGGATGGGATGACACAAAATTGGACAGGGCAGTAACTGCACAGCATGAAGCAGATATCCTACAGAATGACCTGGACAAAATAACGGAGTGGGCAACGACATGGCAAATGAGGTTTAATGTGGAGAAGTGTAAGGTTTTGCACTTGGGGACTAAAAACATAAAAGCACAATACACTTTAGGGGGGGGGGGAACTTTGGGGGAATCAAAAATGGAGAAAGATCTGGGAGTCTTGGTTGATGATAGACTAGGCAATAGCATGCAATGTCAAGCGGCAGCTGCCAAAGCCGGCAGAATATTAGCATGCATAAAGAAAGGGATGTATTCCAGAGATAAGACTATAATCTATCCACTTTATAAAACTCTGGTCCGACCGCATCTGAAGTATTCTGTCCAGTTCTGGTCACCAGTCCTCAGGAGGGATGTGTTGGAGCTGGAGAGAGTCCAGAGAAGGGCAACTAAACTAATTAGGGGATTGGAGGACCTTAATTATGAAGAGCGTCTGCAATCGCTTGATTTATTCTCCTTTGAGAAGAGACGCCTGAGAGGGGACATGATAGCAATTTATAAATTATCTCAATGGAGATCTCAGCATAGAAAAAAAGCTATTCAGTCAAAAGGATTGCATGAGGACTCGAGGGCATACAATGCGATTAGAGGAGAAGCATTTTAACCTCAGGCAACGTGGGGGGTTCTTTACTGTTAGGGCTACAAGATTGTGGAATTCTCTACCACAAGAGGTGGTTTCTGCGGGAAGTATGGTGGCTTTCAAAAGATTCTTAGACCTACACCTCAAGGAGAAGAACATTCAGGGGTATGAGAGATGATTACGGTCACACACACCTACACAGGTTGAACTGGATGGACTATTGTCTTTATTCAACCTCACCTACTATGTAACTATGATTGCCAAGACCCTGAAACTGAGCTGCAGCAGGATGGCCAAGATCATACAGCGGTTTAACAGGACAGGTTCCACTCAGAACAGGCCTCACCATGGTCGAATAAAGAAGTTGAGTGCACATGCTCAGCGTCATATCCAGAGGTTGTCTTTGGGAAAAAAACAAGTGCTGCCAGCATTGCTGCAGAGGTTGAAGGGGTAGGGGGGTCAGCTTGTTAGTGGTCAGACCATACGCCACACACTGCATCAAATTGGTCTGCATGGCTGTCGTCCCAGAAGGAAGCCTCTTCTAAAGATGATGCACAAGAAAGTCCGCAAACAGTTTGCTGAAGACAACCAGACTAAGGACATGGATTACTGGAAGCATGTCCTGTGGTCTGATGAGACCAAGATAAGCTTATTTGGTTCAGATGGTGCCAAGCGTGTGTGGCGGCAACCAGGTGAGGAGTACAAAGACAAGTGTGTCTTGCCTACAGTCAAGCATGGTGGGGGGAGTGTCATGGTCTGGGGCTGCATGAGTGCTGCCGGCACTGGGGAGCTACAGTTCATTGAGGGAACCATGAATGCCAACATGTACTGTGACATACTGAAGCAGAGCATGATTCCCCCCCCCCTTTTGGAGACTGGGCCGCAGGGCAGTATTCCAATATGATAACAACTCCAAACACACCTCTAAGACAACCACTGCCATGCTAAAGAAGCTGAGGGTAAAGGTGATGGACTGGCCAAGCATGTCTTTAGATCTAAACCTTCTTGAGCATCTGTGGGGCATCCTCAAATGAAAGGTGGAGGAGCGCAAGGTCTCTAACATCCACCAGCTCGGTGATGTCATCATGGAGGAGTAGAAGAGGACTCCAGTGGCAACCTGTGAAGCTCTGGTGAACTCCATGCCCAAGAGGGTTAAGGCAATGCTGGAAAATAATGGTGGCTACAGAAAATATTGTCACTTTGGGCCCAATTTGTACATTTGACTTAGGGGTGTACTCACTTTTGTTGCCAGAGGTTTAGACATGAATGGCTGTGTTAATTGAAGAGAAAGGGTGGGTGTTACCAATGCTATGGACTCTTGATCAGCCCCAATGAGTCCATATATGTATTGGCCAAGACCCAGGTTGTGGGATTTTAAGGGTGGGGTTTGCTTGGTATATTCAAGCTAAACATTGATTAAGACACAAGATAAATAAAATACAAAAGTTTATTAATACAAAAAATATAAAATACAATCACAAAAAAGTGATGTACAATCTCATTGCATGGATATACAGTGTTGTAACAAAGGAACCATTTCTTGTAGTAGTGTAGTCACATATGTCCGACATGTTTCCCCCTCAGGCTTCTTCTGGGACATTTAAAGATTGGTGACCTCAAAACAAGGTTCCATTATTATATCCGGGGCATGATAAATTGATCTGTCCTTAGGGGCAAGTGCTGTGCATCCGACTAGGGAGTGCTACTCCTGGACAAAAGTCCAGCTGGACATGTCCTCCCTAAATGACAGGAACCGGACCGGGCAATACCGGACCACAGATAATTGTCATATATCTATTCAAACAGCATCAATTACGCTACAAACGGCAGCGCCACCGTAGTCGTGGCTTGTTTGTACCTCGCTGCGTCCCGCATTAAGTTAACTGCGCTGCCGTTTGTAGCGTAATTGATGCTGTTTGAATAGATATATGACAATTATCTGTGGTCCGGTATTGCCCGGTCCGGTTCCTGTCATTTAGGGAGGACATGTCCAGCTGGACTTTTGTCCAGGAGTAGCACTCCCTAGTCGGATGCACAGCACTTGCCCCTAAGGACAGATCAATTTATCATGCCCCGGATATAATAATGGAACCTTGTTTTGAGGTCACCAATCTTTAAATGTCCCAGAAGAAGCCTGAGGGCGAAACATGTGGGACATATGTGACTACACTACTACAAGAAATGGTTCCTTTGTTACAACACTGTATATCCATGCAATGAGATTGTACATCACTTTTTTGTGATTGGATTTTATATTTTTTGTATTAATAAACTTTTGTATTTTATTTATCTTGTGTCTTAAAGCGGAGTTCCGGGCACAGAAATGATTTTTTGCTGAACATACCCCCGGGACAGTCAGGGCTAGCACATTCCACAATGGCTAGCCTCTGATCTGTCCCGGTTCGCACTTACCTTTTAGAACAGTGGTTCTCAATTCCGGTCCTCGGGACCCACTAACAGGCCAGATTTTAAGTATTACCTTGGGGGATGCAGACTAGAATACTGCAATCACTGAGCCGCAAATTAGATCACCTGTGATGTAATTTAGTTATCTTGCAAACCTGGCCTGTTGGTGGGTCCCGAGGACCGGAGTTGGGAACCACTGTTTTAGAAGAAATACTTACTTAGAAAATTTCTTCCACAGCGTTTCCATCTCTGTTGTGGGCAGCTGAAGCCGGCGCGGTCCTCTTCTCTGTCTTCTTCCGCGTCTTCGTGTCCCAGAATGCACTGCACCGGCCCCTCTCGTCACTTCCGGTGCGGCGCCCGGAAATGATGAGCGGGGCCGGTGCCGTTGCATTGATTCCTGGGAGCTATGACGTTTAGCTCCCAGGAATCATCGCGAGGCAGGAAGTGACGGGGTGAGCCTCGGCGCTGGAGGAGGAAGCAGTCATAGGTGAGTATTTACGATCTTCAATAAAAAGGTGAGTAAACAAAAAAAAATAAAAATAACTATCCAATTCCTTTTCAGGTGAGCTCTACCTAGCGGAGGGGCACAAAAAAAAAAATTGTTTTTGTGCCCGGAACTCCGCTTTAATCAATGTTTATCTTGAATATACCAAGCAAACCCCACCCTTAAAATCCCACAACCTGGGTCTTGGCCAATACATATATGGACTCATTGGGGCTGATCAAGAGTCCATAGCATTGGTAACACCCACCCTTTCTCTTCAATTAACTATATGTATTAGGGATGTGGTGCAGGCTTGCTTGGCTTATCGGCATTTAGAGTGTGGCTTTTTAATAAACTACTTCTCTATTAATGGCTGTGTATTGAGTTATTTTGAGGGGACAGCAAATTGACACTGTTATACAAGCTGTACACTCACTACTTTACATTGTAGCAAAGTGTCATTTCTTCAGTGTTGTCACATGAAAAGATATAATAAAATATTTACAAAAATGTGAGGGGTGTACTTACTTTTGTGAGATATGTATGTGGCTGAGTCATTGTATGGAGTGATGGCCTTTCATGGCCTCTGCAGCCAGTTTTAGTATTCATAATGACAACGTTGGGCAATAAATAACTGAACCCTTTAGTCATATCAGAGCTATGTAAAGATATCCATTCCTGGAATTCATCTTTAGGTCTCAGAAGCAAGGTGAACGCAGGAAGGCAGCTGGTATGCGAGAGTGGGCGTGTCTGAGAAGCGTTCGCATTGACTTGTATGAAGAAAGAAAAGCAAGTCAATACTCAACGAAATAAGGGAAACAAGGGAACGGCACTCCAAAAGATCCAACTCATAATTAACCACTTTTGGACCGGAATATTTTCCCCCTTAAAAACCAGACCATATTTTGCGATTCGGCACTTCATTACTTTATTGGACAATTGCGCAGTCGTGCGACGCTGTACCCAAATAAAATGTACGTTCTTTCCCCCCCCCCCCCCACAAATAGAGCTTTCTTTTGGTGGTATTTGATCACCTTTGCGATTTAAATTTTTTGTGCTATAATCAAAAAAAAAAGTGACAATTCTGAAAAAAAAAAAAAAAACAATATATTTCACATCCTGCTAAATAACTTTCCAGAAAAAAAAAAATTAAAAACACATTTTTTAACATTTTAGGCCAATTTGTTTTCTGTTACATATTTTGGTAAAAAAAAAAAAAAAATCGCGATAAGCGTATTTCGATTGGTTTGCGCAAAAGCTATTGCGTCTACTAACTACGGGAAGGATTTATGTCATTTTTATTGTTTTTTTTTTTTACTAGTAGTGGCGGTGATCTGCGATTTTTAGCAGGACTGCAACATTGCGGTGGACAGATTGGACCATTAAATGGCATTTTTGACACTTTTGGGGGGACCAGTGACATACATCTGGAACCATCAGTGTCACGTTAACCAGTTCTGGACCGAGAGATTTTCCCCCTTAATGACCAGGTCATATTTTGCAATTTGGCACTGCGTTACTTTAACGGACAATTGCGCAGTCATGCAACGCTGTACCCAAATAAAATTGATGTCCTTTTTTTCCCACAAATAGAGCTTTCTTTTGGTGGTATTTGATCACCTGTGCGATTTTTATTTTTGCACTATAAACAAAAAAAGAGCGACAATTCTGAAAAAAAAAAATAAAACAATATTTTTCACATTCTACTATATAACATTCTCAAAAAAAAAAAAAATTAAAAATCTAAATTTTTTTACATTTTAGGCCAGTTTGTTTTTTGCTACATATTTTTGGTAACAATAAAAAAAACGCAATAAGCGTATTTTGATTGGTTTGCGCAAAAGTTATCACGTCTACTAACTACGGGAAAGATTTATGTAATTTTTATTGTTTTTTTTTTTACTAGTAATGGCGGCGATCAGTGATTTTTAGCGGGACTGCGACATTGCGGCGGACAGATCGGACCCCTAACTGCCATTTTTGACACTTTTGGGGGGACCAGTGACATTACTACAGTAATCAGTGCTAAAAATACGCACTGTTACTGTAATAATGACACTGGCAGGGAAGGGGTTAACACAGTGGGTGACCAAGGGGTTAAATGTGTACCTAGGGGTGTGTTTCTAACTGTATGGGGGTTGGGTTTGTGAAATGACCATAGAGACCTGTGTTTCTATATAGAAGGATCACAGGCCCTCTGTGATCATTCCAGAGAGAAGAACGGTCAGATGTGTTTACAACAGCTGACCGTTCTCTCTCAGCGGGGAGGGATCACGGGTGCCAGGCGGCAATCGGAGACGCCTGCCCCGTGCATCGAAATCCCCGCTGCTGGTGGCATCCCCTAGCTGCAGGCGCACGACCGATGTAGACTTACGTCGTTTTGCGCAGGAGGGCCGCCCTGCCGCAGTAAATCGGGGGTGGGTGGTCCGGAAGCGGTTAAAGGAGTTGTAAAGTCAGAAGGTGCATTCTTTGCTTTAAAATAAAAAACCTTCTGTGTGTAGTAGCCTCCCCAGCACCCCCTAATACTTACATAAGCCCCCTCTCTGTCCAGCGATGTCCACGAATCCCTCGGCTGTCCGGGAGTCTCCCTCCTGTTTGGCTGGAACACAGACGTGGCGCCATTGGCTCCCGCTGCTGTCAATCAAAGTCAGTTAGCCAATCAGGAAAGAGGGGGCAAGGCTGAATGGCAGTTCAGTGTCTGAATGGACACACGGAGCTGCAGCTCAGCTTCGGTGCCCCCATAGCAAGCTGCTCGCTGTGGAGGCACTCGATAGGAGGGAGCAGAAACGAGGGACCCAAGAAGAGGAGGATCGGGCTTCTCTGTGCAAAACCAACTGCACAGAGCGGTTGTTGTTTTTTATAGCAGTTTTAATTTTTTTTTATATAAATACTTCTTCATTTGTATGATCTAACATATGAGTGCCTAAAAAGTCCCAAAACTCAGGGGAAACTATTTTTTTTTTATGGGACAATGTCATATGACGTTTTCCTAGAACGGGCCACGCAGTGGCGCGATCTGTCCACCGGATTTCATGGACAGGATCGGATCGGATAATGTGGAGAAGTGTAAGGTTTTGCACTTGGGGACTAAAAACATAAAAGCACAATACACGTTAGGAGGGGAACTTTTGGGGGAATCAAAAATGTTGAAAGATCTGGGAGTCTTGGTAGAGGATAGACTAAGCAATAGCATGCAATGTCAAGCTGCAGCTGCCAAAGCCGGCAGAATATTATCATCCATAAAGGAAGGGGATGTATTCCAGAGATAAGACTATAATCCTTCCACTTTATAAAACTCTGGTCCGACCGCTTCTGGAGTATTCTGTCCAGTTCTGGTCGCCGGTCCTCAGGAGGGATGTGTTGGAGCTGGAGAGAGTCCAGAGAAGGGCAACTAAACTGATTAGGGGATTGGAGGACCTTAACCACTTTACCGCTGCTCACTGGAGCTCTACTGCGGCAAAGAGGCTCGTTATCGTCTGGCGACGTAGACCTAGGTCGCCAGACATTCCCCTCTCTCGGCGGCGCACCTGCGCCGCCGGAGGCTCGCTCCCGCTGTATTCAGTCACAGCGGGAGTCAGGCCAGGGGAGGAGCGGTGGTGATCACCGCCGCTCTTCCCCGATCGTCGGGGAATCGAGTCTGGAGATCTGCCCGCTTGTGTAAACAAAGCGGGCGGGTCTCCTAAGTGACAGACAGGGTCAGATTGCAGGGTTCAGCATAGCTGAACCTTCGATCTGTCCCTGTGTCACTCAGTCACCTCCCCCCACACACGTTAGTAAGCACCAGACATACATTAACCCCTTGATCACCAATAAAAATTAACCCCTTCCCTGCCAGTGTCATTTTTACAGTAACAGTGCATATTTATAGCACTGATTACTGCAGTACTGGTACCCCCAAAAGTGTCAAAAATGTCAGTCAAGGGTCCGATCTGTCCGCCGCAATGTCGCAGTCCCGCAAAAAAAAAAACGCAGATCGCCGCCATTACGCGTTTAAAAAAAAAAAACACCTAAAACGACAGAAATCTTTCCCTTAGTTAGTAAACGCAATAACTTTTGCACAAACCAATCAAAATACGCTTATTGCGATTTTTTTTTTTTACCAAAAATATGTAGCAGAAAACAAATTGGCCTAAAATGATAAAAAAATTTGATTTTTACATTTTTGGGGGGGGGGGGGGGGGAATTTCATATAAAAAAATGTGAAAAATATTGTTATTTTTTCAAAATTGTCGCTCTTTTTGTGTTTATAGCGCAAAAAGTAAAAATCGCACAGGTGATCAAATACCACCAAAAGAAAGCTCTGTTTGTGGTAAAAAAAAGGACGTAAATTTAGTTTGGGCACGGCGTTGCATGACCGCGCAATTGTCAGTTAAAGTCGCACAGTGCCGAATCGCAAAAAGTGGCCAAGACGTAAGACAGCAAAATCCTCCGGTGGTAAAGTGGTTAATTATGAAGAGCGTCTGCAATCGCTTGATTTATTCTCCCTGCAGAAGAGACGTCTGAGAGGGGACATGATAGCAATTTATAAATAAATGAATGGTGATCTCAGCATAGAAAAAAAAACGATTCAGTCGAAAAGATTGCATGAGGACTCGAGGGCATACAATGCGATTAGAGGAGAAGCGTTTTAACCTCAGGCAACGCAGGGGGTTCTTTACTGTTAGGGCTACAAGACTGTGGAATTGTCTACCACAAGAGGTGGTTTCTGCTGGAAGTATGGTGGCTTTTAAAAGACTATTAGATGTACATCTCAAGGATCAGAACATTCAGGGCTATGAGAGATGATTACGGCCACACACACCTACACAGGTTGAACTGGATGGACTATTGTCTTTATTCAACCTCACCTACTATGTAACTATGGATAGCAGCGGGTGTCAGAGGACATGTCACTGCTGACATCCGCTGCTCCATAAAGGTGAATGGAGCATCCGATCAGGTCCGCCTGAAAAACTGACAGGGACCGGATCGGAAAGCCCGTGTGAAAGGAGGCTTAGGACCCTTTCACACATACGGACCGTTCGTTTCATCAGTTCAGTCATGTTTTTTTGTCATCAGTTTTTTCAGTCAACATCCGTTTTTCATCCGATCCATTTTTTTAACGCAAAAAGAAAAATAGGGCTTTCATCCTTTAAAAAAAAAATGGATGTTGACAGAAGCGGATGAAAACGGATGTAAATGAATGATCATCCATTTACATCCATTTTTCCATAGGAATGCATTGATGTCCGTTTTCCATCTGTCAACAGATGGATGAAAAACGGACGAATGGTATGTGTGAAAGGGGCCTCACTGTAGAAATGACATTGGCAGGGAAGGGGTTAACATCAGGGGCGATCAAGGATTTAAGTGTGCTCCTAGGGAGTGCTTTCTAATTGTGCGAGGAATGGACTGACTGCAGGAAGAGAGAGATCCGTGTTCCTGATTCATAGGAACAAAAGATCTCTCTCTTCCTGTGCGACAGAACGGCAGTTTGCCTTGTTTACATAGGCAGGCCACCTTTCTGTCATTCTCCTGAACGATCGCGGGTGCCCTGTGGTAGGGGCGTAACTACAGGGGTTGCAATTGCAAACGGGCCCCATGCTCCAGGGGGCCTGTGCAGCTCCACTGTATACCTGGATAGGAGGGGGGGGGGGCAGGGGCAGCATGTAGAGAAATCACTGTCCTCCTTTTTCCTTCTGTAGCTGCAGGAGGAAAATGGAGGAGATTGGTTCCTCTGTATGCTGCCCCCGCCACTCCTCCTATCCAGTTCACTTGTGTTCTGCTGTCTCTGGGCCCCTGTGTGCTCCCCTGCCCCCCCCCCTCTACTGTGCTGCCCCCCCCCCCCCCCCCCACTGTGCTCCCTTCCCTCTCCTGCTGGCTGCTGCAGGGGATGTGTCACAATAGAGAACCAGGAAGGGGTCGGCACGAGGTAAGAATTGATCTAGGAGGGGAAATTTGGGGAGGTGTGCTAGGGGTGGTGGTTTGGGTGGGGGCGGGGGTGCTGTTGAGAGGAGGGATAATAGAAGAGGATTTTTGCCAGGAGGGGGGGATTTAGGGGTTTGTGCTAGAAAAGATGGGGGGGGGGATTTGAGCTAGGAGGGGGAATCTTAGGGGGGGGGGGTTGTGCTAGGTTGGAGGATGGGGGGGGGATGTTGTGATGGGAAGGGGGATTTGGCGTGGGGGGGGGGGGGGGGGCGGAATTGTGTGCTGGGCATATGCAGAATGAGAAGATTTGAGCTGGGAGGGGAGATGGGGGGGGGGATTTTGTGCTGGGAGGGAGGATTTCAGAAGGGGGGGAGGATTTGTACTGGGAGAAGGGGGAATTTTTGCTTGAGCATGCAGATTAGTGTGCAGTTTTTGGGGGGTGAGGGGATCTTTCGTGAAACATAATGCTCATACATCTTGGGGGGGGGGGGCTCAATTTGGAATGTTTGCCCTGGGGTCTTTGCTTTACAGATTTAAATTGCTACAAGAGGAATGACAATATTACCTGCTGATACAAAGTATCTCTGCAATGACTTATTCACCTCTGCCATCCACAGCATAGCGAACAGCGACATCTATCGGCCGGCTCTGCACATAGCGCACAGTCACATCTATCAGTCGTCTGGACATATAGCGCACAGCGACATCTAGCGGCCGGCTCAGCACATAGTGCACATCTACCTCTAGCGGCAGGTTCAGCACATAGCGCACAGCGCCATCTATCGGACGTCTCCGAAGACATAGGGCGGACCACCTCAACACGCTGCGCACAGCGACATCTATCGGACGTCCCAGCACGTAGCACACAGCGACATCTAGCGGCCGCGTCTGTGCAGTCATCCTCCCTTAGAGGATCGTTATCCGGACTGTGCCATCTCCATCCTGGGGGACACTCGGTACGTTTTCCTTAACATGAGACGATGAACAAAGCCTGCCGAAGTGTTCTTATTGGTTCTTTTTGATAAACGTGTTCCTATTGCCGGTGCAACACAAAAACGGGGGTGTTTTTGTTGAGGGCCCATGTATCTATACAAGGCGGGAGCGGACTCCCCCAGCACGAATCCGGCAGTAGTACGGTCTAAAGATGTCCGCCACCATGAAGAAAGCGGTGAGGCGGCCTGGGGAGCGTGTGGGGGGATTTGTGCCGGGTGTGGGGTATGTGTGACACCCGGTGTGGGGGCCTGGGGGGGGGGGGGACATTGTAATTCATTACATCCACCCGGGGGGGGGGGTATATAGGGAATTATGGGGGACAACATGGTACCTCACATTACCCCTCATAGTCCTCCATGTTACTGCATAGTATTATATATTACTTCTCATTATTCCTTCCTAGCATTCCATTGTACCTCACATTACTCCTCATAGAACCCCCTTCATACTACTCATAGTACTCCATATTCCCTCATACTACCTCATAGTACCCCATATTCCTTCATACTACCTCATAGTACCCCATATTTCTTCATACTACCTCATAGTACTCCATATTACCTCATAGAACACCATATTTTCTCTTAGCACCCCTTATTCCTTCATAGTACCCCATATTACCTCACAATACCTCAATTTACCTCATAGTACTCCTTATAGCACCCCATATTCCATCATGGCATCCCTAATTCCTTCATAGTACCTCATATTACCTCATTACTTCTCATTATACCTTTCTGTCATCCCATTGTACCTCACATTACTCATAGCACCCCTTATTCCTTCATAGTACCCCATATTACCTCACAGTACTTCTCCTGGTACCCCTTATTCCTTCATAGTACCCCATATTACTTTTATAGTACCAAATTTCTCTCATAGCACCCCTTATCCCTTCACAGCACCCTATATTACATAGTACCCCATATTTCTTCATAGTACCTCAAATTACCTCATAGTACTCATAGCCCCTCTTATACCTTCATACCCTTATTGCTTCATAGCACCCCATATTACCTTATAGTACCCCTCATAGAACCATTTATTCCTTCATTGTACCCCATATTCCTTGTACCCCATATTCCTTCATAGTACCCCACATTACCTCATAGTATACCACATTCCTTCATAGTACCCCATATTACCTCATAGTATCCCATAGTACCCCACATTCCCTCATAGTACCCCACATTCCCTCATAGTACCCCGCATTCCCTCATAGTATCCCATATTACTTCATAGCACCCCATATTACCTCATAGTACCCCATATTAACTCACAGTACACCACATTACCTCATAGCACCCCATATTACCTCATAGTACACCACATTCCTTCATAGCACCCCATATTACCTCATAGTACACCACATTCCTTCACAGCACCCCATATTACCTCATAGTACCCCACATTCCCTCATAGTACCCCACATTCCCTCATAGTACCCCACATTCCCTCATAGTACCCCGCATTCCCTCATAGTATCCCATATTACTTCATAGCACCCCATATTACCTCATAGTACCCCATATTAACTCACAGTACACCACATTACCTCATAGCACCCCATATTACCTCATAGTACACCACATTCCTTCATAGCACCCCATATTACCTCATAGTACACCACATTACCTCATAGCACCCCATATTACCTCATAGTACACCACATTCCTTCACAGCACCCCATATTACCTCATAGTACCCCACATCCCCTCATAGTACCCCACATTCCCTCATAGTACCCCACATTCCCTCATAGTACCCCACATTCCCTCATAGTACCCCGCATTCCCTCATAGTATCCCATATTACTTCATAGCACCCCATATTACCTCATAGTACCCCATATTAACTCACAGTACACCACATTCCTTCATAGTACCCCATATTACCTCATAGTACACCACATTCCTTCACAGCACCCCATATTACCTCATAGTACCCCACATTCCTTCATAGCACCCCATATTACCTCATAGTACACCACATTCCTTCATTGTACCCCACATTACCTCATTGTACACAACTTTCCTTCATTGTACCCCACATTCCTTCATTGTATCCCATATTACCTCATATAGCCCCCCATATTACCTCATAATACTAATAGCACCCCTTATTCCCTCATAGTACCCCATATTAACCCATATGCCCTCATAGCACCCCTTATTCCTCAATAGTACCCCAAATTACCTCATAGTACTGTCTTAGATTGTAAACTCTAATGAGCAGGGCCTTCTGATTCCTCCTGTATTAAATTGTATTGTAACTGTATTGTCTGCACTATATAAATCCTTTATAATGATAATACTCCATATTACCTCATATAGTATTCCATGTTACCTCACATTACCCATAGTGCCCCATATTACCTTTATAGTATTTCACATTACCTCATAATACTCCATATTACCTCATATTACTCCCCATAGTGCTTCATATGACCTCCTAGCACCCCGTATTATCTCACATTACCTAATAATAGCACCCCATATTACCTCACATTACCTAATAATAGCACCCCATATTACCTCACATTACCTAATAATAGCACCCCATATTACCTCACATTACCTAATAATAGCACCCCATATTACCTCACATTACCTAATAATAGCACCCCATATTACCTCACATTACCTAATAATAGCACCCCATATTACCTCACATTACCTAATAATAGCACCCCATGTTACCTCACATTACCTAATAATAGCACCCCATGTTTCCTCACATTACCTAATAATGGCACCCCATGTTACCTCACATTACCCCTAATAATGCCCAATATTGCTTTTTATTACTCCTCATAGTGCCCCTTATTACCTCACATTATCTAAACTGAACAAAATTATAAAAGTAACACTTTTGTTTTGGCCCCCATTTTTTATGAGCTGAACTCAAAGATCTAAGACTTTTTTTCTATGTACACAAAAGGCCGATTTCTCTCAAATATTGTTCACAAATCTAAGGCCTCTTTCACACGGGCGTTCCATATGTCCGTATATCATCCCATCCGTTTGCGGGTGATATATGGACATAATGTAAGTCAATGGGATTGCGGATGACCATCCGCTGACATCCAATTTTCGTCCTTTCAGTTCTCTTCCGTTTTTTGGAACGGAACAGAACCCTATTTTCTCTTACGTCCTCCGACAGTCGCCGCCTCTTCATATTCGTCACATATGGGGTATTAGACTTTGCTCCGAAGGAGTAGCTAGGCAACAGAATATGTTAACAATAAAGCTTTAACATATCCCACCCTCAAGGGGTGGTCCCCTCAGTCAATACCCTCCTACTTCCTGCAACCATATCTCAGTTTTAATGTCTAGCTTGTCAGGAGTGGCTGGCTCTCTCTGTGCTGGGACTTTTTGTCCCAGACTCTTTCTTCTTTTTTGATATTTTGTTTGAGTTTTCTCTCTACCTTTACTTAGCTGTTATTTTTGTCAGCATTAGTTAGTTCTTCGGACGAAGAGGATCATGCGGACTGGGTCTCGGGCTGATCCCCCTGGTCGCAGGTCGTGGGTCAGTGGCTTCCCAGTCTGCCATCGAGCGTTCAGCCAGGTAACGCTCCTGGCACGGTGAACGACCCATCCCTGTTCGGTGCAGGGATGATTGGTGAGGTGGCTACCTCACCGGACGCTGTGCGGTTTCTGAACCGCCATTGTGTGCGTCTTGAATTGCGACTCTCCCTGCCTCATGTGCAGCGGCTTGTTCGCCTGTGCGGGTTCCCCACGCCATGTGAGGTAAGTGTATCTATGTGGGGACCTGTCTGTCTGGGGGGGGTCTCAGTCTGGGACTGTGTAACCTGCCTTTAATCACACTGCTTGTCTCCCTATATCTCGGCTGCATGCTGTGGGCTGCAAGGGGGGGGGGAGCTGTATGACACTGAGTATGTCAGGCTGGGCAGTGTGAGGAGCTGTGTGCTGTGGGGCATGTTTTTAATGGCATGTTGGGGCATATACAGCGATCGCTGCGGCGATCTAACATGTATCCATATTATGGGATAATATTGTGTGTGATTTTATGCACTGTGGAGCGGCGATTTCGGCGCCAAACGGCGCCATTTTACCGGCGCCCGCTCCGGCCGCATGGTTTACATGCACGGCGGCCATTTTCTTGTAGCCTCCATAGGCTTACATAGAGCGCCCTGGCAGCATCACTTCCTCTCTCCTGGAAGCACCGATCGAGGCAGCAGCAGCAGCGGAGTCTCCTCAGGTTTTATCCTTCTATTCCTGTCTTCCATTGCCTGTATTCAGTCTGTATATTCCCTGTGGGGGTCTCATTGTGCCTGAGTGTGGTGCGGTGGGCTGCGCTTGCCGCGCTTGCTGTAAGGGGGCAGTTAACCCTTGGTTGTCTGGCATACAGGGGCAATGGATTCTCAGGAGGGCAAGTTTCCCACAGTATTGGTGGAAAGCCAGGGGACCGCTGTTTCCCCCCCAGGGGGGGATTTGGCCACTATTGTGGCTGGCCTTGCTGCACAGGTGCAAATGCTGGTGGCTGCTCAATCTACTAAACGGCCCGGAGTTACTCTGTCCTCTGATTCTGAGGGTGAAGGTGATGGGGCTGTTCTGGCGGGGACCCCCCTATCGGGGTCCCGCTCCTCTCTTGATCTAGTGGGGTCTGAGGTAGAGGCTGAAGTTGAGGGGGTTGATAATTCTCCCCCTGGCTCGCCTGAAGAGCTTGCAATCATGGATGAGTTGATTGCTTCCATTAAGCAGACGCTACGTTTGCAGGACGAGGTGTGTCCCCCAGCTGCCTTGGCGGCTTATGGGACGCAGAGAAAACGCAGGACGCCGCAGGTTTTTCCCTGCAATGCTGATTTTCAGCGCGCTGTTAAGGACCAATGGCGCGATTTGCGCAAGCCTTTTGCGGTACCAAGTAAATTTAAGCTGCGTTATCCTTTCTCGCCTGCCACTGATGAACGGTGGTGTGTGCCTCCGCCAGTGGATCATGCTATTGCGGTTTTGAACAAAGCCACTGCGATCCCTGCAGAGGGATCCCCTGTTTTCCGTGATGCCACGGATAGGAGACTGGAGTCTCTTGCCCGTCATACTTATTCTGTTACGGGTTCTATGCTTAAGGCTCTGTTTGCTTCTCTCATGGCGGCCCAGGCGATCGCAAGTTGGACGCAGATGCTTAGGCGCGTCCTAGTGGCCGATTCGGCCTCGGCGGCGACCCTGGATATGGTGGATCAGATCCACCAGGGTGTCATGTATCTGTGTGATGCGGACCTGGACCTGATTCCGTTGGCCGCGCGTGTGCACAGCGTGGCGGTGTTGTCTCGCCGCCTGGTTTGGTTGAAATGTTGGTCGGTGGACCAATCTTCACGTAAAACCTTAGCCAATCTGCCTTATGATGGGTCTCGCCTTTTTGGGGAGTCCCTGGATGTGTTGATTAAGGGGATTACCGGGGGTAAGAGCACTCTCTTGCCCCATTTCCCCAAGGCTAAGGGGGCTTCTGGGAAGAAGCATGCTCATTTTCGGCCCCCTCAGGGGTCCTTTCGTGCCTTTCGGCCGCACTACAAGGGCAAACCGTTCAAGGGCCAGGGCTCTCAGAAGAAACCCTGGTCTGGGAAACAGAAGTTTGGCCAATCCGGACCTGCGGCCCATAACAGTTCGGCCTGAAGGGGCGCCCTCACCCAGTTTTGGGGTGGGGGGACGCTTGCTCGGTTTTCTTCAGCCCTGGTTGGCCCGTGTGCGGGACAGATGGGTTCTGGAAATCGTTCGATCTGGTTACAAGATCGAGTTTCTCTCTCGGCCAGAGAGCAGATTTTTTCCCTCAAATCTACAACTGTCTCCAGAGCGCCTGCGGGATCTGCACCTGGCGGTGCGGGACCTGAGGGCTCAGGGAGTGGTGGTTCCGGTGCCTCATCGGGACAGATTTCGGGGGTTTTATTCCAATCTGTTCACCGTGCCCAGAAAGGAGGGCAAGGTTCGTCCAATTCTGGACTTGAAAGCTCTGAACCGCTCTGTGCGGGTTCGCAAGTTCCGCATGGAATCCCTGCGCTCGGTGGTGGCTACCCTGGTTCCGGGGGAATTCATGGCCTCCATCGATTTGAAGGATGCGTATCTTCACATCCCCATATTCGAGGGTCATCAGAGATACCTTCGATTTGCCATTGCGGAGGATCACTACCAGTTCGTGGCGTTGCCCTTTGGGCTCGCCTCGGCTCCGCGGGTCTTCACCAAAGTGCTTGCACCGGTTCTGGCATTATTGAGAGCCCAGGGCATTTCTGTCCTGGGGTATCTGGACGACATTCTGATTCGGTCTGCGACCAGTCAGGGTCTGGAGAAGGACCTGTCTGTCACGATGCAAACTCTGCAGGAGTTCGGTTGGACGATAAATGTTCCAAAGTCGACACTGAGTCCGTCGGTTCGTCTTCCCTATCTGGGAATGATACTGGACTCGGTGCAGGCGAAGGTCTTCCTGCCGGAAGACAAACTCAGGACTCTTCAGGAGGAAGTCAGGTCCCTCAGGGACGTTCCGAACTCGTCTCTGCGGACGTGTATGAGATGTCTGGGATTGATGGTCTCGGCTTTCGAGGCGATTCCTTTCGCGCAGTTTCACACGCGGGGTCTCCAGGCGGAGATCTTGTCCAAGTGGGACGGGCGACCTCAATCTCTGGATCTTCAGATCTCGTTGAGTCATCGCACCAGGGAAAACCTTCTGTGGTGGCTCCAGTCCCCGTTGGTGTCCGGGGGCAAGTCGTTTCGTCCGATCTCGTGGACGATAATCACCACGGATGCCAGCCTGTCGGGCTGGGGTGGTGTTCTGGGCGTTCTGTCCGCCCAGGGGACCTGGTCGGAGGGGGAGTCTTCCCTCCCGATCAACATTCTGGAATTGCGTGCGATAAGGCTCTGTCTTCATCGCTGGACGGACCGGCTGCAGGGCTGCCCGGTTCGGGTGCAGACGGACAATGCCACGGCGGTGGCCTACATCAACCACCAAGGGGGCACCAGGAGTGCCCGAGCGGCTCGAGAAGTGGCCGACTTTCTGTCTTGGGCCGAGACTCATGTCCCGGCGATAACGGCGGTTCACATTCCGGGAGTGGAGAACTGGCAGGCGGACTATCTGAGTCGCCAGACCCTGGATCAGGGGGAATGGTCTCTCCACCCGGCTGTCTTCCAGATGTTGTGCGCGAAGTGGGGTCTTCCAGATGTGGACCTGTTCGCGTCTCGCCTCAACTACAAGGTGAAGAGGTTCGTGGCAAGGACGCGCGACCCTCGGGCAGACGCGTCGGACGCGTTAGTGGCCCCGTGGCATCAGTACAGGCTGATGTACGCGTTTCCACCGATTCAGTTGCTGTCCCGGTTCCTTCGCAGGTTACACTCGGAACGCAGCACGGTGATTCTTGTGGCACCGGACTGGCCTCGCCGGTCCTGGTACGCAGACCTCGTGAATCTGGCGGTCGACGCCCCCTGGCGTCTGCCTCTTCGGGACGATCTACTGTCTCAAGGACCGATTTACCATCCTGCTTTACAGTCGCTGGCTTTGACGGCCTGGCTGTTGAGACCGAGGTCCTGAAGGAGAAGGGTCTCTCTCCAGAGGTTGTTCATACCTTGATCAACGCGAGGAAGTCTTCCTCGGGAAAGGTTTATTACCGTACTTGGAAGGCCTATTTTGCCTGGTGTGAGTCCAGGGGGTTTTCACCCCGCACGTACTCGGTTTCCCGTGTGCTGTCTTTCCTTCAGACGGGTGTCGATCAGCGTTTGGCGCTGGCTACGATAAAGGGTCAGGTGTCTGCGCTGGCCGTTCTGTTTCAACGTCCCGTGGCTTCCAACTCCTTGGTTGGCACTTTTATTCAGGGTGTGCGGCATCTGGTTCCTCCTAGGAGGGATCCTTTGCCCCCTTGGGACTTGAATCTAGTCCTGTCTGTGTTACAACGTGCTCCTTTTGAACAGATCAGGGAGATATCGTTGTCTATGTTGTCCAAAAAGGTCGCCTTTTTGGTGGCGATCACTTCGGCTCGCAGAGTGTCGGAACTGGCGGCTTTGTCCTGCAAGTCTCCGTACCTGGTTGTTCATTTGGATAAGGTGGTCTTGCGACCTAATCCTTCTTTTCTGCCGAAACGAGTTTCGGATTTCCATCTTAACGAGGATATTGTTTTGCCTTCGTTGTGCACGAAGCCTAAACATCCAAAGGAGGTGAGCCTACATTCTCTGGATGTTGTTCGGGCGATTAGGGTTTACCTTAAATCGACTGAGTCTTTTCGAAAGACGGACTCCTTGTTTGTTCTTCCAGAGGGTCCTCGGAAGGGCATGGCGGCTTCCGCCTCTACCATTGCCAAATGGATCAGGCAGACCATTGAACAGGCCTATGCCTTGCAGGGGAAGGTTCCCCCTGTGCCTGTGAAGGCGCACTCTACTAGATCTCTGAGTACGTCTTGGGCCTGTCGTCATGGGGCTTCTGTAGCCCAGGTGTGTAGGGCGGCGACTTGGTCGACCGTACACACTTTCACAAAATTCTACAAAGTAGATGTTCAGGCATCGGTGGATGCTTCCTTTGGCCGCAAGGTTCTTAGTGCGGCTGTTCCCTAGGGTCCCTTGTTGGGGACTCCTGGCTGTTGGGATAAGTTTTGTATCCCCTGGTTTTTTGTCTTTTCCTGGGTTGTTGCTCCTGTTGAGCACTTATTTTTGCTGTTGCCCAGCTGGTTTCCTTCCTTTGGTAAGGTTCCTTTCTTTGATGTGGAGACTGCGTTGCCTTTCGGCGCGGATGCGTTTCCCACCCCTCATGTTTGCACTGCTTTGGGACGTCCCCATATGTGACGAATATGAAGAGGCGGCGACTGTCGGAGGACGTAAGAGAAAACGGAATTTTTGTAAAATCTTACCTGTAAAATTCCTTTCTCTGAGTCCTCCGACAGTCGCCGCCCCCGCCCCTCTTTTGGGGTTTGAATGTATACTCTACTGCTATTCCACTAAAACTGAGATATGGTTGCAGGAAGTAGGAGGGTATTGACTGAGGGGACCACCCCTTGAGGGTGGGATATGTTAAAGCTTTATTGTTAACATATTCTGTTGCCTAGCTACTCCTTCGGAGCAAAGTCTAATACCCCATATGTGACGAATATGAAGAGGCGGCGACTGTCGGAGGACTCAGAGAAAGGAATTTTACAGGTAAGATTTTACAAAAATTCCGTTTTTCTTCCGTTAAAAAAAACGGAACGGATGCAAAATCGGATGTCAGCGGTGTCATCCGCTGACATCCGCAATGCCCATAGACTTACATTATGTCCGTATATCATCCGCAAACGGATTGGATGATATGCGGACATACGGAGCGGATGACACAAATGTCATCCGCTCCGTGAAAGAAAAAAGAAAGTGCCGCAGCGGAAGAAGAAATCGGAACGGCCGTGTGAAAGAGGCCTAATCTGTGTTAGTGAGCGCTTCTCCTTTGCCAAGATAATCCATCCACCTCACAGGTGTGGAATATCAAGATGCTGATTAGACAGCATGAATATTGCACAGGTGTGCCTTAGGCTGCCACAATAAAAGGCTCTAAAATGTGCAGTTTTACTGTATTGGGGGGGGGGGACCAGTCAGTATCTGGTGTGACCTCCATTTTCCTCACGCAGTGCAACACATCTCCTTCACATAGAGTTGATCAGGTTTGTGATTGTGGAATGTTGGTCCACTCCTCTTCAATGGCTGTGTGAGGTTGCTGGATATTGGCAGGACCTGGAACACACTGTTGTATAAACCGATCCAGAGCATCCCAAACATGCTCAATGGGTGACATGTCCGGTGAGTATGCTGGCCATGCAATAACTGGGATGTTTTCAGCTTCCAGGAATTGTGTACAGATCCCTGCACCATGGGGCCGTGCATTATCATGCTGCAACATGAGGTGATGGACGTGGATGAATGGCACAGCAATGGGCCTCAGGATCTCCTCACGGTATCTCTGTGCATTCAAAATTCATCAATAAAATGCACCTGTGGTCATTGTCCATAACATACGCCTGCCCATACCATAACCCCACCCCCACCATGGGCCACTCCATCCACAAGTAGTCAAACATAGAAAAAAGGTGACCGCACTCCGAAAGTTAAAATCAAAAAGGAGTAATTTTATTCTTCATCACAGGCATCAAAAATAAGACTGGTGAGACATGGGACAGGTGAAAGGTTGACGCGTTTCACGACACAAAAGGTCGCTTACTCATAACCACACATGTGAGGTGGATGGATTATTTCGGCAAAGTAGAAGCGCTCCCTAACACAGATTTAGACAGATTTGAGAACAATATTTGAGAGAAATCGGCCTTTTGTGTACATAGAAAAAGTCTGAGATCTTTGAGTTCAGCTCATGAAAAATGGGGGCAAAAACAAAAGTGTATAATTTTGTTCACAGTACCACATACCACCTCCCATTACCTCCCTCCCATTTCACAGGTTAAACTGGATGGACTATAGTCACAGGTTGAACTGGATGGACTATAGTGTTTATTCAACCTCAACTACTATGTAACTACCCTCACAACATCCCCCAGTACCCCTCACAGTACCACATACCACCCCCCAGTACCCCTCACAGTACCACATACCACCCCCCAGTACCCCTCACAGTACCACATACCACCCCCCAGTACCCCTCACAGTACCACATACCACCCCCCAGTACCCCTCACAGTACCACATACCACCCCCCAGTACCCCTCACAGTACCACATACCACCCCCCAGTACCCCTCACAGTACCACATACCACCCCCCAGTACCCCTCACAGTACCACATACCACCCCCCTGTACCCCTCACAGTACCCCATACCACCTCCCATTACCCCTCACAGTACCACATATCACCCCCAGTACCCTTCACAGTACCACATACCACCCCCCAGTACCCTTCACAGTACCACATACCACCCCCCAGCACCCCTCACAGTACCACATACCAGCACCCCTCACAGTACCACATACCACCCCCCAGCACCCCTCACAGTACCACATAGCACCCCTCGCAGTACCACATACCACCCCCCAGTATCCCTCACAGTACCACATACCACCGCCCATTACCCTGTCAATTCCTGGTTATGTGGGACAGGAAGTGAACGAAGTGACGTGTATCCTCGCCCAATATCAGTCTATAACGTAATATAAAATCTGGTTGTAGATACACACTGACCCTTCCCCCATCACTTATTCTGGCAGGTCGCTGAGGACGTCAATGTCACCTTCGAGGACCAGCAGAAAATTAACATCTTCGCCAGGAACACGAGTCGTGTCACCGAGTTAAAAGATGAGATTGCGCTGAAGAAGGTACGCCGGGATTCCCCCCACCTCTTGTCTGTGTATTGATTGGTTTCCCGCGGCTCTGGGGGAGGGAGGGGGGTTGTCCTTGTATTCAGCTGGCCATACACTGGTTATCTGGAGGCCGAACCAAAGAAAATACCAGATTTCTCCATCCACGCCATACAGCGCTGATGGAGGGATCTCCTGCTGTGTCTATGTCCAGACAGCGGCTTCTGATTGGACATAACACTTATTCAGCTAATAATTGAAATATATTAAGAATACAGGTGAGACCGCAAGGAATCACCCAGAAATAGGCCAAGTTTTACAGGTTGGAAGTGTTATTGCTGTAGATAACATCCATGAGCATACGTTACATCAACTGATGACGTAGGGTTGGTTATATATATCTACAATATATGGAACTCCTTCCATTTTTCAATTAAGGGATAATGGATGGGGGCTGACATGGCCACCCGCTGAGTGAATTTTTAGGCCAGTTCCAAATTTTTTTTAGTATTTGGCCAGCTTAACCACTTGACCTCCGGAAGATTTACCCCCCTTCATAACTAGGCCATTTTTTGCAATATGGCAGTTCGTTACTTTGGCAATTGCGCAGTCATGTAACGCTGTACTCAAAATGTATGTCCTTTTTTCTTTCCCACAAATAGAGCTTTCTTTTTACGGTTTTTGATCACCTCTGCGGTTTCTAATTTTTGCGCTCTAAACTAAAAGATCGACAGTCTTGGAAAAAAAAAAGAATTTTTTTACTTTCTGCTATAAAACATATCCAATAAAAAAAAAAACTATTAAAAAAAAAAAGATTTCTTCGTCAATTTGGCCAATATGTATTCTGCTACATGTTTTTGGTAAAAAATCCCAATAAATGTATATTGTTTGGCTTGTGCAAAAGTTATACCATCTACAAACTATGGGATGTTTTTTTAATTAATTTTCTTTTATTTTTTTTACTAGTAATGGCGGCAATCAACGACTTATAGATGGACTGCGATATTGTGGTGGACATTTTGACACTTTTTGGGGACCAGTGACACCAATAAAGTGATCAGTGCTAAAAAATATGCACTGTCACTGTACTAATGACACTGTCTGGGAAGGGGTTAACATCAGGGGCCATATGTGTGCCTAGCCAGTGTTTTAGTGTAGTGTAGGAGGTGCTTTTACTAGGGGAAGGCATGGATCCATGTCCCTGCTTTGCAGAGACACAGGATCCATGTCTTCCCTCCTGTTATAATGGCGATCTACTGCTGTGTCTCAGCCAATCAGGAGTGAGAGACTCAGACGACAGAGGCGCTCATGGACATCACTGGATCGAGAGTGGGAGAATGCATTAAGATAAAAGAGCCTTCTGCCTTTACAACCACTTTAACATACAGCATTCTTCTTATGTAACGACCACATCCAGCTACCATTGCTTGTTACATAATTACAACATTGCTCGATATTCCTAAACATAAACATTGGGTTTAGTGCCCATTCACACTACTGCGACTTGTCAGCCTGAGAAGTCTTGGTCCATGCAGTGCTACGGGAACCGTTCTAATAGGAGCGACTCAAGTCGCTCCGACTTAGAAAGTAGTTCCTGTACTACTTGGGGGCGACATCGGAGCGACTTGCATTGACATTCATTATATGAAGTCCGTGCAAGTCGCGCCCAAGTCGCGGTGCACGCGACTTCACAGGTCGCCCACGAAGTCGTGCCGCGGTAGTGTGAACCGACACTTAGCACATTCATATAAAAAAAGAAACGTTTTTTTGTTTTTTTTTTCTGAACAGTAAAATTTTTTTTATTGGAGCCCTTTTACACTGAGGTACTTCTAAACTGCCCATAAAACGTTTTGTGGCACTTTGCAGGCACTTTTTAAGGAATTAAGGACCGGAAAGGTTTTACCCCCTTAATGATCAGGCTATTTTTTGTGATAAGGCAACTGCGTTCATTTAACTTACAGCTGCGTGGTCGTGCAATGCTGTACCAAAATAAAATTTGATGTCCTTTTTTTTACCCCTACAAATAGAGATTTCTTTTGGTGGTATTTGATCACCTCTGCGGTTTTTGTTTTTTTGCGCTATAAACAAAAAAAGAGCAACAATTCTGATAAAAAAAAATAAATATATATTTTTTACTTTCTGCTATAAAACATTCCCAATAAAAACATTAAAAAATCTAAATTTTTCATTAATTTAGGCCAATATGTATTTTGCCGCATATTTTTGGTAAATAAAATCCCAGTAAGTGTATATTGATTGGTTTGCACAAAAGTTATCGCATCTACAAACTAAGGCATAGATTTATGTTGTTTATATTTATTTATTTTTTACTAGTAATGGCGACGATCAGCGATTTTTAGCAGAGCTGCGACATTGCGGCGGACAGATCGGACACTTTTGAGGGGACCAGTGACCCTAATAGAGTAATCCGTGCTAAAAATATGCACTGTTACTGTACTAATGACACTGGCAGGGAAGGGGTTAACACCTGGGGCAATCAGAGTTAAGTGTGTCCCTAGGGGTTTCTTTCTAACTGTGTTGGGGAATCAACTCGTTGGATGAACACAGAGACCTGTGGAACACAGGATGCCTATGTTCATCTCTGACAGAACAGCGGCCTGCCTTGTTTACATCGGCAGACTGCCATTCTGTCTCCATGGGGATTGATCGCAGGTAGCCGGCGGACATCGCGTCCGACGGACCCACTGACTGGCTCTCCATCTGACCAATCGGCACGTGTGCGCGCCTCCACTATCTGTTACACGAAGCGATGTACAGGTACATTGTTTCATGTAAAAGAGCCGACCTGCCGCTGTAAAACGACGGCGGCTGGTCGGCAAGGACATGTGACTGAATAACTTCCCCAAAAAACATTTTTAGACGCTTTTCAGGTGTTTTTTATTGGGCGCTTTCCACTCATTTCAATGCAGAGGGGTGTTTTTGGAGAGAGGTTTTTTTTTTTTTTTTTAGCTCTCCAAAGATGCTGCATGCCGGATTTCTTTCACTGCACTGCCAGCGCACCACCCCAGCATGAAAGCATTTATTGACTTTAATGGGAAGCATATTTCGTGAGCTTTTCAGGCACTTCTATTAACTCCAAAGCGCTTGAAAAACACCTCAATGTGAAAGGGCTCTTAGGTCGGTGCATTGTATTGTGCAGTCAATATGTGATTGTGGCCTCCACGCTCACGCCACTTCTTACCTGTGATTTGTTGATTGTTCTGACAGAAAGAGCTCCAGAATTTGGAGGACGCCTGCGATGACCTCATGATGCTGGACGACTCCCTGTTGATTCCTTACCAGATCGGTGATGTGTTCATCAGTCATTCTCAGGAGGAGACGCAGGAGATGCTAGAAGCTGCCAAGGTTTGTAAGAATGGTGGTGGGGTGGAACTTAATGCTTGCCATAGGAAGGTGCAGGCTTGTGTTAGCTGAGCATTTTGTTTTCTCCAATCATTTAGGCAAACTACTAATGCAAGGGAGACACTTTTTCTTGAAATATGTCCCCCCCCCCCCCCCCCAACCCAAAGGGATTGTCCCTTTCCCAATGGTACTCACAGAAGTCATACTGATTGGGGTCCCTGTGCATCGACAAGCAGATCCTAAATGCAGAATACAATGGGCAAAACTAAAAATAAAAGTGTGTGTGTGTGTGTATATAATATACAGTGCCTTGCGAAAGTATTCGGCCCCCTTGAACTTTTCGACCTTTTGCCACATTTCAGGCTTCAAACATAAAGATATAAAACTGTATTTTTTAGTGAAGAATCAACAACAAGTGGGACACAATCATGAAGTGGAACGAAATTTATTGGATATTTCAAACTTTGTTAACAAATAAAAAACGGAAAAATTGGGCGTGCAAAATTATTCAGCCCCTTTACTTTCAGTGCAGCAAACTCTCTCCAGAAGTTCAGTGAGTATCTCTGAATGATCCAATGTTGACCTAAATGACTAATGATGATAAATAGAATCCACCTGTGTGTAATCCAGTCTCCGTATGAATGCACCTGCACTGTGATAGTCTCAGAGGTCCGTTTAAAGCGCAGAGAGCATCATGAAAAACAAGGAACACACCAGGCAGGTCCGAGATACTGTTGTGGAGAAGTTTAAAGCCGGATTTGGATACAAAAAGATTTCCAAAGCTTTAAACATCCCAAGGAGCACTGTGCAAGTGATAATATTGAAATGGAAGGAGTATCAGACCACTGCAAATCTACGAAGACCTGGCCGCCCCTCTAAACTTTCAGCTCATACAAGGAGAAGACTGATCAGAGATGCATCCAAGAGGCCCATGATCACTCTGGATGAATGCAGAGATCTAAAGCTGAGGTGGGAGACTCTGTCCATAGGACAACAATCAGTCGTATACTGCACAAATCTGCCCTTTATGGAAGAGTGGCAAGAAGAAAGCCATTTCTTAAAGATATCCATAAAAAGTGTAGTTTAAAGTTTGCCACAAGCCACCTGGGAGACACCAAACATGTGGAAGAAGGCGCTCTGGTCAGATGAAACCAAAATCAAACTTTTTGGCAACAATGCAAAACGTTATGTTTGGCGTAAAAGCAACACAGCTCATCACCCTGAACACACCATCCCCACTGTCAAACATGGTGGTGGCAGCATCATGGTTTGGGCCTGCTTTTCTTCAGCAGAGACAGGGAAGATGGTTAAAATTGATGGGAAGATGGATGGAGCCAAATACAGGACCATTCTGGAAGAAAACCTGATGGAGTCTGCAAAAGACCTGAGACTGGGACGGAGATTTGTCTTCCAACAAGACAATGATCCAAAACATAAAGCAAAATCTACAATGGAATGGTTCACAAATAAACATATCCAGGTGTTAGAATGGCCAAGTCAAAGTCCAGACCTGAATCCAATCGAGAATCTGTGGAAAGAACTGAAAACTGCTGTTCACAAACGCTCTCCATCCAACCTCACTGAGCTCGAGCTGTTTTGCAAGGAGGAATGGGCAAAAATGTCAGTCTCTCGATGTGCAAAACTGATAGAGACATACCCCAAGCGACTTACAGCTGTAATCGCAGCAAAAGGTGGCGCTACAAAGTATTAGCTTAAGGGGGCTGAATAATTTTGCACGCCCAATTTTTCAGTTTTTTATTTGTTAAAAAAGTTTGAAATATCCAATAAATTTCATTCCACTTCATGATTGTGTCCCACTTGTTGTTGGTTCTTCACAAAAAATTACAGTTTTATATCTTTATGTTTGAAGCCTGAAATGTGGCAAAAGGTTGAAAAGTTCAAGGGGGCCGAATACTTTCGCAAGGCACTGTATATATAATATATATATGTGTGGAAATAGCATCAGTAAAGGCAACTCGAGGATAATCTCACCTTCATTGTAAATGCTGTGTCTGAGAACTGCCAGCACAGCTGTACTATACATTTCTAGACCTGTATGCGGCAGTTTGAAGTATCTGTGATGTCATAGGTTCTCTCCAATGCTGTTTGCAAGTCTAGGATGCCTGGAGGACGTCCGTGTTTCCTTTCCACTTAAAGCAGTGTTAAACCCAAAATCTAAAATGTAATATATTGCAGCTTACCAATCATTCGGCATGGTGGCTGTATTGTTTTTCTGTTTTTTTTTTTTTTTAACCCCCCCCCTCCCCTCTGATTTCACTGGGCCAGTAACATACCTCCTGTATTAGTAAGACACCACTCTGGATGAAGGAGCACAGGGGGCACCCTTGGACAGCAGCATTGTAATTCTGCGGGGCGGGGAGTGTTAAATGCATCAGCGGATTTACAGATTGAAGCCAAACTCCAGCTAACACTTTATAGGCAGTTACGGCAGTTTTTTTTTTTTTCCTTTTAGGATAAAGGTTTTACATGAATAACTAAAAGCTAATCATTGTAAGCATCCCTGCCAGTGGTAAATGGTTTGTCCCATCCCTGTAAATGCTACATTTGCAGGACAGCTTATTCTGTTAAAAAACAACAGATTTACAGATAGATCACCAGATGAAAAGCAAGCCTAACAAGGAAAACTAATGCAGCCACCACATCTAGGAATTGGTAAGCTACAATATAATAAATTCTTGCTTTTGGGTTTAATACCACTTCAATTTCCAGAGAATACATGTCCCATGATTCTTTGGGACTTGTGTGGTTTGTAGCAGGGTGGATTTGATTTAAATCAAATTGATTTTTACCACCTACCCACCAGGCACTTAGAACACCCTTCCTAACCAGACCAATTTTCAGCGTTCAGCGCTCAGCGCTCTCACATGATTGACATTCATGTGAGCGAACTGAATTGAATCACATTTGAATGACAATTACTCAGTTATGCAACACCTATGACATTTTTTTTCCCCACACAAATAGAGCTTTCTTTTGGTGTTTTTTTTTTATTTTTTTATCACCATTGAGTTTTTTATTTTTTGCGCTATAAATGAAAAAAAATCCGAAAATTCTTTTAAAAAAAATAAATGTTTCTTCGTTTCGGTTTTAAAATTTTGCAAACAGTAATTTTTCTTCATAAATTTTGACCAAAAGTTTTACTGCTACATATCATTGGTAAAAAACAAACCAAATAAGTATATATTATTTGGTCTTTGTGAAGGTTATAGAGTATAAATTATGTTTGTGTATCAGCGCTGCTCAAAAATGTGCCTATATATATATATATATATATAAATTAATCACACCTGATGTACTGACGGCCTATCATTTCTTGAGACCCTAACAAGCCAGGAAAGTACAAATACCCCCCAAATTACCCCTTTTTGGAAAGTAGACATTCCAAGGTATTTAGTAGGAGGCATGGTGAGTTTTTTTTTTTTTCCCACAATTCTTTGCAAAATGAATATTTTTTATTTTTTTCACTAAATTGTCATATTACCAAGTTATTTCTCACACACTGTATAGGCATACTTGCAACTACACCTCAAAATACATTCTGCTACTCCTCCTGAGTATGGCGATACCACATGTGAGACTTTTACACAGCCTGGCCACACACAGAGGCCCAACTTTCAAGAAGCCTCCAGGTGTTCTCAGGGACATAAATTGCACATATAATTTCCTGACAACCTATCACAGTTTTGAAGGCCCTGGAGCACCAGGACAATGGAAACCCCCATAAAATGACCCCATTTTGGAAAGGAAACACCCCAACACATAATCTAGGAGGCATAATGAGTCTTTTGAACATGTCAAATTTTTCCACAAGTTTTTGGCAAACGTGGAAAGAAAATAAAATTGCATTTTTTTTTTTTCACAAAATTGTCCATTTGTAAGATATATCTAACACATAGCATGTACATAGCAAAAATTACACCCCAATATACATTCTGCTACTCCTCCTGAGTATGGGGATACCACATGTGAGACTTTTCCACAGCCAGGATGAGCACTGATTGAGGCATAATTGAGACATGGATCAGGCAGGGGTGAGCGGTACTGCATTCTCTCTCCTCTCACGCTGTACTAATCGCTGTGTGCGAGGAGAGAACTGAACCGGACATGCGCCGGTTTGTTGACAACGTATTGCTTTGTCATTGGACGAAGCGATCACGTGGTAAACGGCTGCTATAATTGGGAAGAGCGATTCTGGGAGGACGTCATTGTACGCCCTCCCAGAATAAGCTACCAAACCAAAAAGAAGATTCCCCTAGGGGTGGGACTTTTTAGGCACCAATCAATTATATAAGACAAATCAATTTATATAAAAGTTAAATTCTTTATTAGTTGATACAGAAAAAATTAAAACAAAAAGGCAAGCTAAAACATATTGCACATGGGACAGTTGAACTTGGTACCACAAAACCCCCGGGCTGTGACCCGACGCGTTTCGGAGTCTCTTGGGCTCCTTCCTCAGGGGTGCCCTTAGAGGGTGGTCTGTGGGTAATCAATGCATAACATATTAATTTCCACATTGTAAATATAGTTGTACTACATTTAAACAGAAAGTTTTAACAACAACTTACATGGTTCACTGTGATGGTGAGCATAGATAGCCTGCCTGGCAATTAAAAACAAATGGGCAGCATATACTTGTTGTCCATCAGGAGTGCCGTGTTCGCGATGTATTAGGTCAAAGCAAAAAATCTTAGATCTTGAGGTGTTCAGGACTTTAGTGCTGACCAGTCTTGGTGAGAGACTGGGTAGGGGCAGCTGGAACCTCAATTGACAGCAAGTCTGCTGGGCAAAAATCGCATAATTATTGCAGGGTCCAATAAGACAAGACCAAGCATGTGCAGGGTGCCCGAGAAGATGTTCTCAGCCCACCATATCTCTTATATAGAGTCATAGAAAAAGTTATCACCTCTATTATATCAAAAGATAAAACAAATGAGCAATAGGAGGCAAAATATCCATATAAATGTGTCATGCTAGGTATTATGACCATAGCCAGACGTATAAATCTCTTTAGGAAAAATGGTGAGGCTGACGAATCTCATTGGGCACCATGCACGGGTCAGAGAGTCATCACACTGATCAAATAGATCAGCAGTATTAAGATAACAAACACTGAAAAGTAGGGTTCTTTTCTTACCTTGAAGACAGCTGTAAATTGTTCACAGAGGATAGAAGTCCTCACAGGACCTGTGTGTCCGGCAAAAGAGCAGATAGCTCTGACGCCAGACACACAGGGCTTAAAAGGCGTGGCAATCAGCTGAAAGGTAGATCAGCTGGATTACCAGCCTTCAGCTGATAGCCGTCAAAGGTTCCCTGGAACGTAAGGGCCGGACACGCCCCCAACCCGGATATCCGGCGGAAGCGTGAGCGGCCGATGCGCTCCACCGACACGGAAGCGTCACTAGCCTGCGTGAAATGCAGACGAGTGTACTAGACAGACACAGCCGACCTCTGGAAGGGGTCGAGATGGAAGCGCGAATGCCTATATCTGCGGGCGCCAGTAGATGGCGTCCGCCTTTCCGTGCCGGGCTTAACCTACGAATAAGCACTACACAGGAACACTGATTGAATAAAGCATAAAAGAGATAGACATAGTGAAAAAAGATTTAAAGCTTCATTGTAGATTGGGAAACGAAGAATTAGAGTGCATTTAAACAAAAACACCTCCTTCATGGTTCCCGATGTATAAGAAACGTTCCGAAATTTCTTCAAGTAGATTGGGACACTGTTTTTTCTCAGATAGAAAGAGGAAATACATGGGAACCGGACTTAACTCCTGATGGAATAGCTTCAATATATGCTGGACCATTTGTGTACAAAAGTGCTAGAATTTGAAAACAAAAAAGAAAATATGAAAATTGCACAACATAAGTACAGATAATTGTTAGCATAACATAATATAACAAGATATATTGTACAAAAAATAACAAAATAAGGACATTGTATCATAAAAAAAACAGGGAAAAAGAGGAAAAGAACCAAGAAAAAGGAAAGAAAAAAAGGGGCTTTTGTCATAACATTCATCTGCCCGCAGGGCATATTCAGAGGACCCCTTCGAAATGCAGTTTTTCAACAAAGTAAGGGAATGAAGTTATATTATCTTTCCATGCCTCCAGACGTGAAGCCTTCAAGAAAAGGTCTAAATGATATAAGGTCATTCAGTCCGGGTGGCTCAGTGGCCTTTAAACGATAGATCCACCGTAACTCCATTTGGAGGAGGGTCTTGTTCCAGTCCCCTCCTCTGGGGTTAGGGTGGATTCTATCGAGTATTAAAAATTTAATTTTTGGAAGTTTATCAGGGTGGACCAGAGCAGCATGGCGCCCCAATGGGAGGTCTGGATTGCGTGTCTGTATACTTTTAATGTGTCTACATGCTCGCTTTGTAAACTCAAGTTTTGTTTTGCCAACGTAAATAAGCTGACCGCGCTGTAGCGGCCATTCAGTTATAGCCCGATCGGCAAGTGGTTAAATCAGGATTTAAATCACTAATAAAAAGGCTTGATTTAAATTATAATTTTTAAAGAGCAGCTGTCATCTCTGTCCCACAGCGGTTCCTCCTCTGACCCGCTGTTGGCTCACTGACAGTCCCATTCACTTTAATAGGGACGGCTGGTGATGCAGAAGTGACACAACAAGGTGAGGGACGTGACAGCAGCAGGCGAGTGGATGCCCGCTAACAGGCTCTGCCATGATGGCTCTGACATGACAGGTGCTCTTTAAATGTAAGGAATCATTCTTGCTGGTAGTTAGAATCTTTCAAATTTGAAAACTAAGGTTTCCTATTTAGAATAATAAGCTGTCAAGTTAGTAAAACAGTGATATTAGAACCGATTGAATCATACAGTTTGTAGTGTACATAGGTTTGCAAAACAATGGGATAAAGGAATATTCCTGAACTTTGGTTTATCTCATGGTTAGTGTGAAATTGTGTGAATACATCAATGCAGTGCATGTTCTCCAAGCTTGCAGAGCTTGGATTCATTGAATGAGTTTACCCAAAATGTAAATATTGCAGAATATACAGCCTCATGCTACATAACTAAGCTCCATTTCATGCTGAATAAACTAAATTAATAATATATCTTAAATAGTAAACTATCTTTAGATGATTTTTACTCCGAAAGCATTTTTATTAATATACATGTACATTACATATACATTAATATAATATACATATACATTAATATTTATATTAGCAACAACACGACAGTTCAACATTCTCCAAGTGATTTTGGCTCAGTCAGGAAACAGTCTAGGAGCTTTGGTTTTTGTGTTTTTATTGAGAACTTGGATGGGAGAAGGGAATGAGTGGGATACTCCAACTTGTAGATCTATACACAATTAGCTGGGACGACTGAATAACGCTGAGTAACGCTGTATAACGCTAGTCACGGCTAGGCCGCTGCTTCACCTTGTCATAAGCAGTGAAGTAGAATTGAGTGAACTTCCTGAGGTAATCTCTATTGTACTGCAGAACAATCTTCAGGGCTCTTCCTGACACCCCCTTTGTTCCTATTCTTCAGGGTCAACTACACGGCACCCCCTTTACTGTTAAACTTCCTGTGTGAGCTAGCTCCTTGGTCCCCTGACTTCTCTGGAGTGGGCAGACCCTGTGGCAAATCCCTGAGTACTCACGACACTGTTTTTTCCTGAGAGACTCTGCCACCAACTCCACTGTCGGCACTCTGGATCCTCTGCAGCTCAGCTCCACACCTGGTTCACTAGGCCGACTGCCTGAACCACCTTCCTCACACAGCAGGAGGAGAGACAGCTGTCCACCTCCTCCTGGGACTCTGCTTCCCGCCAAAGACACCCTGTCACATGTCCCCTCCGTATTTATGGTCAATCCCAGGATGCATTGCAGGAATGCCCTCCCACTGGGACTGCCATAAAACACAATGTGCCACTGGCTGGATTTCCTCCACTGTCCAATACGCTCCCTCATTGGATACAGTTGGGACACTCCCTCAGACCCAGTGAATCACACCTGGAAACATGTGACAAGTAAACTAAAAGATCAGGCTCCCCTGATAAGCAGCATGAGCAACAGATGCTTTTACCTAGTACCTACCTTACTAGGAGGGTTATATATATATATATATATATATATATATATATATATATATATATATATATATATATATATATATATATATATATCTCTCTATCTCTATCTCTATCTCTATATATCTCTATCTCTATATATCTCTATCTCTATATATCTCTATCTCTATATATCTCTATCTATCTATCTATCTATCTATCTATCTATCTATCTATCTATCTCTATCTATGAAAACCCTGACATCATTTGCAAGTTCATTCATTTGATCTGCAGATGAATGAACAGAAAGATACAAAAGTAACATTGTATCTTTGTATATTGGTGTCTGAGCAGCTTTTTTGACAGCTAAAGTTGCCTACACCTTCTCTTACTAAACAGTTATCCCGGCTTTAATTAACCACTTCAGCTTTGGAAGGTTCAACCCCCCCCCCCCTTCATGACCAGACTATTTTTTTGCAATACGGCACTGTACCCAAATAAAATGTTTGTCATTTTTCCCCACAAATAGAGCTTTCTTTTGGTGGTGTTTGATCACCTCCCTGCATTTTTTTTTTTTTTCTGAGCTATAAACAAAATTTTGAAAAATAAAAACAATATTTCTTAATTTCTTCATAAATTTAGGCCAATATGTATACTGCTACATATCGTATATTGATTGGTTTGTGTAAAGGGTATAGCGTCTACAAACTATGGGATATTTTTATGGAATCTTTATTTATTTATCTATTTAATTTTTTACTAGTTATGGCGGCGATCAGCGACAACATTGCAGGAGACAAATCGGACACTAAGTGACACTTTTTGGGGACCAGTGACACTAATACAGTGATCCGTGCTCAAAATATGCACTGTCACTGTACTAATGACACTGGCTGGGAAGGGGTTTACATCAGGTACAATCAAAGGGTTAAATGTGTGCCTAAAATGTGCTTGGTTACTGTGGGGGAGGTGCTTTGACTAGGGGAAGGCATTGATCCATGTTCTTGCTTTGCAGAAAAACAGGATCACTACCTTCCCTACTGACAGAACGGCAGTCTATCTTGTTTACATAGGCAGACTGCCATTCTGCTTGTTTCCCGAGCGATCGGTGGGTCCCAGCAAACCCACTGATTGGCTCCTGCTGTGTCCAATCACAGCAGGAGCAGGTCGCCGGCGGCACGCCCTAGACCCAGAAGTGCTAGTACTAGGTATGTAATCCAGGGCAGAAGAGCCACCTTGCCGCCCTATATATGCAGTATACGGTCGGCACACAGTTAATCAAAGCGCTGACAATTACTGTATTCTGGGAGGGAGGGTCAGAAACATGGCAAAAACTCACGTCCTGTGTGTACAGTAATGACTTTTTTGGCTGTGTAGCATGGCCTAAGTTTGGAACAATTTAAAAAAAAAAAAGAACTTTTTTCACCTTTTTTTTCTTTTTTTTTTTCCCTCCTTGGTACATCCCAGAGCTGCTGATCTCTTGCAGCCTCGTCCCGTATACATGCACTAAAATATTTAAAACCACTTTTGAAATGACAACTGTTTAACTGGATAGTGAGTGCCTGTGTGGGGGTTGCACTGTTTTAGGACAAAACATATGTTAATGCAAATGCTGCTTTCTGCCTCTGAGTGATAAATTATTATTTTGATTGGCATCCCTTTTTAAGGTTTGTAAAAAGCCTCTACTGTAATGCATTAGGTAAAGTGTACAGAGTCTGGCAGTATGTAATTAACCGGCATCACTCTACTCTAAATAGCTTGCCAAGAAACCGTGGCTTATTCTGGTGCTTGTCCCCGTCAGTCATGAGGCTATTCTGGGCGGTTTCTATTGAACGTGTATCTGAAGCACTCTCCATTTTTAGAGATAATACCAGATTATAAATAGGTGTGTAATGTAACCAATCTCCTGGGCAAATAAACAAAATCCTTAAAATAATCTCTACAGGTTTATTTATTTTTTTAGTTTAGTTTTTTTTTTTTTTTTTTAATTCTGTAATTTTTATTGAAAAAAACATATTTTCATTATTTATTTTTTCAATTTACAGCAAAACTTAAAAAGAAAGGGCACTTCCTTAAGGCCCCTTTCACACTATATGTCCGTCGGACGGATTCCGCTTTTCTCAGCGGGCGATCGAGCCGCCGATCCCCCGCTGAGCAGAAGGATGACAGCTGTGTCTCCGCGCTGTGTGCGGAGACGCAGCTGTCAGTTCCCCATGCATCTCTATGGGGGAAATCGGATGGGAACGGACCGTCGGTCCGTTCTCATCCGATCTGCTGAACGGATGGAAAATAGGGTTTCCATCCGTCCAGATTTGACGGATCGGGTCGGATGTCAGCGGACATGTCTCCGCTGATATCCGATGCCCCATAGGAATGCATGGGGGGACCGTTCAGATCTGCCAAAAAAATGAATAGGCGGATCTGAACGGTCCGCCTGTGTGAAAGGGGCCTAAAGTGGTGTTACAGCTGGGGGAAAAAAAAAAATAAAAGTCAGCAGCTACAAATACTGTGGCTGCTGACTTTTTATATATAGATACTTACCTGTCCAAGGAGCCCACGATGTCCGCACCCCAGCCAATTTTTGGATTGGCTGCCTGGTTCTGCCTCCACCAATCGTTTTGAGAGAAACCAGCAGTGAAGCCTTTCAGCTTCACAGCCGATTCTTTACCGCATATGCGTGGCGGAGCACGCTGCACTTTCTATTTGGCCTGGTGGTGGGGAAGGAGAAGGGGGGCCGAACTTCTGAGGGACGGTGCCGCAATGCTGTCTCCCGGAAGTGGGGGGAAGGGTACCTGTCAAAAACATGAACCCTCCCCCCTGAAAGGTTCCAATGTGGCACCGGAGGGGGGGAAGGAAGCAGATGAGTGGAAGTTCCACTTTTGGGTGGAACTCCGCTTTAAAACAAGCAGAAGCGACACAAACACATACACCTCTTGCAACCCACAGAGCCATTCCTCTCGTGTGAGACTTCCCAATACAACGATTGAAAAGATACAAGATTTTCCCATGGTTACCAATTTTAAATCAAGACCGTGAGATATACACAGTTATCATTCCCCAGCATATATTACAATCGGGTACATAAAAACCCCCAATGACAGTTACTGCCATTAGCTGCCCAGGTCACCTCTCTGCGTCTGAGTGCTATGTGTAGATAAGGTAGAAGGTAGCCATCGGGACCATATTTTCTGTGTTTTATAGGTTAGCTCCTCCCTCCACATGTTAAAATGAAGAGCTTCTGCCCACTGAGTACATGTTGGTGATATCCATTTTTGTAGAATGGGTTTTCTGGCTATATACAGAGACCGTACCCATAATAAGTGCATATCTGGCAGTAAGACATCCTCGGGTATAACTTCTAAGAGTGCTAACTTTTGGATCATGAGGTACTTGCATGAAGCATAAGGTATTTAAGGTAGTGAAAACATATTCCCAATAGCGATGTAACTTGGGACAGTGCCATAACATACGTATTAGGGTGCCTGGGGCTACTGTACATCTGTCACCTTCCCCCAAGTATGCATCTTGTACGGAGTGTAATGAGCCCTATTAATAATGAATAATTGAGTCAAGCGCTGTGAGGATGATAAGGAGACTTTGGGTAAGGTTTCTCGTCCTTTGGGTCTATCTAGACGCCACTGTCGTAAGACTTCCAATTTGTACCCGAGCATTAAAGAGGAAGTAAATCCAGTGATTATTTTTTTTTGTTTCCTGAAAACTAAAAGGCATTATGTGCATCACATATTAGCCCATTATGTGACACCTCCAAACGAAGCGCTCGTCATCCCCACTGGAGGCCGCATCCATCTTCACCTGTCTTCCTTCCGGGTCTGCGTACTCTGGCTGTGCTACTGGCCGGAGCCGTGTGACATCACTCCTGCACATGCGTGCGGGAGCCGCCAGTCACGGCACAGGGCTCTGATGAAACTGCACGGGCAGCCGTTTCCTTGAGCGCATGAGCCGAGGAGGTCATCGGCGTAGTATACAGTAAATAGCTCCTAAACAATGCAAGGTTAGAAGATATTTACAGTACCTATAGGTAAGCCTTATTATAGGCTCCCCTATAGGTACAAGTTAGAGAGGGGGGGTTTACAACCACTTTAACTGTTGTTTGTAATGAGGAGTATATTTCACTAATCAGGTCTTGTTTGAGACAGGTTTTGGAAAATGCCATGGTCAAAATTGAGGACAGGTTGTATTTTAACTAAACAATTGCTGCTTTGCTCTGTAGAGCATGGCGCAACTGTTGGTATTGAAAGAAAAATTTGTTTGACAAATGATAGCCTCTCCGTTAACTTGTGAAAGGGTAGCAGTACTTCGTTATCATATAACAATTCGGGGGGGGGGGTGGACCTGTTGAACAGATTCCCAGACCTCATGAATTATTTGGAATGTGGGGAAACATCTCTTGCTATAGAAATAATGTGCCACTATCCGTTGCACTGGTGGCACCTCCAAGAACTGTGAGAGGACTATTTGCTGTACAGGGTCCTTGGGGTCAAGTTTGTTCCATCCATAGAAATGCTGAAGCTGTGACGCTAAGAAGTATAATCTAGCATTAGGGACTGCCAAGACCTCCCCCCCCCCCCCCCCCCCCCATCCTTGGGTAGCTGCAAGACCCCCGTTTTAATCATTGAATGTTTGTTTCAAGATAAGATCCCTAAATAAGGTATCTACTCTACAGGTTATTTGTGATGTGAAGATGTGAAAATAAATAATTGGAAAGTTTAAAAAGGTGGGGGGGGGGGGGGGGTCGTTTATAAACCGGCTGAACAATGGCCATGTACTATTATGTTCAGTTTTGCTGATTATTATGCTGATTTATTTAAGTTCTAGATGAGTAAAAAGTGCTCAGTTATGTACACAAATTGCACAACTTTTGCAGAAAAGTAACACACACAGCTGAAAACAATAATTCTCTTGTTGTTCATTGACAGACACTCCTCACCCTCTTGACCATTGGGTTATACAGCCCCCTACAGGAGTAGGACACTAGGCGGGAAAAAGCTTGATTACGCCTATGGGGCAGTCCCAGGGGGTATACTCCCATTCTCAGCTATAGGTTTTTTTTTCTGCCTAGTAAGGGTCCCTAAGCGTTTTGCTTTGCGGTATCCTTATGAAGATTCCATGCTTTAAAAGTGGACGATCCCATCTGTAGTGGACTCCCCGTTTTCCAGGTTAAATAACGCTACCTTAATTCTGGTTGAGGAGTCCCTGGCCTTTAAAGATCTGGCTGATAGGAAGGCAGAGGCTCTGGCCTGCCATATGTTTACTGTGACTGGTTCAGGACTTAGGCCGGTATTTACTATTGGCCTTGTGTCGCAAATTGGGCTAAACTTTTGCGTTGGGACCTGGAGGGGAAACCACTTCCCCCTGTCTTTGCGGAGCTGTGAGATCAGTTGGTCCAGGGGCTACAGTTTATCTTTGATGCCTCTTTGGGTCTGGCTCCTTTGATTCTAGGCTGTCTGTATCAGCAGTGGTCATTACGGGTATTATCTGGCTGAAATGCTGGTCTGGGGACCAGACTTCTAAGAAGGCCTTATCTGATCTCCCCCTTGTAAGGGATCGCCGTTTTTGAGCTTGGATGACATTATTAAGGTTCTCAAAAGGGGGACGAGTACTCTTCTTCCGCAGGCTACCATGGGCAAGGAGCCCTGTCGTAGACTTGGGTCATTCTTCTCGGCTCATAAGAGGCCTCAGGGTCTCAAGACAAGAAATCAAAGCCCTTCAGAGCCTCCTCCGGAGGTTCCAAGAGGAACTGGTCTGGCAAACCACGAGCAGGCTTTTCAAGACCTGCAGACAAGGCTTCCTCTGCATGAAGGGGTGCCCTCACCTATTTATTCGGTGGGGGGGAGGTCTTCACTGGTTTCTAGATCTGTGGACCTCCCTGGTACAGGACAAGTGGGTCCACAGTCATTCGGTCCGACCAAGATCGAGTTTTGGGCCTTATCCTTCGGAAAGGTTCTCCCTTCCAACCTTCACTTGAAGACTTCAAAGCCTTGTTACTTAAAGGGGTGATGGTTCCAGTTCTGACTTCGGAACGATTTTCAGGGGTTTTACTCAAACCTCTTTACAGTTCCCAGGAAGGAAGGAAAGGTATGTCCAATTCTGGACCTCAAGGCGCTAAACGGCTTTGTACGGGTACAGACTTTCCGAATGGAGTCGATTCGCACGGTAGTGGCGTCCCTACATCAGGGGGATTGTCTCGCTTCTAGCAACATCAAGGACGCCTACCTTCACATTCCAATATGTGCCGGTCACCAGCGCTTCCTCCGCTTTGCTGTGGGCGAGTAGCATTATCAGTTTGTGGCAATACCCTTTGGTCTCGCCTCCACTCCTCGGGTCTTAGCAAAAGTGTTGGCCCTGGTGCTTGCATTGTTGCGTCAGCGGGGGGTCGCAGTACTGGGGTACCTGGATGATCTTCTGCGAGCGGAGCCCTCGACTGCTCTGATGGACAACTTGGAAATTACTCTGCGAACTCCGAGGGAATTTGGTTGTATTCTGAACCTTCAGAAGTCTGCTCTGCTTCTGTCCACAAAACTGGACTATCTGGGTCTGACTTAGGACTCGGCCTCAGCCAGAGTGTTTCTTCCTCTGGAAAAATTCCAGACATTGCAGGAGGCATTTCAGTTTCTGTTGTCCAGCAGACAGTGATCCTCGCGGGCTTGCATGCAGGTGCTGGGTCTGATGGCGTCTACCTTCGAGGCAGTTCCGTTTGCACAGTTCCACTCGAGATCTCTGGAAAAAGAGGTTCTGGTGGAATGGGACAAGGATCCACGGTTTTTAGAGGTGGCTTTGTTCTCCAGCACTTGGACAGGGAAAATCCTTTCTCCCCCTGTACTGGACAGTTATCACCATGGATGCCAGCCTGTCTGGTGGGGAGGCGTCCTCGGTTCAGATTGTGCTCAGGGGATCTGGACTCTGGAAGATTCAATCGGACAATGCCACGGCCGTATATGTATATATGTCGCATATACAGTATATGTCAGAGCTATATAAATGCATAACAATAAAAACAGTGTGTAACTGGGGGAAGTGGGGGGACATTTAGAGTGTAAGCTCCTCTGGTGCAGAGACTGATGTGACTGACTCAGTGTTCTCTGTACAGCACTACGGTATATGTCAGAGCTATATAAATGTATAATACTAGTGTGTAACTGTTGGGGGACGTTGGAGTGTAAGCTCCTCTGGTGCAAAGACTGATATGACTGGCTCAGTGTTCTCTGTACAGAGCTGTAGAATATATGGTGATCCATTAGCCTGTAATTTCCTCGGAGGTAGAATGATATAAATAGGTCAGCGCTGGCTTTGGAATAAGTTTGAAATGTATGTTAATGAAACATTAGGCAGGCTCTTGAAGGGTCAGTGCCCAGTGAGCAAACCTTTCCATTTTTCCAATGATGGCAAAAAAAAAATATATGAATCTACTTCCTAGGGCATACTGCAAGAGCCTGTAGAAACGCAGCTAAATACTATTTGTTTGTGCAGCTTCTGCTCTGTGTCCCACTTTCTAGGGAGGCAATGGCTGGCTGTGAAATGTCTTTGTGTTCTCTCTGTTCTCTGTGGTCAGTCTGTTTATTTTTCTCACTTATCCAGAAAGCGCTGGAGGAAGAAATGGAATCGTTACAGTCCCGGGTAGAGTCTATACAACAAGTGCTCTCTGATCTTAAGATCCAGCTTTACGCCAAGTTTGGAAACAACATCAACCTAGAGGCGGAAGACAGCTAAATCATTTCAAATCAATATGCATTTTCTTTTTTTTTTTTTCTTTTTTCTAAATTTCTTTTATTTTATTGATTGCACATATGAAATATGAGGCCAGACTGCTTAAAACCCCTTGATGCAAAGCTGGATTTTGCAGCTATTGTAGCCCTAGGAACCAATTTTTAAAGAGCAGTTCATCTATTGTGAACTGGGATGCAACCAAAGGCACGTCAGAATCTGATTGTACAATCTCCTTTTAGATTAGTTAACATGTGTTTTAGTTACATGGTCCTCGCTGAACAATTCATTTATTTATTTCTGGTCAGGTAGGCTCCACGACTACACAAATGTTTGTCATTGTAATAGAGATTGTACAGTCGGATCATAATGTTTGAGAGGCAGACAAGGTGAGACTTTCTTAATTCAGGTTTTAAAGAAACCCCGCCAGCCTAGAACAGTGGCATAATACTCACCTCTCTGGTAGTCTGTGTTTTCTACCACCCCTCTGTTTCAGCACTGCAGTGTCCATAAAACGTAAAAGCATTCAATAATTTGTGTTGTGTAGGATGGCCTGTGTGGTCCCTTTCTCCGACCCCCATACACAACTACAGAACACTGCAGTAACCTAGGGGTAGGAAGAAGGAAACATGGTACGCGTTGAGGGACACAGGCATCCTCACTCCTGGAAACGTTGACTGCTGAAGAGTCTTAGAGCCGGTTCACACTGGGGCGACTTGGTCGCCTGACAAGTCGCCGTGGGTCGCCTGCCATAGAGTAGCACAGGAGCCGTTCTAATAGGAGCGACACAAGTCGCTCCGACTTAGAAAAAGGGTCCTGTACTACTTTGGGGCGACCTGCATTGACTTCACAGGTCGCCCCGGCAAGTCGGATCGCCTCAGTGTGAACCGGCTCTTAACGTGTAACTTCACTCACTTTCACAATAAATATTGATGTTTTTAAATCATCATGCTGCTAGCATTAGTCATTAGATAGGAAGGGGTATTATATTTACTTTTTTTTTTTTTTTTTTTACATTTCTACAGTTACTTCCTGGTTTCTTGCCTAGGCAAATGTTATACATCCAAGGAGTCTTCAGTAGGGTAGGAGGGGGTTCCTCCTCCACCCGCCTTAACACCCCATGCACCCCCCCCCCCCCAACCTCCACCTCTTAACATCCCCCACCCCCTCTTCTCTGGCCCTGGCAGGACATTGTATTCTAACAGTGGCTGCAGCCACTGATTGCTGGAAGATTTTCGAGCATGTCCCTTTGACAGAAGTCGATTAAACCATCGACTTATGTCAAACCGGGGAGCCCACACACTAATCGATGGGCCAAATTTTGATCGTTGTATGGCCAGCTTTACACTGTAACAGAGGGAAGATAAAAGACGTGGTACATCAGAGAGGTGAGTATTATACCTCTTCTATTACAAGGAACTTTAGGTAGAATTTTTTTTTTTTTTTTAGAGGTTGACAGGGTTTATTAAAGTGGAACTACGCTGCTTTTTAGCACCACAAACCAAAAACGCTATTTAATTTATTTTTAGTGTTCAAAGCAAACTCCCCCATCCATCAATGACCCGGTGCTTTATTTTGCCGTGAAATCACTTTGAAAAACACCCCCTTGGCATTGCTGGTTGTGGCAGAGTAAGAGCAGATGATTCATGTAGCATTTAGTTCCTGGAATCCATCTGCATTTAGCTCGGGCATACATGCAGGAGAGTGTGCTTAACTGAGAAAATCCCTCCATGCTTCCTGATGACTCCTGGGATGTATGACATCATTTGCCTAGGCCAGAAACCAGGAAGCTACTGAAGAAATAAAAAAAAAAAAAAAGTTAATAAACATGTAAATATGATATACCTTTCTATCTATTACTAATGCTTGCAACATGAGGATTAAAAATAGTCAATGTTGATTGAGAGAGTAAAGTTTCACTTTAGCCCCTGTTCACACCGGTGCGACTTGCCATGCAATTTGACAGTTGAAAAATCTAAAGACAAGTCGCACCCCATTTGTGCCTATGGAACCGTTGCACTGATTTGAAAAGTTCCATAGGCACACATAGGGTGGATTTTGAATTGTTTGAATATTGCAAAAGGTTCCTGCACTCTTTGGCAATTTCATGTTCGACTTGCATTGACATCTGTGCATGAAATCGCACAGATGTTGGCAAACCGCACATGAAATTGCACTGACCAGCGGCTTTGAAAGCAGGATTTTTTTTTAGAGCTACAAAATTTTTTAGAGCTACATGTGAACTGGGGCTTAATTTCAAAGTAAGACATCCACACCTTCTTGTCTGCCTCTTAAGCAGGACACATGTCTGTTTTGCTTAGGAGAACTCTAATAAAAATGCATTTTTTCTTCTCATAGGAAATTCTGCAACACACAAGGCATGCATTCTTCAGACTCTACTCTGAAAGTGCATTTTGTTCATGTGTCAATTAATGTCAATGTATGAATAGCTATTTATGAAATCATTTGATGCCATTTGAAATGGCTTTTTTTTTAACTGATGCCTTAAATAATTGGTTATCCCTGAATTGAATAGTCTAAGTCTTATAAATCTTGAGGTTGCACGTTGTAGGAGTCATCGGTCAGATTTGTGTCTTCTGTTGTAGGCTGATATATTCCTCTGAATTTGGATTGCAGATTTATGCTGGGACCTGTAGTTTAATAATTGGGGGGTCGGTGACATAGAACATCTATAGATCACATGAGTGGAGAGATTGTCAGGATTGGACGCTGCTCACTTTTGTTCTATTGTTTAGGTGCTAAAACCCAGCTGCATAATAATGAAAATCTGACATAGACCGTAGCTAAACTTTGTTTGACAGACTGCATTCTTGAAAACACAGCCTGTGGCATTTACCCTTGTAAATGTATTCTGTAAGTGCAAAATAAAATAGCATTCTGCCTTTTCAGATCTTTTTTTTTCTTTTTATTATTTCTTTTTTTTATATCTACAGTTCTGGAAAAAGCATTTTAGAAAACTACAAAACTCCTTAGCGTTATGCAATTTTAATGTCCCAAAGACCGCGGTGCTTTCTGAAGAAGTGCTTCGGGTGTTAAGATTTTTAATGCCTTGTTTGCAGTTCTTTGAAACTTCTGGCCTCCTGACGCACCAACCAAGTAATAAACTTCTGAAATGAAAAGGCTGTTTTGTGGTGTTTTTTTCTGGTAAATAAGAAAAAAATATGTTCAGTAAATGTTTGGGTCTATTTAGACATTGTTCATGGCAAAGGTTTATTTTTGCATTATGATGCATTATAAGACAGCCCAGAAAACACATTAAAGTGGATCCAAAGCCTAAAGGTTTTTTTTTTTTTTTTACCTTAACGCATTCTATGCATTAGGGCAGCGGTCTCCAAACTATTCAGCCCTTTCCTTGCCTTTATCTGGCCCTTGGGGGACTTCTCCTCTCACTAATGCAAGACACTATTCCTCCCACTGACACTAACAATAGGGTATAATTCCTGTTACTGACATTAAAAACAGGGCACTATTCCTACTCCTGACACCGAGGATGGGGCATTAGTAGGGAAGCGCATCTTCACTGGTCTCGCGATTCGATGATTATCCTATGAAGGATTCAATTCCGCGATGTATCATGATTAATGCCCACGTTTTTATCGTAAAATTCAAGCAGTCAGAAGAACTCAATTTTTTTATTGTCATTTGCTCTTAGCGCAATATCCTATTTGGGGAAGTTAATTCTCATAACCATCCCAAAAGAGGGCTAAAAGTTATTTACTTTCAGTTCATTACAGAGAACAAAGGTGCATTCTTTACATCTAGAGGAAAAACAGAAAGGCTTCTTTGCCGTAAGAGCTATGAAAATGTGGAATAGACTGACTCTGACAAACTAGTTCTGGGTTGCTCAGCAGCTTGCTTTAACAAAGGCCTGAAATGCATTTCTGTCCTAAATGCACAAAATATAAGTTACAGTACTGTGACAGAGGGATGGTGGTGGGGAGGAATGTGATCACGCAGAGGGATAGTGGTGGGGAGGAATGAGATCAGGCCAGAGGGATGGGATCAGGCAGAAGGATAGTGGTGGAGGGATGGGATCAGGCAGAGGGATGGTGGTGGGAGGAATGGGATAAGGCAGAGGGATGATGGTGGAGGGATGAGATCATGCAGAGGGATAGTGGTGGAGGGAGGAGATCAGGCGGAGGAAAGGTGGTAGAAGGAATGGGATCAGGTGGAGGAATGGTGGTGGGAAGAATGAGATCAGGCAGAGGGATAGTGGTGGAGAGAGGAGATCAGGCAGAGGGTTAGTGGTGGAGGGAGGAGATCAGGTAGAGGGATAGTGGTGAAGGGATGGGATTAGGCAGATGGATGGTGGTGGGAGGAATGGGATCAGGCAGATGGATGGTGGTGGGAGGAATGGGATCAGGCAGAGGTATAGTGGTGGAAGGAATGGGATCAGGCAAAGGGATAGTGATGGTGAGGAATGGGATCAGGCAGAGGGATAGTGGTGGAGGGAGGAGATCAGGCAGAGGGAGGGTGGTGGAAGGAATGGAATCAGGCAGAGGGATAGTGGTGGAGGGAGGAGATCAGGCAGAGGGAGAGTGTTGGAAAGAATGGGATCGGGTGGTGGGAGGAATGAGATCAGGCAGAGAGATAGTGGTGGAGGGAGGAGATCAGGCAGAAGGATAGTGGTGCAAGGAAAGGATCAGGTGGAGGGATGAGATCAGGCAGAGGGAAGATGGTGGAGGGAGGAGATCAGGCAGAGGGATAGTGGTGGAGGGAGGTGATCAGGCAGAGGGATAGTTATGGAGGGATGAGATCAGGCAGAGGGATGGTGGTAAAGGGAGGACATCAGGCAGAGGGATAGTGGTGAAGGGAGGACATCAGGCAGAGGGATAGTGGTGAAGGGATGTGATCAGGCAGAGGGATGGTGGTGGAGGGATGAAATCAGGCAAAGGGATGGTGGTGACAGGAATGGGATCGGGCAGAAGGATGGTGGTGGGAGGAATGGGATCAGGCGGAGGGATAGTGGTGGAGGGAGGAGATCAGGTGTAGGGATGGTGGTGGAAGGAATGGGATCAGGCAGAGGGATGGTGGTGGAAGGAATGGGATCAGGCAGAGACATGGTGGTGGAGGGATGAGATCAGGCAGAGGGATGGTGATTGGAGGAATGGGATCAGGCAGAGGGATTGTGGTGGGAGGAATGAGATCAGGCAGAGGGATAGTGGTGGAGGGATGAGATCAGGCAGAGGGATAGTGGTGGAGGGATGAGATCAGGCAGAGGGATAGTGGTGGAGGGATGAGATCAGGCAGAGGGTTAGTGGTGGAGGGAGGGGATCAGGTAGAGGGATAGTGGTGGAGGGAGGATACCTGGCAGAGGGATAGTGGTGGAGGAATGAGATCAGGCAAAGATATGGTGGTGGAGGGAGGAGATCAGGCACAGGGATAGTGGTGGAGGGATGGTGGTTGGAGGGATGGGATCAGGCAGAGGGATGGTGGTGGGAGGAATGGGATCAGGCAGAGGGATGGTGGTGGGAGGAATGGGATCAGGCAGAGGGATGGTGGTGGGGAGGAATGGGGATCAGGCAGATGGATAGTGGTGGGAGGAATGGGATCAGGCAGAGGGATGTGATTAGGCAGAAAGATGGTGGTAGGAGGAATGTGATCAGGCAGATGGATAGTGGTGGAGGGATGTGATCAGGCAGAGGGTTAGTGGTGGAGGGAGGAAATCATGCAGAGGGATAGTGGTGGAGGGAGGAGATCAGGCAGAGGGAAGGTGGTGGAGGGATGATATGAGGCAGAGGGATAGTGTGGAGGGATGTGATTAGGCAGAGGGATAGTGGTGGAGGGATGTGATTAGGCAGAGGAATAGTGGTGGAGGGATGTGATCAGGTGGAGGGATGGTGGTTGGAGGAGTGGGATCAGGCAGCGGGATGGTGGTGGAGGGAGGAAATCCTTCCGAGGGATAGTGGTGGAGGGATGGGATCAGGCAGAGGGATGGTGGTGGGAGGAATGGGATCAGGCAAAGGGATAGTTCTGGAGGTATGAGATCAGGCAGAGGGATGGTGGTGGGAGGAATGGAATCAGGCAGAGGAATAGTGGTGGAGGAATGTGATCAGGCAGAGAGATGGTGGTGGGAGGAATGGGATTAGGCAGAGGGACGGTGGTAGAGGGAGGAGATCAGGCAGAGGGATAGTGGTGGAGGGAGGAGATCAGGCAGAGGGTTAGTGGTGGAGGGATGATATGAGGCAGAGGGATAGTGTGGAGGGATGTGATTAGGCAGAGGGATAGTGGTGGAGGGATGTGATTAGGCAGAGGAATAGTGGTGGAGGGATGGTGGTTGGAGGAATGGGATCAGGCAGCGGGATGGTGGTGGAGGGAGGAAATCCTTCAGAGGGATAGTGGTGGAGGGATGGGATCAGGCAGAGGGATGGTGGTGGGAGGAATGGGATCAGGCAAAGGGATAGTTCTGGAGGTATGAGATCAGGCAGAGGGATGGTGGTGGGAGGAATGGAATCAGGCAGAGGGATAGTGGTGGAGGGATGTGATCAGGCAGAGAGATGGTGGTGGGAGGAATGGGATTAGGTAGAGGGACGGTGATAGAGGGAGGAGATCATGCAGAGGGATAGTGATGGAGGGAGGAGATAAGGCAGAGGGTTAGTGGTGGAGGGAGGAGATCAGGCAGAGGGAAGGCAGTAGAGGGATGACATGAGGCAGAGGGATAGTATTGAGGTATGTGATTAGGCAGAGGGATGGTGGTGGAGGGATGTGATCAGGCAGAGGGATGGTGATGGAAGGATGAGATCAGGCAGAGGGATGGTGGTGGGAGGAATGGGATCAGGCAGAGGGATGGTGGAAGGATGAGATCAGGCAGAGAGATGGTGGTGGGAGGAATGGGATTAGGCAGAGGGACGGTGGTAGAGTGAGGAGATCAGGCAGAGGGATAGTGATGGAGGGAGGAGATCAGGCAGAGGTTTAGCGGTGGAGGGAGGAGATCAGGCAGAGGGAAGGCGGTGGAGGGATGAAATCGGGCAAAGGGATGGTGGTGACAGGAATGGGATCGGGCAGAAGGATGGTGGTGGGAGGAATGGGATCAGACACAGGGATGGTGGTGGGAGGAATGGGATCAGGCAGAGGGATGGTGGTGGGAGGAATGGGATCAGGCAGAGGGATGGTGGTGGGAGGAATGGGATCAGGCAGAGGGATGGTGGTGGGAGGAATGGGATCAGGCACAGGGATGGTGGTGGGAGGTATGGGATCAGGCAGTGGGATGGTGGTGGAGGGAGGAGATCGGGCAGTGGGATGGTGGTGGAGGGAGGAGATCGGGCAGTGGGATGGTGGTGGAGGGAGGAGATCGGGCAGAGGGATGGTGGTGGGAGGAATGGGATCAGGCACAGGGATGGTGGTGGGAGGTATGGGATCAGGCAGTGGGATGGTGGTGGAGGGAGGAGATCAGGCAGAGGGATGGTGGTGGGAGGAATGGGATCAGGCAGAGGGATGGTGGTGGGAGGAATGGGATCAGGCAAAGGGATGAGATCAGGCAGAGGGATGATGGAGGAATGGTATCAGGCAGAGGGAAGGTGGTGGGGGGAATGGTATCAGGCAGAGGGATGGTGGTTAGAGGAATGGGATCAGGCTGAGAGAGGGATGGTGGTGGAGGGATGTGATCAGGCAGTGGGATGGTGGTGGAGGCAGGAGACCAGGCAGTGGGATGGTGGTGGAGGGAGGAGACCAGGCAGTGGGATGGTGGTGGAGGGGGGAGACCAGGCAGTGGGATGGTGGTGAAGGGAGGGGGATCAGGCAGAGTGATGGCGGTGGAGGGAGGGGGATCAGGCAGAGTGATGGCGGTGGAGGGAGGGGATCAGACAGAGGGATGGCGGTGGAGGGAGGGGATCAGACATAGATGGTGGTGGAGGGAGGGGATCAGGCAGAGGGTTGGTGGTGGAGGGGGGAGATCAGGCAGAGGGTTGGTGGTGGAGGGGGGAGATCAGGCAGAGGGTTGGTGGTGGAGGGGGGAGATCAGGCAGAGGGTTGGTGGTGGAGGGGGGAGATCAGGCAGAGGGTTGGTGGTGGAGGGGGGAGATCAGGCAGAGGGATGGTGGTGGAGGGGGGAGATCAGGCAGAGGGTTGGTGGTGGAGGGGGGAGATCAGGCAGAGGGTTGGTGGTGGAGGGGGGAGATCAGGCAGAGGGTTGGTGGTGGAGGGGGGAGATCAGGCAGAGGGTTGGTGGTGGAGGGGGGAGATCAGGCAGAGGGTTGGTGGTGGAGGGGGGAGATCAGGCAGAGGGTTGGTGGTGGAGGGGGGAGATCAGGCAGAGGGTTGGTGGTGGAGGGGGGAGATCAGGCAGAGGGATGGTGGTGTAGGGAGGAGATCAGGCAGAGGGATAGTGGTGGAGGGAGGAGATCAGGCAGAGGGATGAGGTCAGTGACACTGGCACTCACTTGCTTTCAGTGTCAGTCGAGTCCCCCTCCTCCATGCTCCGTGTGTCTGTGCTTCTCTTCTCCCTTTCGGTGCCTCCAGTGATACTTCTGGTGATGTGGGGTCTCCTCGAGTTCCTCATCTTTCACTCTACTGGCTGTCAGCTCATCAGCTGACTTTCTGCTCCTGTGTCCATCTGGAAGGGGAGGGGGCTTTAGTCACCAGGCAGGCTCTGCCTCTGTGTTTCTCCAGAAGAGGCAGAGCACTGCACAGACCACTGGATGACGTAATTGGCAATCGATTTGGTCGACTCTCAGCATCAATGCAGAATCGCCAACGTTTGAATCGAGCTTTTATGATTATCAAAATCCCTAGGCACTAGTCCTCCCACTGACACCAACAATGGAGTATAATTCCTGTTACTGACATCCAAAACAGGGCATTATTCCTGCCACTGATACCAATGTCGGGGCACTATTCCTCCCACTGACGCCAATGATGGGGCACTATTCCTCCCACTGACACCAATGACGGGGCACTATTCCTCCCACTGACACCAATGATGAGGCACTATTCTTCCCACTGACACCAATGATGGGGCACTATTCCTCCCACTGACACCAATGATGGGGCACTATTCCTCCCACTGACACCAATGATGGGGCACTATTCCTCCCACTGACACCAATGATGGGGCACTATTCTTCCCACTGACACCAATGATGGGGCACTATTCCTCCCACTGACACCAATGATGGGGCACTATTCTTCCCACTGACACCAATGATGGGGCACTATTCTTCCCACTGACACCAATGATGGGGCACTATTCTTCCCACTGACACCAATGATGGGGCACTATTCCTCCCACTGACACCAATGATGGGGCACTATTCCTCCCACTGACACCAATGATGGGGCACTATTCCTCCCACTGACACCAATGATGGGACACTATTGCTCCCACTGACACCAATAATGGGGCACTATTCTTCCTACTGACACCAATGATGGGGCACTATTCTTCCCACTGACACCAATGATGGGGCACTATTCCTCCCACTGACACCAATGATGGGGCACTATTCCTCTCACTGACACCAATGATGTGACACTATTCCTCTCACTGACACCAATGATGGGGCACTATTCTTCCTACTGACACCAATGATGGGGCACTATTCTTCCTACTGACACCAATGATGGGGCACTATTCCTCCCACTGACGCAAACGATGGGGCACTATTCCTGACACCGATGGTGGGGCACCATTCTTCCAACTGACACCAGTAATGGGACACTATTCCTCCCACTGACACTGATGATGGGTCACTATTCCTCCCACTGACACCAGTAACGGGGCACTATTCCTCCCATTGATACGAATGATGGGGTACTTTTCCTCTCACTGACACCAACGATGGGGCACTATTCCTCCCACTGACACCAACGACGGGGCACTATTCCTCCCACTGACACCAACGATGGGGCAATGTTCCTCCCGTCGTACCAATGATTGGGAATTTTTCCTCCCCCTAATGCCAAAAATTAACTATTTACTCCCACTCTCGCCAAGACAATTTCTACTCCCAATCTCCACTGTCCAGTCCTCCTCAAGTCTTAAAGCGGTTGTAAACCCTATTAAAAAAAAAAAAAAAAAAACCTGCAAGACAAAGGCATAATGAGCTAGTATGCATCGCATACTAGCCCATTATGTTTAACTTACCTTAAAACGAAGCCCCGACACGGACCCCCGGACATCGATGCGGGCGCTGCCATGATCCCTCGTCGTCTCTTCCGGGTTCGGCGGCTCCGGCGCGCTGATTGGCCGAAAGAGACGGCTCCAGCGCGCTGATTGGCCGGAGCCGCGATGACGTCACTCCCGCGCATGCGCGCGGGAGTGATTTTTCCGGCAAGCTCCCGGCAAGTTAATTGAAGGTCCCCCCGGACCTTCAGAGCGCATGCGCCGCTCGCGCGAGCGGCTGCATGCACTGTAAATATCTCCTAAACCGTGCCGGTTTAGAAGATATTATTTGTACCTACAGGTAAGCCTTATTATAGGCTTACCTGTAGGTAAAAGTGTCAAAAAGCGGGATACAACCGCTTTAAGACCCGGTTCACACTAATGCGAGTGCCGGGTTCGCATGTAATGTCGGAGCGCACTGCTCCGACATTACATGCGATCAGCTGTGCGGTGCGAGTTTAGCCATACAGTTTGTATGGCTAAATTCGCATCGCACCCGGTGCAAACACGCACAGGAGGCATTTTTGCAGCCGCATCAGGATCGGATCGCACAGCGGTTCACACTTGTGCGATCCCATCCTGTGCGAACTGCACGATCGCACTGCGATATGCGATCAAACTGGGGGTGTCGTTAAGATTACATTGACACCCCCAGCGTATCGCATATGGCAGTGTGAACTGCCGGGGGTGCGTGTGCGATGCGGGAAAAGGCTGCGAATTCGCAGCCTTCCCGCATCGCAATAGTGTGACCCGAGCCTAAAGGACAGTAAACTGACCCTTTGTTTAGAAAGTTTGGAGACCCCTGCATAGAGCCCACATTAATAATTATGCTACCAAAATTAATGTGTGCTGTAAATTCCCTCCAGAATTGCTCCTGTTTCTTCTTGCGCTAGGCTGCCATTTTGCTGAAGCCCAGCGCCCCTGAGCAGTAGTAAATCTTTAGGCTGTCAGCAGATCGGCCTCTACAATTTTGGCACAGTGCCTAAAAATAGAGCGCAACTGAGCATGTGCAGAGCAGGGTGAGATAATGTATTACTAGATTTTAAACAGTACTTTATACAGTGCATCCCGAAAGTATTCACAGCACTTCACTTTTTCCACATTTTGGTACATTACAGCCTTATTCCAAAATGGATTCAGTTCATTATTTTCCTCAAAATTCTACAAACAGTACCCCATAATGACAACGTGAAAGAAGTTTGTTTGAAATCTTTGCAAATGTATTAAAAATTAAAAAAAAAATCACTGTAGGCACTTATTTTTAACGTCTTACATAGCAATACCTGCAGAAGGGGCCGACCTGAAGTCATCTAGGAAGACTTCATTTTTTGACTAAAGTTCCACTTTTTCAGTGTAGCACAGACAACGCTATCAGTTCACACAGGAATTTAGGAGCACACTGGCTTTCTAGCAGATCAATGGGTATTTTTTTTTTTTTGTACTTCCATCATTTTTAAATTGACAAAATAAGGGGAAATGTGCTTGAGTTGCAGAGATGTATTGCACATGTTTTTGTTTTTCTGCCCTCACACTTTAACCTTAGCCATTCATGTAAATTAAATCAAAACTAAAACGCAAAGTATGGAAGATATACACCAAAGAAATATGTGTTAACACATCTTTTTAGGTGGCTTCAAACTACCCTGCTGCGCTTTTGCCACAGCGCAGTGGACCCGTGGTTTTGGTGTAGGTAGGCTGCGCTTTGCCATAAACTCTTAAAGCGGAGTTCCGGGCTCAGAAATGTTTTTTCATAAACATACCCCCGTGACAGTCAGGGCTAGTACATTTGATAATGGATAGCCTCTGAACTGTCCCAGGTTGCACTTACCTTTTAGAAGAAATACTTACCTTGAAAATTTCTTGTCCAGCGCTGCCATCTCAGGTTTGGGCAGCTGAAGCCAGGGCGTCCTCTTCGGTGTCCTCTTCGTCCGAGAATGCCCTGCACTGGCCCCGCTCGTCACTTCCGGGGCAGGTGCGTCATCCCTGCACAGAAGCTGTTTAGCAGGGAATGCCCAGAAGCTGTTTAGCAAGGAATGACGCGCCTGCACAGGAACTGACAAGCGGGGCCGGTGCAGGCACATTGACGTTCAGCTCCCAGGAGTCAATGCAAACAGGAAGTGACGGCGCGGGCCGCGACCGCAGAGGGAGGAATTAGAAGGAAGGTAAGTATACTTCCTTCAAAAACAAGGAAAGTAAAGAAAAAAAAATCGGGACTATCCATTTCTTTTGCAGGTGAATGTCAGCAAGCGGATGGCCCAAAGTCGTTTTTGAGGCCGGAACTCCGTTTTAACTTGTTTTGTGGTTCTGGTGCGCTTTCAAAGAGCACACCAAAACTGCGAGTGTCGCGAGTGTCACGAACCTGGTAGGAAGAGCCTGGTTTGCAGAGGAAGGCCTCTCGTACACCTCTGACTCGGGGCCCCTGATAGAGTTTACAGGTGGCGCAGGAGTGCAGAGTCGCACGAGTGCCGGTAGTTGTGCCAGCTGCTGGGCTTCCGGTTGAGTGGTATGCCAGATGACAGCGGATGTCCCAAGGACTGGAACAAGCTGGTATTTTGACACAGTCAATGGAACAACAGGTCCCAATGGCAGATGGACAGACAGTTGCAGCTGGATAGCTCTGTGTGGACGGGAACATAAACAGGAACTGGGTCATACACAGTGCGATCAAATTAGGTACAGATGCTGAGACTGGAGAGTGGTCAAGGTACAAGCCAAGGTCGGTACAGGTGGAGAGCAGGAATAGTCAGAGCAAGCCGGGTAGGTAACTGGAAGCAGATGCAGATAAACGGAACAGGAAAATCACGGGAACGCTGTAGACAAGACAACACTGATCCTGGGTACTGACCCATAGCCCATTTGGCCCCCTCCTCTGTCACGGGATGTGCAACGCACATTAATGCAGGCATGTGCATATCTATTTGCATTCTGGTGCATATTTGCGCAGATGCGTGCATGTGCATGTGCTAACGCACCTCGTCTAAGAGAAGTTCGGGGAACAGAATCTTGCCTGCTTGAACCATCTCGTCTTCTGGCAAGCCCTTCCTGACAGTGGGACATAATAGAAGTCTATGACACCGCGCAGCTAACCTACATAAAAAAGTCTCCCTCTTTGGTTGGCCCTCCACAAATCCCACACCATGGTTGGACCCTTCTAGTTTCACACCGGGTCACACCCACACTAGTCTCACACTAGAGTTGGTACTACACAAGCTCCATGCCGGGGTTAGACCCCCACTAGTCTCATGCCAGGGTGTGACCCCCACTAGTTTCACATTGGGTTAGACACACAAATCTCACACCAAGGTTGGACCCCCCACTAGTTTAACACCGGGTCCCACTCACACTAGTCTCACACTGGAGTTGGTGCTGCAAAAGCTCTATGCCTGGTTCAGACCCCCACTAGTTTCACACCGGATCAGACTCACGCTAGTCTCACACTGGAGTTTAACCCCCACTAGTTGCATGTTGGGTCAGACTCACACTAGCCTCACACTGGGGTTGGGCCCCCACAAGCCCCACGCTGGGGTTGGTCCTACACAAGCTCCACACCAGGGGCTTACCCCCACTAGTCTCATGCCAGGGTCTGATTCCACTAGTTTCACACAGGGTCAGACTCGCACTAGTCTCACACTGGGGTTAGAGCCTCACTAGTTGCATGCTGAGTTAGACTCATACTAGCCTTATACTGGGGTTGGACCCCCGCAAGCCCCACACCGGCGTTGGACCCCCCCCCCCTAATCTCATCCCAGGGTTTGACTCCGATATGTTTCACGCTGGGTGGGACTCACATTAATCTCACACTGGGGTTGGACCCCCACAAGTCCCACGCCGGACTTGTACCCCCACTAGTCTCACACCAGGTCCAAACCCCCACTTTACTTATGCTTTATTTTTATTTTTTTTTATCAGTTGCCCAACATTTCAAATAATTTCGCTCCCACTCAAAGCTCACCTTTTCACCAGCGCTGTCTACTACAGACTGACTACTGCAATCCAGCTCTAGTCCTACACTATAATACCAAAAGTATTGGGATGCCTGCCTTTACATGCACATGAACTTTAATGGCATCCCAGTCTTAGTCCGTAGGGTTCAATATTGAGTTGGCCCACCCTTTGCAGCTATAACAGCTTCAACTCTTCTGGGAAGGCTGTCCACAAGGTTTAGGAGTGTGTCTATAGGAATTTTTGACCATTCTTCCAGAAGTGCATTTGTGAGGTCAGGCACTGATGTTGTACAAGAAGGCCTGGCTCGCAGTCTCTGCTCTAATTCATCCCAAAGGTGTTCTGTTGAGGTCAGGACTCTGTGCAGGCCAGTCAAGTCCCTCTACTCTAAACTTGCTCATCCCTGTCTTTTAGACCTTGCTTTGTGCACTGGTCCAAATCATTTGGTGTTGTGGGGTTGCTTTTCAGGGTATGGGCTTGGCCCCTTAGTTCCAGTGAGGGGAACTGTTAAGGTGTCTGCATACTGAGACATTTTGGACAATTTCATGCTCCCAACTTTGTGGGAACAGTTTGGGATGGCCCCTTCCTGTTCCATCATGACTGCACCAGTGCACAAAGCAAAGTCCATAAAGACATGGATGAGCGAGTTTGGGGTGGAGGAACTTAACTAGCCAGCACAGAGTCCTGACCTTGACCTGAGAGAACACCTTTGGGATGAATTAGAGCAGAGACTGTGAGCCAGGCCTTCTCTCCAACATCAGTGCCGGACCTCACAAATGCGCTTCTGGAAGAATGGTCAAACATTCCCATAGACACACTCCTAAACCTTGTGGACAGCCTTCCCAGAAGAGTTTAAGCTGTTATAGCTGCAAAGGGTGGGCCAACTCAATATTAAACCCCACGGATTAAGACTGGGATGCCATTAAAGTTCATGTGCGTGTAATGGCAGGCGTCCCAATACTTTTGGTTATATAGTGTATGTGAACCGGGCCTTAAAGCGATAGTAAAGTCTTGTTTAACCAGTTCTGGACCGGAAGGATTTGCCCCCTTAATGACCAGGCCATTTTTTTGCAATTCTGCACTGCGTTAATTTAACAGGAAATTGCGCGGTCGTGCGACGCTGTACCCAAATAAAATTGAAGAGTTGAAGCTGCTATAGCTGCAAAGGGTGGGCCAACTCAATATTGAACCCTACGGACTAAGACTGGGATGCCATTAAAGTTCATGTGCGTGTAAAGGCAGGCGTCCCAATACTTTTGGTAATATGGAGTTGAAGTTGTTGTAGCTGCAAAGGGTGGGCCAACTCAATTCATGGAATGTGTAAAAGCAGGCGTCCCAATACTTTTGGTAATTTAGTATATCTAAATTAGGGTGTCATGTCAATATTTTTGTTGTTCCCTAAGATTTATTATTTTCAAATCATTTTATTGTAAAGTTTTACACTTTAAACATTTTAGGCTTAGACCCTGTGCATTATGGGATGCTGTACCTTTGCATAAGAGAATTAAAACTTTTGACTTGTAATGTCTTTTAACATATAAATGTATCGCCGTCTTCTGTAATGCTGGCCTAATGCCGATGACAGTTATTATGTACGCTCTGCAAGTCAACATGAACATAGCCATACTATAAGAAATGCATGTTACCCCTTCACATTTCTATCTACAAGCAGGAAGTCCATTGCTGTTCTGTAATCGGCGTAACCAATTCCTGGGCATTACATTTTTTTTTATTTCCTCGGAGTGCCATTCTGTTCTCACACATTACCTCCATTACAACCACATAATCTACATTTAAATATGACATTTCTGGAGAAATCGCATCCATTTTTATTTTATGTATTTGTTTTGTGATTACATTGGTTCTGACACCGGGGGCCCCCAGGCTAGAAAGCGCTGAAATACCCAGTGTAGATAATTGACTGAGTGCATAAGCTGAGTGCGCGGCACGTCGAGAACCGTCAGCGTGAAATTGTTTAAAGGGAGGAGGTAGAATCAAAACCTTGTGTAAGAGCCTCTCGGTTCTCCGCCTAGAGGGAGCCTGAGGCGCTTCCATTCCTCCCGCATCAATTTAGATTCTGGAAAATCACTTGCGAGCTCAGCCTTCTTTTTCCTAATGTCGTAGCTCTGTGGGATATTACGTTAAGTATTTGTACAAATCCCAGGCTTAGACTTTTATTTATAGATACTTAGGAAGAGGTGTGTACATTTAAAATTTAAATCATAGGTGGATGCAGCATCTGTCCCCCTGCCGGCTCTAAGACTGAGAACTGGGCTATCAAACACAGCAGAGCTTCCTGAGCAGAGAGCAGGTGACTGTCCATCACCGGCTCTCTGCTCTGCCCTCCCAGCACTCACTGGAGCGCTGGGTGGTGGAAGGGGCAAGAGCAGCTGGAACTGGGTGCTGGTCCAGGCAAGTGGGCGGATCTTGACCATATTGTCGTGATCTTGCCCCAGACTGGACCAGCTCTGTGATGTCAGCCGACAATGGGCTTCAGAACGTGATCCACAGGAGAAGTACAGCCAAAGGAGCTTTCATTGTACCTTTCCTTTAACTTCCAGGCAGCACCTTTGTCACTCTAGAATAGTTTTTGTTTGCAGTATTACTCTTTTATATCAAAGACAGGTAATATATTGAAGCTCAACAAACCTTAGATGTGGTGGAGTCATGGTCAGGGGTCAGGTTCGAGAGAACAGTAGCTATAGCAGTAGAGAGGCTTCCACCGACTAACAGGATGGATATACAAGCAGGCCACTCTAGCGCAGGGGTCTCAAACTGGTGGCCCTCCAGCTTTTGCAGAACTACAATTCCCATGAGGCATTGCAAGGCTGACCGCTACAAGCATGACTCCCATAGGCAGGGGCATGATGGGACTTGTAGTTCTGCAACAACCGGAGGGCCGCCAGTTTGAGACCCCTGCCCTAGCAAATGACACAGGCTAACCTGAGGTGCAGGAATCTTAGCAATAACCGGTATTTCCCAGAGCTCCTGATAGTGGAGAAGGGCTTACTGCATGTTAATACCAAGTCAGGGTCCTCAGAATCTTTCCACCAGAAGGTGAGCAAGCCAGGGTCTAGTAGCAGATATAGCAGGTAGGGATCAAGAAGAAGCATAGTCAATAAACAAGCCAAAGGTCGGTAACAAGTAGTTGCAGGTTGGGATCAAGCAGAAGCGTAGTCAAGGAACAAGCCAAAGGTTGTGAAGGAGAAGTAGTGAAGATATGGATGGCAGCACTGCAGCAGGATTGACAAGAGCGAGATATTGTCTGGAGAAAGCACAATAATCTGGCAAACAGGATGTGCAAAGGCATGGCTTAAATAGGAAGTTCATGGGAGGAGCAAAGGGTTCAAGTTTCAAGTGAAACAGGACACAAGGCAAGGTTGTCTAAGGAATCAGACAGGGAGCTGTCTATCATTTCAGGTGGCTCAGCAAAAAGAGATACGGCCCGACACAGCAGATGTGACATGTTTAGATCTGGGTCCTGACAGGTGGCTTCATTCGTTTTCTTTTTCCAGGCTAAAGCCTAGTACACACGATCAAAAAATTGCACGAAAAATAACGCTTTCAAAGGGATGGTACAATAATCTGATCGTAAGTACACAGCTTTTGTCCAAAGGGACAATCACAAAAAATTTTCTCGTATGATACCAGATCGTACGATTTTTGTTTAATCAGTACAGTTTTTGTCCGAAAATACATTACAAAACATTACATCACTTCCGAATTTTTATTCTTTTGTGCAAGAATTTTCAAAACCTTAATAACCTTTTCATTTTCGATACAGAGGCTAGCATGCAAAAAAAAACAAAAAAAAACAAAGGACGATTATTTGTCTGATAATCTTATTATGTGTACCAGGCTTAAGAACATTTCTGAAAGTACAGAAAACACTACTTGATCCTGCCAGAAAACCAAAGTCATTATACTTTCTTATGCACTCAACTAAAATCTCAAACAATATATCAGGCCTGCCAGTTCTCTTCTCTGAACTAAAGTGCAATTCCCCTATAAAATAGAGACGAACAGTGGGAGCTGTTTGTAGTTTAAATTAGAAGAGCAGTCAAGGGTGACAACACTGTTCTTCAAAGATATAGGACAGTGAATGAGTGTTATCACCCTAGAACAGGAAGTGTGTTACTGGCAGGATCAGCAGCTGTAAAGCTGACAATTACCCCCGGTATGTTACTAAATGGCAAACCTAGACGATATTATAAAAATCAGAGACATCACCCTGCCATATTGTCAAAGCTATGGTTTTCCCAGCAGTGCCATCTTAAGAGCATTCAAGGGCCCCGGGCAATGCAGTGCACTGGGGCCCCGCCTACACAATCACCCACGAGAATAAAAATGAAAATTTTCGTTAAGGCTATATTTATTGGTACAGCAGTGCCAGACTAATGACAGCTTCCAAGTTCGGCGGCTGAGTCCGGTGAACACACACACGGATGGGCAGGGCTGCTGTTAGAAATCGCGTGGCCCCATACAGACTACCTGGCAGGGCCCCCCCAAGAAAATATTAAAGATATATTTAGCTAAAATTACAACAAAATCACTATTATCAGACACAAATATAACATAACTCGCATAATTCCTGCTAAATCTAAAAAAAAAAAACTATGTTAAATAAAAAAAGAAGATGAGATGAGAAAAATATACAGGCTGGGCAGTTGGAGCTCAGTGATCAGAGAGAGAGAAACAAAGTTACAATTTACAAATAAACTCCTGAGCAGAGATAAGTGCTAGGAGAGGGGCCCACACAAGGGAGGGGGATTAGTGAAGGGATGACTGTCTCTTTCTCAACAGATAAAAGCTGATAGCAGGGAGAGGGACAAATCAGATTCAGGTGCTGGAGGAAGATTTCTGTATTTGTTGTCCATTACTATTCCCCCTCTCTGTGTGACCCCCCCTGTGTGCTCGGGCCCCCTACAAGAGGGCTGGTGGTCCCCCCCTATCAGCGGCCCTGCGGACGGGAGTCGGACTCGACTGTCCTGTGTGTTCCTGTTCCCGTGGAGACGGACAGGCATTCCTGCAGTTGTGGGCTCCCCCTCCACGGCCCAAGTGGCCTGACAGCAGTGCAGGGCCAACAGGCGCTTGCCACCTGCTAAGTTCAGAGGTGGGATGAACACGGGAATCGGGACTAATGCTTGGCTGGGGCTGGGCAGGTGGGGCCCTCCGGACAAGTGGGGCCCCCGGGCAACTTCCTAGCGTGCCCATTCGGTAAGATGGCCCTGATTCCCAGTAGCAACCTATGGCTTTGAAAGTTGGACCATAAGGAAGGCTGAAGAATTGAGGCTTTTAAACTATGGTGTTGGAGAAGACTCTTAAAAGTCCCTTGGACGAAAAGTAGATCAAACCAGTCAATCCTGAAGGAAATCAACCCTGAATATTCACTGGAAGAACAGATCCTGAAGATGAAACTTGAATACTTCGACCACCTAATGCAATAAGAGGACTCATTGGAATAGACCCTGAAGCTGGGAAACATGGAAGGAAAAACTAGAAGAGGATGACAAAAAACAGGATGGATAGATAGCATGATCGAAACAATGAACATGAAGTTAAGGAATCTACAGGAGGCAGTGGAGGACAGAAAACCTGGCGCGCCATGGTTTATGAGGTCACGAAGAGTCAGACACGACTAAACTACTGAACAACAACAACGTTACTAAAACATAAAAACGTCTCTGGCAGTGAAAAATATTTTTTTGTATAGCGTAGGTGTGGGGTCAGCAACCCTATCAGGTTTTTATTTCTCAGGATGCATATGCATATTTGCGCAAACCAATCAATGTAAGCTTATTGGGATTTTGTTTGAAAAAATATGTAGCAGAATAGATATTGGCCTAAATCTATGAAAAAAATTGTTTTTTTTTTTAAAATATATTATTGCATATGTTTTATAGCACAAAGAAACTAAAAAATATAGTTTTTTTTTCAAAATTTTTGGTATACGATATATATATAGCGCAAAAAATAAAAAACGCAGTGGTGATCAAATGCTACCAAAAGATAGCTCTATTTGTGGGGAAAAAGTATATAAATTTCATTAGTGTGGCAATAAACAACTCCACTTGCACCCGGTTTGACAAAAATTGGTCGATCTAGCTGAATAAATTTCATTAGTGTACAGCATTGCATGACCGCACAATTGTCAGTTAAAGTAACCCAGTGCCGACTCACAAGAAATAGTCTGGTCATGAAGGGGGGTAAATCTTCTGGAGGTCAAGTGGTTATTATTCCATTAAAAAACACTTAGAAATGTAATCTCTCGCAAGGACATTTTCTGTCCTAAATCCTAGTATACAGTATATCCTATTATCTGTCTGATATTCATAGTTTAATTTTGATGGTCCTATGCCTCCATCCATCAATGTATTGTTAGATATGCTAATGCAGCAGTGGAACGCATATTTTTTTAATGGATGATAAATAAACGTCATACAGTACATTGATTTTACATGTTGTAATGTGTGGGTACCTTAAAAATCAGCTGTAGGTACTTTTTAATACTAGTGATTTATTATTTTGGAGCTGGTACCTCTATACACTATATTACCAAAAGTATTGGGACGCCTGCCTTTACAGGCACATTGTAACGCTCCGGCGTTTATTTGTGTGGTGTGGATTTGCAGCTGCGGAAGTTACACTCAGTAATCATGTAGAGATGTGTTGAACTACCATATCCAACTCTCAAGACTCATCATTGTGCATCAGCCTGTCTCAGCAAGCACATACACAAACACAGACACTCATTAAAGATGTTCCTGGAGTGATATGTTTATATGTGAAAGTATAGAGGTGATACTGAGGGGACAGGCGTGGATAGTGATAGCAATGGTAAGAGGTAACAGATGGTGATAGTAAGCACTTAGGATAGCAATCATGTACAGGTAACAGGTGGTAGTGAAGAGCAGATAAATGTATACAGGAGATGCTAGGCTAGTGCAGTGACAAGATGGTAATAGGCTCAAGAGCTTGCAATCTAAGTAGCGGTGCAGATGTTAGATGTAACAGTATAGTTCTTAGAGTAGCAATAGTCTTTAGTAAGCAGAGTAGTAGTGAAAGTAGATTAGGAAGGTATTCCCCTGTGGGGTACTTATCACTGGTAGGTTTGTAAGGAGAGGGTTCCGGCGGTGAGGTAATGATCTTGTAGCGAGATACAAGATGTTGTAGCAAGTCTTCGGTCAATCCAGGTATTAGGGAATAGCTGGAGGATTCGGCAGCGTTAGGTAATGCTGTAGCAAGCGGTTTGCACGAACACATGTGAGTGAATGCCGGCGGTTGAAATAGCCGCTCAGAGCGGCACTCACTGATGAGGTCATGGAATTTAAAGGGACAGGTACTAGATGCGTTCCACCTATCTATATGGTGGAACGTAATGTACAAATAATAGGCTGGAAGGGTACCGCAGGTACCAGGATCTTACACACATGAACTTTAATGGCATCCCAGTCTTAGTCTGTAGGGTTCAATATTTAGTTGGCCCACCCTTTGCAGCTATAACAGCTTCAACTCTTCTGGGAAGGCTGTCCACAAGGCTTAGGAGTGTGTCTATGGGAATGTTTGACCATTCTTCCAGAAGCGCATTTTTGAGGACAGGCAATGATGTTGGAGAAGAAGGCCTGGCTTGCAGTCTCCGCTCTAATTCATCCCAAAGGTGTTCTATTGGGTTGAGGTCAGGACTCTGTGCAGGCCAGTCAAGTTCCTCCACCCCAAACTCGCTCATCCATGTCTTTATGGACCTTGCTTTGTGCACTGGTCCAAATCATTTGGTGGAGGGGGGGGGATTATGGTGTGGGGTTGTTTTTCAGAGGTTGGGCTTGGCCCCTTAGTTCCAGTGAAGGGAACTCTTAAGGTGTCAGTGTAGCAGGATTCCCAGCCGTTTTGCTGGATATGGGTCCCCCTGGATCACCGGGTGCAACAAAAGTACCTTTGTGCATGTTTCCCTAAGTGTGAGCACTGAGACAATGACCAATCCTGTATCTTTGGGTTTTTTGTATTTATTGAGTACTTGGATGGGAGAAGGGAATGAGTGGGATACTCCTTTGGCTCAACTATGCACAATTTGCTATGGACAACTGAAAACGCTTCTTGGCGCTGACTTGACGCTGGCTAGATGCTGGTCAACGCCGGTTGACTCTGGTTAACACTGGCTCGCGGCCTGTTAACTCCAAACTGACCTTGGACTGCTTTCTCACATAAAGAAGTCCTTGTATAGCTTCCGTAACCACTCCTTGCTGAGGTAGCTACTCGTGCTGCTGCTGCACTGCTAAAACACTTCAGGGCCCACACTGGCACCCTTTTCCTCTCACTTATCTTCAGGGTTTAAACACTGGCACCCCCTTTCTCTAAACCTTCTCCACAGGTTAGCTGGCTCCTGGATCCCCTTGACCTTCTGGAGTGATCCCCTTCCCTAGGCTGACCCCTGAGCAGTCTCAAGTACTCACAATACTGCTTTCCCCCGAAACTTCAGCTCCACTCGGTCCACAGCACTCTGGATCCTTCCTCTGCAGCTCAGCTCAACCTTCATCCTCTAGGCCGACCGCCCAGGACACTATCACTTGCGCTGACAGGAGGAGAGACAGCCGTCACCCTCCTCCTGGGACTCTGCTACACACCAAAGACGCTACTTCATGTGCTCCCCTCAGACTTATACAATATCCCAGGATGCTTTGCGGAAGATTCTGCCCTCTTGAGATGGATACAAGCCCTGGCGTGGTATTGGCCAGGTTTCCTCCACCGTCCAATAAGAGCCCACATTGGACACAGTGGGGAAACTCCCCAGACTCAACAGACACACCTGGAAACACAAGACAACCTAGCTGAATGATCGGGCCCCCCTGATAAGCAGACAGGGCCACAATATACTTCCTAGCACCTACTTAGGAGGGTGCTACATCAGCATACCAAGACATTCCATACCAAGACGTTCCTTTGTTGGAACAGTTTGGGGATGGCTACTTCCTGTTCCAACGTGACTGCGCACCAGTGCACAAAGCAAGTTCCATAAAGACATGGATAAGCGAGTTTGTGGTGGAGGAACTTGACTGGCCTGCACAGAGTCCTGACATCAACCCGATAGAACACCTTTGGGATGAATTCGAGCGGAGACTGCAAGCCAGGCCTTCATGTCCAATATCAGTGCCTGACCTCACAAATGTGCTTCTTGAAGAATGGTCAAACATTCCCATAGACACACTCCTAAACCTTGTGGACAGCCTTCCCTGAGGAGTTGAAGCTGTTATAGCTGCAAAGGGTGGGCCAACTCAATATTGAACCCTATGGACTAAGAATGGGATGCCGTTAAAGTTCATGTGCGTGTAAAGGTAGGCGTCCCAATACTTTTGGTAATATAGTGTTTGTCTTTGACATTCAATGGTACTATCTGAAGCTATATATTACTTTTGGTAATATAGTGTATATTAAAAACAGCCCATTCCCAAAAATTCTTAGACATTGAAACTGGGTCCAAAATGCAGTCTTTCGTAGCATTTATTCATCCTGAAATTTTGTGTGCAGAATAACGGCTCCTAACTGCTGCTGAAATTCCTGCTTCCAAAAACAGAAAAGTCAGATTTTTTTTTTTTATATGCCAATCTCTAAATGTTCCGCAAACTCACAGGTCAAAACATTTGCAGATCATTTCTCCTATCCAAACATCTTTGCTGAGCAAAACGATGTGCAGAATAGTAAAAAGAATGAGACTTTGAGCTGAGAATAGAATATTCTGCCAGTACAGTGCCTTATTGATTGCTTCAAGAATGAGGCGTTACAGGATCTTATAAATGACAAAAGATCTTCCAGTGTTTAGGTCAGGCTTCCAGTTGTATATTTTTCTATAAATATTTATGGAATACATTTGCCTCAAAGTAAGAACAGCACAGTGGAAGTTTATGATATACAGTTATGAATGGTTGGGATTATTTTTCCTTTCTTATTAAAACCCAGCCTTGGGCTCCCATCCTCCTCTAAGTGCTTCCCTTCGCCCAATAGGGGAGGCCCCTGTAGAATCTGCTGTTTTTTCTCCTTCAAAAACAACTTTATTGAGGTAAAGTAGCAGATATTGAAATCAGTATTACAGTATTAATACTGGTGTCTGCTGGCTGGTCTCAAGGTGCAGTCCTCTTCATTCCTCCCCCGCGGCGGTGGGTGGTCCATAACCACTTCCCCATACCAGGCCACTGCTCTCCTACATGTAAAATTCATAATTTTTTTGCTAGAAATTTACACAGGACCCCCAAACATTATAACATTTTTTTTTTTTTTTTTTTTTTTAGCAGAGAGCCTAGGGAATACAGTCAGGTCAATAAATATTGGGACATCGACACAATTCTAATCTTTTTGGCTCTATACACCACCACAATGGATTTGAAATGAAACAAACACGATGTGCTTTAACTGCAGACTTTCAGCTTTAATTTGAGGGTATTTACATCCAAATCAGGTGAACGGTGTAGGAATTACAACAGTTTGTATATGTGCCTCCCACTTTTTAAGGGACCATAAGTAATGGGACAGATTAACAATCATAAATCAAACTTACATTTTTTAATACTTGGTTGCAAATCCTTTGCAGTCAATTACAGCCTGAAGTCTGGAATGCATCAACATCACCAGACGCTGGGTTTCATCCCTAGTGATGCTCTGCCAGGCCTCTACTGCAACTGTCTTCAGTTCCTGCTTGTTCTTGGGGCATTTTCCCTTCAGTTTTGTCTTCAGCAAGTGAAATGCATGCTCAATCGGATTTAGGTCAGGTGATTGACTTAGCCATTGTATAATATTCCACTTCTTTTCCCTTTCAACTCTTTGGTTGTTTTCGCAGTATGCTTCGGGTCATTGTCCATCTGCACTGTGAAGCGCTGTCCAATGAGTTCTGAAGCATTTGGCTGAATATGAGCAGGTAATATTGCCCGAAACACTTCAGAATTCATCCTGCTGCTTTTGTCAGCAGTCACATCATCAATAAATACAAGAGAACCAGTTCCATTTGCAGCCATATATGCCCACGCCATGACACTACCACCACCATGCTTCACTGATGAGGCGGTATGCTTTGGATCATGAGCAGTTCCTTTCCTTTCCTTCTCCATACTCTTCTCTTCCCATTACTCTGGTACAAGTTGATCTTGGCCTCATCTGTCCATAGGATGTTGTTCCAGAACTGTGAAAGCTTTTTTAGATGTTGTTTGGCAAACTCTAATCTGGCCTTCCTGTTTTTGAGGCTCACCAATGGTTTACATCTTGTGATGAACCCTCTGTATTCACTCTGGTGAAGTCTTCTCTTGATTGTTGACTTTGACACACATACACCTACCTCCTGGAGAGTGTTCTTGATCTGGCCAACTGTTGTGAAGGGTGTTTTCTTCACCAGGGAAAGAACTCTTCGGTCATCCACCACAGTTGTTTTCCGTGGTCTTCCAGGTCTTTTGGTGTTGCTGAGCTCACCGGTGCGTTCTTTCTTTTTAAGGATGTTCCAAACAGTTCATTTGGCCACACCTAATGTTTTTGCTATCTCTCTGATGGGTTTGTTTTGTTTTTTCAGCCTAATGATGGCTTGCTTCACTGATAGTGACAGCTCTTTGGATCTCATATTGAGAGTTGACAGCAACAGATTCCAAATCCAAATAGCACACTTGAAATGAACTCTGCACCTTTTATCTGCTCCTTGTAAATGGAATAATGAGGGAATAACACACACCTGGCCATGGAACAGCTGAGCAGCCAATTGTCCCATTACTTTTGGTCCCTTAAAAAGTGGGAGGCACATATATAAACTGTTGTAATTCCTACACCTTTCACCTGATGTAAATACCCTCAAATTAAAGCTGAAAGTCTGCAGATGTCAAAGCACATCTTGTTTGTTTCATTTCAAATCCATTGTGGTGGTGTATAGAGCCAAAAAGATTAGAATTGTGTCGATGTCCCAATATTTATGGACCTGACTGTACAATGGCGGTTGTTGCAACTTTTTATGTCACATGGCATTTGCGCAGTTTTTTTTTTCAAATGCTTTTTTTTTAAACTGTTTCATGAATTAAAAAAAACAGTAAAGTTAGCCCAATTTTTCTGTATAATGTGAAAGATGATGTTACGCTGAGTAAATAGATACCTAACATGTCATGCTTTAAAATTGCACCAAACTTCGGTACTTAAAAATCTCCATAGGCAACGCCTTAAAATATTTTACAGGTTACCTGTTTAGAGATATAGAGGAGGACTTGGGCTAGAACTGTTGCTCTTGCTCTAACGTTTGTGGCGATACATTAACATGTGTGGTTTCAACGCCTTTTATACATGCGGGTTTGACTTACGTATGCGTTCACTTCTTCATGCGGGGACAAGGGTGCTTTTAATTTTTTTTTCTCTATTGTTTATTTTATTTTTTCGATCACTTTTATTCCTATTACAAGGTATGTACACATCCCTTGTAATAGTAATAAGGCATGACAGGTCCTCTTTACAGAGAGAGATCTGGGGTCTATAACTGCCAGGGCCAGATGTAACGCCACGCCCGGCCTCCAAACTTCCACCGCCGGTGGATTCCTTCTCTGGCTCGCCAATCACATGGGCAAGCTGGTAGAAGCACCGAATGGCAGCAGGAGGGGAGGGGGGGGGGGGACTGCTGCCTGTAAAAACAATCACACTCTAATCACTACATGCGGTGCCGATTCCCCCTACTGCCTGAGCTCCCCCCGCCCCCTCCCGCCCACCCCAGTGCAGCTGGCTTCCCTTCCCTCCTCTCCTCTCCCTCCAGCTGCTGTGGGGGATGTTTCAGGATGGATAGTGGGGGAAAGGGCCAGTAGATATGTCATTTACAAACCCAAATCCAAAAAAGTTAGGACACTGTACAAATTGTGAGTAAAAATAGAATGGACTAATTTACAAATCTCATAAACCTATATTTTATTCACAATATAATATAGATAACATATCAAATGTTGAAAGTGAGACATTTTGAAATGTCATTCCAAATATTTGTTCATTTTGGATTTCATGAGAGCTACACATTCCAAAAAAGTTGGGACAGGTAGCAATAAGAGGCCGGAAAAGTTAAATGTACATATAAGGAACAGCTGGACCAATTTCCAACTTATTAGGTCAATTGGCAACATGATTGGGTAAAAAAAAGAGCCTCTCAGAGTGGCAGTGTCTCTCAGAAGTCAAGATGGGCAGAGGATCACCAATTCCCCCAATGCTATGGTTAAAAATAGTGGAGCAATATCAGAAAGGAGTTTCTCAGAGAAAAATTTGAAAGAGTTTGGAGTTATCATCATCTGCAGTGCATAATATCATCCAAAGATTCAGAGAATCTGGAACAATCTCTGTGATCTTCGGGCCCTTAGACGGCACTGCATCACATACAGGAATACTACTGTAATGGAAATTACAACATGGGCTCAGGAATACTTCCAGAAAACATTGTCGGTGAACACAATCCACCGTGCCATTCGCCGTTGCCATCTAAAACTTGATAGGCCAAAAAAGAAGCCATATCTAAACATGATTCAGAAGCACAGGCGTTTTCTCTGGGCCAAGGCTCATTTAAAATGGTCTGTGGCAAAGTGGAAAACTGTTCTGTGGTCAGATGAATCAAAATTTGAAGTTCTTTTTGGAAAACTGGGACGCCATGTCATCCGGACTAAAGAGGACAAGGACAGCCCAAGTTGTTATCAGCGCTCTGTTCAGAAGCCTGCATCTCTGATGGTATGGGGTTGCATGAGTGCATGTGGCATGGGCAGCTTACACATCTGGAAAGGCACCATCAATGCTGAAAGGCATATCCAAGTTCTAGAACAACATATGCTCCCATCCAGACGTCGTCTCTTTCAGGGAAGACCTTGCGTTTTCCAACATGACAATGCCAGACCACATACTGCATCAATTACAACATCATGGCTGCGTAGAAGAAGGATCCGGGTACTGAAATGGCCAGCCTGCAGTCCAGATCTTTTACCCATAGAAAACATTTAGCGCATCATAAAGAGGAAGATGTGACAAAGAAGACCTAAGACGGTTGAGCAACTAGAAGCCTGTATTAGACAAGAATGGGACAAAATTCCTATTCCTTAACTTGAGCAACTTGTCTCCTCAGTCCCCAGACGTTTGCAGACTGTTATAAAAAGAAGAGGGGAGGCCACACAGTGGTAAACATGGCCTTGTCCCAACTTTTTTGAGATGTGTTAATGTCATGAAATTTAAAATCAACTTATTTTACCCTTAAAATTATACATGTTCTCAGTTTAAACATTTTATATGTCATCTATGTTGTATTCTGAATAAAATATTGAAATTTGAAATTTCCACATCATTGCATTCTGTTTTTATTCACAATTTGTACAGTGTCCCAACTTTTTTGGAATCGGGTTTGTACTAGCCCATTCCTTTTCTAAATGAACATAGTAAACACACTCACCCACTGTGTTCATTCATAAATGAAGCATAGTAAACTGTGTTTACTATGCTTCCGTTTGTGAATAAACAGAAGCCTCTCAGCACAGAGCTCTTCCCATTCATTCACTGTCCAGTCCAAATGAGGCTGCAGAGAAAGTCATGTGTGTTTAAGCTTTGGGGTGCACACCCTAATGCAATAGGCTGTGCACACCCTTGAGCAAAATGTACATCAAGCCACCGCATTTCAGGGGAATGGACTCCTCCTTCTTCAGAGCTGTTTAGGTGGGAACAATTTCCATGAGTGGTTATGTTGGATCAAGGTTTCTGAGACCAGGATGGCAGAAAGCTGGCTTTAGTTGCATAGGCAGCGAATAGTACGCAGCAACAGCCCTGGAGAAGGGGAAGTCTATTCCCCTGAAACACGTTGGCTTGATGTACTTGTTGCTACTTTTTAATAAACGTCTACAAACCATATTTTGGAGGTCACTTTTCTCTGGACACCTTAAGGTCGCACAGAAAAGGCAGCAGCCCAATCTCCGAGAAGGCCCATCACCACCATCTATCACTGGCCAATATCTACCGGAAGGCATTCCTTCCTTTTTGCCTACTCAGGGCCAGTGACCAATCAAGTCAGTCCAGAGCGGTCTACAAAACAAGCTGCCCTTACTGTATGTCCTCAGTCGTCTGTAATAGGCGTCATTCAACCTGCGAGACATCTAGTGCCAAAATTAAGCTACTACGGGTGACACTGCTTGGGAGGAGGTAAGTATTTCTATCCATTCTATGGCTGGCACACTGTTTAACCACTTCTCCTTAGGTGGACGTCATATGACGTCCTGGAGTGTAAGTGGTTAAATCGGAATTATGCCATCATTCTGATATCTTCTTTTTCAGCCGGCGATTCCCTGTCATGTAAAAACATTTATAGCAATTGTTCAGCTGCTTGATTGTTTTTACAGGTGGCAGGAGGGGACATTCCCCCTTACCCGCCCCTTTCTGGTGCTTCTATCGGCTCGCCTGTGCGATTGGCGAGCTGGCGAATTAATCTGCTAGCGATGGCCGTTTACCATAGTGCTGACCAGATGGTCCCCGATCATCTCTATGACCTTCGTAGGCCGGGCACGATGTTATGACATCACGTCCAGCCTCGGCAGATGTAAACACTGACGCTTCCTCGGCTGGGAAGCCAAGATGATTTTTTTTTTTATCTCTATTTTTCAGCCTAGAGGAAAGATGTGGGGACTTATGGCACTTTTCCACTGCAAGTACCGGCTAGTACTGGCTCGGCTCTACTCGGCCCTGCTTGGCCCGGTTTGCTTTTCCACTGCTGTACCGCATGGTATAGTGTCGGAACGGTTCGGTACGGTACGGTATAGGTTTGCTTTTCCACTAAAGTAGTACTAAAGTTAAGTGGGTGGGATAACAACGGGGTGGGTGTGATTCTCTGACCAATCAGTGGCTAGTAGTGACTGCATTCAAAGGATTGTGGGATATGGTACCAGTTTGGTACCTGTTGGAACCACAATCGAGTAGGTACTGTTTTTTCAGAGCCGTACCGTACCGTACCGTTCGGTTCCATGCAGTGGAAAAGCAAACCTATACCGTACCGTACTGAACCGTTCCGACCCTATACCATGCGGTACCGCAGTGGAAAAGCACAAAAGTGTGCCGAGCCGGTACGGTTCTATGCAGTGGAAAAGCGCCATTATAGACCCCAGATCTCGCTATAAAGAGGACCTATCATGCCCTATTTCTAATACAAGGGATGTTTACATTCCTTGTAATAGGAATAAAATTAAAGAAAAAAAAATTTAAAGGCAAAGTGTCAAAATAGAAAAAAATAAAAGTAAAATAAACAATAAAAATTTTTTTTAGAGCGCCCCACCCCGCATGCTCGTACACAGAAGCGAACATACGTACGTTGGGCCCACATATGTAAACGGCGTGAGGTATCGCCGTGAACGTTAGAGCGAGAGCAATAATTTTAGCCCAAGACCTCCTTGTAACTCTAAACAGGTAACATTTTTAAAGCGTTGCCTATGGAGATTTTTAAGTACCGAAGTTTGATGCCATTCCATGAGTGTGCGCAGTTTTAAAGCGTGACATGTTAGGTATATGGAGAAAGAAAAGGGAAAATCAGCGCTTGTTTCGCTAAATGATGGTCAAGGGAATAAATTCCCAAAGCTATATATAGCACAGAATCCTAGTTGCACTATAGTATACGTTTCAATGTATAGATGTGGTGAATACAAAAAATATGGTGAATACAATCCAATATGTGACTTTAGTGATACGTTGCTGTGGCTAAGGTGAGAAAAAAGTAAATGATATTCATAGGTGCACAAAACATATAAAATGGTTTGTGAAATGATGATAAAATAACCACAATATAAAATATCAATCAGTAAATGAATACATAATAAAATAATAATCGTGGGGTGATGATAAGTCCATGTGCAGAAAAAGTGCAAAAATTGATGCTTGAAAAGAAGGGTGAATCTCGTGACTCTTCACAAAAAAAATTTTGGTGACTTTCGTGGAACTTCTAAAAGTAAACCGTGCCTCTAGAAGTGAGCTATATGCTAATATGGGTGCAGTGGCCGCTCACCTCCACAAACACCTTTAAAGGCGTTTAGTGATAGTAGATCACTGGACCAGGATATCTACTCTTCCTCCACTGGTGGGAACCTCTAATGGAATTTTCAGGGGTCTCCTTTAAAAAGATGTTTTCCGCCTCATTCAGTAATACATGTCTGTCCTCCTCCCCTCCTCCTCCAGTGTACTTAGAAAAATGAATGGGCGCTCATCGCAAACATACAAAACACAGTTAAAGTAAAATCAGTTCAGTGACCGCTGATGCGGTGAACCTCCAATACTTCCGGTCTCGGCCGTAGTCCGGAAGTGACGTCATCTGGCTTCTTCCGACGTGTTGCGTCACTCACACACGTGACTTTATCAAGGGTGGGCCGTAGGTGACTATCTCCAGGTTTATAATGTTAGGTATATATATACTCGGAACAACTACAGTGCCTTGCGAAAGTATTCGGACCCCTTGAACTTTTCAACCTTTTGCCACATTTCAGGCTTCAAACATAAAGATATAAAACTGTAATTTTTTGTGAAGAATCAACAAGTGGGACTGACATTTATTGGATATTTCATGAAGTGGAATGACATTTATTGGATATTTCAAACTTTTTTAACAAATAAAAAACTGAAAAATTGGGCATGCAAAATTATTCAGCCCCCTTAAGTTAATACTTTGTAGTGCCACTTTTTGCTGCGATTACAGCTGTAAGTTGCTTGGGGTATGTCTCTATCAGTTTTGCACATCGAGAGACTGAAATTTTTGCCCATTCCTCCTTGCAAAACAACTCGAGCTCAGTGAGGTTGGATGGAGAGCGTTTGTGAACAGCAGTTTTCAGTTCTTTCCACAGATTCTCGATTGGATTCAGGTTTGGACTTTGACTTTGCCATTCTAACACTGGATATGTTTATTTGTGAACCATTCCATTGTAGATTTTGCTTTATGTTTTGGATCATTGTCTTGTTGGAAGACAAATCTCCGTCCCAGTCTCAGGTCTTTTGCAGACTCCATCAGGTTTTCTTCCAGAATGGTCCTGTATTTGGCTCCATCCACCTTCCCATCCATTTTAACCATCTTCCCTGTCCCTGCTGAAGAAAAGCAGGCCCAAACCATGATGCTGCCACCACCATGTTTGACGGTGGGGATGGTGTGTTCAGGGTGATGAGCTGTGTTGCTTTTACGCCAAACATAACGTTTTGCATTGTTGCCAAAAGTTTGATTTTGGTTTCATCTGACCAGAACACCTTCTTCCACATGTTTGGTGTCTCCCAGGTGGCTTGTGGCAAACTTTAAACAACACTTTTTATGGATATCTTTAAGAAATGTCTTTCTTCTTGCCACTATTCCATAAAGGCCAGATTTGTGCAGTATACTACTGATTGTTGTCCTATGGTCAGAGTCTCCCACCTCAGCTGTAGATCTCTGCAGTTCATCCAGAGTGATCATGAGCCTCTTGGCTGCATCTCTGATCAGTCTTCTCCTTGTATGAGCTGAAAGTTTAGAGGGACGGCCAGGTCTTCGTAGATTTGCAGTGGTCTTATACTCCTTCCATTTCAATATTATCGCTTGCACAGTGCTTCTTGGGATGTTTAAAGCTTGGAAAATCTTTTTTGTATCCAAATCCGGCTTTAAACTTCTCCACAATAGTATCTCGGACCTGCCTGGTGTGCTCCTTGTTCTTCATGATGCTCTCTGCGCTTTAACCACTTTACAACCGGAGGATTTTGCTGTCTTACGTCCAGACCACTTTTTGTGCTTCGGCACTGTGCGACTTTAACTGACAATTGTGCGGTCATGCAATGTGGTACCCAAACAAAATTTACGTCCTTTTTTTCCCACAAACAGAGCTTTCTTTTGGTGGTATTTGATCACCTCTGCGCTTTTTATTTTTTGCGATATTAATAAAAAAAGAGCGAAAATTTTGCAAAAAAATGAAATTTTCAACTTTGTCTTTTCAAAAATATCCAATATACTCAATTTATGTCATATTTTTTGGCCAAAATATATTTAGCTACATGTCTTTGACAAAAAAAAATTCAATGAGCGTATTTTTATTGGTTTGCGCAAAAGTTATAGCGTCTACAAACTATGGTGTAAATACTGAAATTTTACGCAGCTTTAATTTCTGACTGCCTATCTCAATTCATGAAGTGCTAAAATGGCAGGGCAGTACAAGACCCCCCCAAATTACCACTTTTTGGAAAGTAGACATCCTAAGGAATGTTCTGAGATGCATGTTGAGCTCATTGAATATTTAATTTTTTTGTCACAGGTGTTTGAAAAATGAATAAAAAAAAAAAAATTTTTTTTTTTAACACAAAGTTGTCACTAAAAGATAAATTTCTCACACATGCCATGGGTATATGTGTAATTACACCCCAAAATATATTCTGCTGCTTCTCCTGAGTACAGGGATACCACATATGTGAGACTTTTTGGGAGCCTAGCTGTGTACGGGACCCCGAAAATCAATCTCCATCTTTAGGTTTTCTAATGGCGTAAATTGCTGATTTTACTCCTCACTACCCATCACAGTTTCGGAGGCCCTGAAATTTCAAGATAGCACAAAACCCCCCAAATGACCCCATTTTGCAAAGTAGACACCCCAAGCTATTTGCTGAGAGGCATGGTGACTCCATGGAATATTTTATATTTTGCCACAAGTTTTGGGAAAATTAAAATTTTTTTTTTTTTTAACACAAAGTTGTCACTAAAAGATAAATTTCTCACACATGACATGGGTATATGTGTAATGACACCCCAAAATACATTCTGCCGCTTCTCCTCAGTATGGGGATACCCCATGTGTGAGACTTTTTGGGAGCCTAGCTGTGTACGGGACCCCGAAAATGAATCTCCATCTTTAGGTTTTCTAATGGCGTAAATTGTTGATTTCACTCCTGACTACCCATCACAGTTTCGGAGGCCCTGAAATTTCAACATAGCACAAAACCCCCCAAAATGACCCCATTTTGCAAAGTAGACACCCCAAGCTATTTGCTGAGAGGCATGGTGAGTCCATGGAATATTTTATATTTTGCCACAAGTTCCGGGAAATATATTATTATTATTATTTTTTTTTTTTTTTTTACACAAAGTTGTCACTAAATGATATATTGCTCACACATGCCATGGGTATATGTGAAATGACACCCCAAAATACATTCTGCTGCTTCTCCTGAGTACAGGGATACCACATGTGTGAGACTTTTTTGCAGTCTAGCCGAGTACAGGTCCTCGAAAGCCAACCCCCACTTTCAGGCTTTCCAAGGGCGTAAATTGTTGATTTCACTCCTGACTACCTATCACAGTTTCGGAGGCCATGAAATGCCAAGACAGCACAACCCCCCTCCAAATGACCCCTTTTCGGAAAGTAGACACCCTAAGCTATTTGCAGAGAGGCATGTTGGGTGTTTTGCAGATCTCACTTTTTGTCACAAAGTTTTGGAATTTGAAAAAAGAGGAAAAAAAATGCATTTTCCTGTTTTTTCTTCATTTTCCAAAAAAAATGAGAGATGCAAAATACTCACCATGCCTCTCAGCAAATAGATTAGAGTGTCTACTTTGCAAAATGAGGTCATTTTGGGGGGTTTTGTGCCATCTTGGCGTTTCATGGCCTTCAAAAGTGTCATAGGTAGTAAGGAGTGAGATCAACAATTTACGCCCTTAGAAAGCCTGAAGGTGGGGAGTGGTTTTCCGAGTCCTGTACGCGGCTAGACTGCAAAAAAGTCTCACACATGGGGTATCCTTGTACTCAGGAGAAGCAGCAGAATGTATTTTGGGGTGTCATTTCACATATACCCATGGCTTGTGTGAGCATTATATCATTTACTGACAACTTTGTGTAAAAAAAAAAAAAAAAAAAAAAATAATAATTTTCCTGAAACTTGTGGCAAAATATAACATATTCCATGGACTCATCATGCCTCTCATCTAATAGCTTGGAGTGTCTACTTTGCAAAATGGGGTCATTTGGGGGGGTTTTGTGCCATTTTGGCATTTCATGGCCTTCAAAAGTGTGATAGGTAGTAAGGAGTGAGATCAACAATTTACGCCCTTAGAAAGCCAGAAGGTGCGGATTGGTTTTCCGGGTCCTGTATGCGGCTAGACTGACAAAAAGTCTCACACATGGGGTATCCCTGTACTCCGGAGAAGCAGCAGAATGTATTTTGGGGTGTCATTTCACATATACCCATGGCATGCGTGAGCAATATATTATTTAGTGACAACTTTGTGTAAAAAAAAAAAAAAAAAAAACAAATTGTCATTTTCCTGAAACTTAGGGCAAAATATAAAATACTCCATGGACTCAATATGCCTCTCAGCAAATAGCTTTGGGTGTCTACTTTCCAAAAAGGGGTAATTTGGGGGGTGTTTGAACAGTCCTGGCATTTTATGCTCAATTTTAGCAACACATCACCCACTCTTCTAACCACTTGAAAACCAAGCCTTTTCTGTGAGTTTTTGTTTACATGAAAAAATATTTTTTTTTCACAAGAAAATTACTTTGAACCCCCAAACATTATATATTTTTTTAAAGCAGAGGCCCTACAGAACAAAATGGTGGATGTTGCAATTTTTTTTGTTACACGGTATTTGCGCACACATTTTCCAAACGCAATTTTTGCGTAAAAAAACACTTTTTTTATTTTTAATGCAGAAATACACTATATAATTCCAAATTGTTTGGTAAAATTTAAAAGATGATCTTATGCCGAGTTCATAGACACCTAATATGACATGCTTTAAAAATTGCGCACGCCCGTGCCGCGGCAACAAACTACGTACGGTTTTAAAAGCCTTTAAAAGTCTTTACAGGTTACCACTTTGGACTTACAGAGGAGGTCTACCACAACAATTACTGCCCTCGACCTGGCGTTCACGGCGATACCTCACATGCATGCTGAAATTGCGGTTTACATATGACACTAGACCAACGCTTGTGCGCGCATTTGCGCGCAAGCACGGGGGGACAGGGGGGCTTGATTTTTTTTTTTGTTTTTTTTTTTTTTTAATTTGCTTTCTTATGTTATTTTGACACCTTTTCTTTCATTTTTTTTTCTTTAATCATTTTTATTGTTATCACGGTGAATTTAAATTTCCTCTATGATAGCAATCTGTAGTGACAGGTACTCTTTTTAAAAAAAATTGGGGTCTTTTATACTCTAGATCTTTCCTCTGACCTTAACGCATCTGACCATACCAAAATTGGTGTGATAAAATACTTTCCCAATTTCCCAATGGCGCTGTTTATTTCTGGCGAAACAGAAGTTATGAAATGCTCGTAGCCTCCGGCATCTTAGGCCATAGAGATGATTGGAGCCATTCTCATCTCCAATCAGCTCTATGGTTAGATAATTGAACCACCGGCTGCACTCTCGGGTTAACCGGTGGGACAGGAGAGCCCGAGAAAAACCGTGGAAGGCAGCGGAAGGCGGCAGGAGGGGGGGGGGGGAGTCCCCTCCCACTGCATGTAAAAGCAGTCTAGCGGCCAATTATCCGCTAGGATTGCTTTTACATGTAAGCCGACCGCTTGCTGTAAAAAACGATACCAAGATGATGCCTAAATCTGCAGGCATCATCCTGGTATAACCACTCAAAGTCCAGCAACGTACCAGTACATTGCTGGTCTTTGTTTGGCATATAGGTTTTTTTTTTTTCATGCAGCCTGTGGGCTGAACGAAAAAAAAGAGAACCTATCAGAAATCAGTACAGGAATAATGCGTAGTATTACTCATCATTAACCGCCCAAACAACCACCCACTGAATTTAATGATGGGTATACACGACACTATCCACGTATACCAAAATAGGATTTTAACTGCAGTGCTGAAATCAGAAAATCACCACAGCTGCTATCAGCAAAGGTATCCATATATGCTGAGCGCAAACGCTGTTTGTGTCAGAATATATAAAATCAATGCATGGTAGCCGACGAGTACCTGCAAGAGAAACAGGTCACAAAAGAATGAAAAAACAAACAAAGTACATTAAAAAAAAGTACATTAGGAAGAGTAGGACATATAAAATGACTGACACAACAAAAGTTTTTGGATTCTCATCATTAACCGCCCAAACAACCACCCACTGAATTTAATGATGGGTATACACGGCGCTATCCACGTATACCAAAATAGGATTTTAACTGCAGTGCTGAAATCAGAAAATCACCACAGCTGCTATCAGCAAAGGTATCCATGTATGCTGAGCGCAAACACTGTTTGTGTCAGAATATATGAAATCAATGCGTGGTAGCCGACGAGTACCTGCAAGAGAAACAGGTCACAAAAGAATGAAAAACAAACAAAGTACATTAAAAGTACATAGGAAGTGTAGAAGAACATAAAAAATGACTGAGACGACAACTATTTTTGGCTTTTATGTATTTTTTTTTTTTTCTTCAAACGTCGAGTTCCAGGTTCCAGGTTCGGGTCTCTCAAAATGACGATAGCCATCGAACATCTTTTGAGACCCTGTGTAAATGTGCCCTAAACTGTGCCGTGCTGTACCCTATGCTAATAATCCACTAGTGTGTGGTAGCGACGGAAACAGTCACCGTGGCAAAGACCAGGTCGGTCAGGACAGTCGGGACAATAATTCCGGGTGTCACGCCTAAATCCGCGCTTGCTGCAGACACGGCATCTTTTTTGGGGGTATCGTTTGGTATCGGTACTCGGGAGGTATTGCGGAAAATGCCTCTCATGCAGCCGCCTCACTGCATCTGGTTGGGGAAGTTGGGCAGGAGCATCAGCTGAATACACAAGGGCTCTGATTATCTCTTATTGGAATTGAAAGAAGGATAATGTTCCAGCAGAAGCTTTGTATAAGACAAAAGCGTTGTAAACAGCCAATTGAAATAGGTATACAGACACTTTTTTGTACCAGCGTCTGGCCTTACGGGCAATTAAGTACGGTCCCATCATCTGGTCGTTGAAGTCCACCCCTCCCATTTTACGGTTATAGTCGTGGACACAGAGGGGTTTCTCAACAACAACACCGGTGACCGTAGTAATTTGGACTGCCGTGTCTGGGTGAATGGAGGACAGCACGTAAACGTTTCGTTTGTCCCTCCACTTCACTGCAAGCAATTCCTCGCACCTCAAGCAGGCTCTCTCCCCCGAGCTCAGTGGGGCATTCACTAGCCGTTGGGGGAAGCCCCGGCGATTAGATCGCACGGTGCCACAAGCGCCAATTTGCAATTGATAGAGGTGTCTAAAAAGTGGCACGCTTGAATAGAAATTGTCCACGTACAAGTGGTACCCCTTTCCGAATAAGGGTGACACCAAGTCCCAAACTATCTTGCCGCTGCTCCCTATGTAGCCTGGGCAGTCGGGGGGCTCCACAGTGCTATCTTTTCCCTCATAGACACGGAAATTAACTGTATAGCCTGTGGCCCTGTCACAAAGCTTATACAACTTGACCCCGTATCTGGCACGCTTGCTGGGGAGGTACTGTTTGATAGCAAGGCGACCAGTAAACTTAATCAGGGACTCGTCAACGCAGACATCTTGTTGGGGGGTAAACAAGGCTGCGAACCGCTGATTGAAGTGGTCTATGAGGGGCCGAATTTTGTGGAGCCGATCATATTCAGGGTCTCCCCGAGGACGACAGAGTTCATTGTCGTTGAAATGCATGAACCGAAATATTTGTTGGTATCGAGCCCTGGACATAGCAGCAGAGAACACGTACATTTGATGAATTGGGTCAGTGGACCAATATAACCGCAATTCATTCTTTCTTGTAATGCCCGTGTTGAAGGAAAGGCCCAGAAAGGTTTTAAACTCCTGAATCGTAATAGGATTCCAGGCGAATGGTCTGGCAAGGGGTGAATTTGGGTTGGCGGCGATGAATTGTTGAGCGTACAAATTTGATTGGTCCACAATAGATCTGAAAAGATCTTCAGTGAAAAACAGCTCAAAAAAGTTTATGGGATTAAAACCAGCTGTTTCCACTTGGATTCCGGGTTGGGCGGTGAATGGGGGAAGTACTGGCGCTGTGGAATCTGTGGGCTGCCAATTAGGATATGCCAGCGCTTCAGGGAGGACACTATGGGCTCTACGGGCCTGTCTTCGGATACGCGGTGGCTGCGGGCCACTACTCGTGCTAGCCACCGCACCAGCTTCAACTGCACTCAGGTGACTCGCCACGTCACCAGGTGATACTGCAGTGCTGGTTGAAGGTCCAGGGTGTACTAGGCCGCTCGTGCTTGCCAGTTCACGAGAAGTGTGAGCGGCACTAGTACTGGCACTCTGCTGCATACCAGAAACCTCCAGTTCTTGCAAGTCAACAACTCCAGAATGGGGTCGGGTACGCCTGACCCTAGCAGGGACCCCTCTGTCGGAGCTATCTGTCAGGGAGCCGCTGCTGTCATCTGGTTCGTATATTGACCCTGATTCTGACAGTGAGGCTTCCCCATCGCTCTCACTTGACATGGCCATTATACTGTATATAGCATCATCACTGAACGAACGTTTTGTCATTTTGGTAGCTAAATTTACTCGTACAGTGATGCGACTACTAGGTAATAAAAGCACCTGGTTGTCGAGGACTATTTGGTCGCTACAAAGAAAAACTGCTAGTGCTAACAGAGATCAGGCCTGACTCTGCTAACGCAGCGGTTTTGTGTGATTTGTGTTTTTTGGAAGTGTCAGTAATCTATTGATTACTACACTTGCCTGGGTAAGGTGGGCTGGGCAGGGGGGCTAAACGCAGGTGCTAGCAGGAATCAGTGCTGATTGTGCAAACACTGCGTTTGGGGAACACTAAATTATGAGGACGCTAGTATAGTTCTGATCAGATCAGATATTGATCTGTTCAAACACTATACTAGTAACGGTGGTGTGTGTGTGTTAGTGTACTTGACTCTAACTGACGCTAAGTAACGGTGGTGTAGTGGGACCCTGACGCTAACTAGCTAGCCTAAGTTGTGTCACCCGTGACGCTAATACAGTGATCGGTAATCACTGTATATAGTGAACACTGTGACAGGGAAGTGAAGGGGTTAAACTGGGGGAGATCAAGGGGTTAAACCTTTATAGAGGATAGATGGCGGGTGGCCTAAACCTATTCGGGCCTAGCGCAAGCGCAAATTAGGGTCACCAGTGACACTAAATACAGTGATCAGTAGTTATCTGATATACTGTATATATTAGTGCACTGATTTATATGGAGTGAAGGGGTTAACTGGGGAAGATCAAGCGGTTAAAAGTTTATTAGGGAATAGGTGGCGGGTGCCCTAACCCTATATGGGCTTAGCGCAAGCGCAAATTAGGGTCACTAGTGACACTAAATACAGTGATCAGTATTTACCTATATACTGTATTTAGTGCACAGAGTAATAGGTAGTGAAGGGGTTAACTGGGGCTGATCAAGGGGTAAAAACTTTATTAGGGGATAGGTGGCGGGTACCCTAACCCTATTTGGGCCTAACGCAGGCGCAAACTACGCTCACAAGTGACACTTATACAGTGATCAGTAAAATATCTGTATACCACTGTATATAGTGTTCACTGTGAGGGGTTTTGGGGGTGATCAGGGGGTGATCAGAGGTGATGAAGGGGTTAAATGTACCTATGTGAGGTGTGTCAGTGTAGTGTTTGTGGAACTCACGTTTTTGGTGTGTCTCTGTCTCTCTCCTGGAACCGAAAGGACTCCAGGAAGGACAGTGACATCACTTCCCCTGTCTGTGTTTACATTACACAGACAGGGGACAGATTGCCATTGGTGGGGACCGATCTACAGACACTGACCAAAAATCATTGGTCAGTATCTGATGACTGATCGGTTCCCTACCGAATGACATCGGGATCGGGACCCGCGGCGCGCGGGAGCGCGCTCTGGAGCCGTGATCGCGCATCACGTTAATACTACGTGGCTGAGCGGTATCGTGCCGCTCTGCCGCAGTAGTATTACCGTGAGCGGTATTAAAGTGGTTAAACGGACCTCTGAGACTATCACAGTGCAGGTGCATTTATACGGAGACTTGATTACACACAGGTGGATTCTATTTATCATCATTAGTCATTTAGGTCAACATTGGATTATTCAGAGATCCTCACTGAACTTCTGGAGAGAGTTTGCTGCACTGAAAGTAAAGGGGCTGAATAATTTTGCACGCCCAATTTTTCAGTTTTTTTTATTTGCTAACAAACTTTGAAATATCCAATAAATTTCGTTCCACTTCATGATTGTGTCCCACTTGTTGTTGATTCTTCACAAAAAATGACAGTTTTATATCTTTATGTTTGAAGCCTGAAATGTGGCAAAAGGTCGCAAAGTTCAAGGGGGCCGAATACTTTGGCAAGGCACTGTATATCACCCAAGCGCTCACTCCGATAGGGATGACAGGCGTGCCGCTCTCCTCAGGCTGGGAGCTCCAAACATAAGTACATGAAAGAGAAAAGGAGGCGCAAACATCTAGTGCATTACCCTTGGACACCTTTAAAAAGTTTATTAAAATGTCAAAAACATACTCACAAACATGAAGAGTAATAATCGCATTTATAGAATCCACCACATGTGGAATTGGACATGTCCCTGTATTTGGACCCCTGACGTGTTTCGGGAGTCACGCTCCCTTCTTCAGAGCTGGTCCTTCCTCGAGCAGACCCAAATAAATACTGAAAGTGACATGAATAGGAATCCAGGAAATTATGCATATAAATCCTATGACAGAATAACATGTGGCACATAGTTGCATTTAAAGCATTAATCACCAGCAACATCCATGTAACATCCATGTAACATATTAATAAACTTTTTAAAGGTGTCCAAAGGTAATGCACTAGGTGTTTGCACCTCCTTTTCTCTTTCATCTATTTACTCGGCGTAACATCATCTTTCACATTATACAAAAAAATAGGGCTAACTTTAGTGTTTTGTATTTTTTTAATTCATGAAACTGTTCCCCCCCCCCCCCCAAAAAATGTGTTTCCTGCCCAAATACCATGTGACATAAAAAGTTGCAACAACCACCATTTTATTCCCTAGGGTCTCTGCTAAAAATATCTATCTATCTATCTATCTATCTATCTATCTATCTATCTATCTATCTATCTATCTATCTATCTATCTATCTATCTATCTATCTATATATATATTATATATATATATATATATATATATATATATATATAATGTTTGGGTGTTCTAAGTAAGTTGCTAGCAAAAAAATAATGATTTTTACATGTAGGGGAGGATTGCCAGAATAGGCACGGTATGGAAGTGGTTAACCGCTTGCTAACCGACTATTTACTGTGGCGGTCAGCCCCTCACAGGCAGAGCGACGTAGTACTACGTTGCTAGCCTGTGAGGGTCTCGGGATCGAGTGCACGCCGCCAATCGTCCGCCGGTCACTCGGCGATCATCGGTGGAGAGGGAGAAAGGCAGGCGGCTAATGTAAACAAGCCGCCTGTCATTCTCCCCTGTGTATAAATGGTGATCATACGGTTCTACTATGTAGAACCGTTGATCACTGTTCATACAGCTCAAGCCACAGCCAATCACAGTTAGAAGCATGCCCCTAGGGACACACATAACCCCTCCCTCTCAAAAAAAGTTAACCCCTTCACTGCCAGTGTAATTTTACAGTAACAGTGCATATGTATAGCACTGATTACTGTAGAAATGTCACTGGCAACCCCAAAAATGTCAGTCAAGGGTCCGATCTGTCCGCCGCAATGTCGCAGTACCGCAAAAAAATCGCAGATCGCCGCCATTACGCGTTAAAAAAAAAAAAACAACAAAAATTACAAAATTTTTTCCCTTTTTTAGTAAACGCGATAACTTTTGCGCAAGCCAATCAAAATACGCTTTTTGCGATTTTTTTTTTACCAAATATATGTAGCATAAAACAAATTGGCCGAAAATGTTAAAAAATTTTGATTTTTACATTTTTTGCGGGGGGAATTTCATATAAAAAAATGTGAAAAATATTGTTATTTTTGCAAAATTGACGCTCTTTTTTTGTTTATAATGCAAAAAGTAAAAATCGCACAGGTGATCAAATACCACCAAAAGAAAGCTCTGTTTCTGGGAAAAAAAGGACGTCAAATTCGTTTAGGTACAGCGTCGCACAACCGCGCAATTGTCCGTTAAAATCACGCAGTGCCGAATCGCAAAAAAAAACTCTGGTCAGGAAGGGGGTAAAATCTTCCGGGGCTTAAGTGGTTAAAAATAACAATTGCTACAGAGCTGAGCTTTAACATCCAAATGCCATTTGAAGTCCACAGCCACCTTTAGCTAACAGGAGTTTAGGAGTATAGTAATACTATAATGATGAACAGACATGTAATGTGGGCGCTGAGACCTATTGATCCACGCTGCAGTAAAATACTCGTCCTTAACCACTTGCCGACCGCCGCACGACTATCTACGTCGGCGGTCAGCCCCTCACAGGCAAACTAACGTAGGGCTACGTTGTTTGCTTGTGAGGGTCTAGGGAGCGAGCGCGCGCCCCCCGGGGCGCGCTCCCGCTCCCGCGTGGTCACGGACCCCCCCGCGCGTGTGACCAGCGGACCCGATGTCCGCCGGTCACTCGGCGATCGGCGGGGGAGAGGGAGAATGTCAGGCAGCTTGTGTAAACAAACTGCCTGTCATTCTCCTCGCTGCAAAGACACTGATAAAACGGATCTGGTATGTAGATCCGTTGATCAGTGTCCTTACAGCTAGAGCCACAGCCAATCACAGTAGAAACCACGCCCCTAGGGACACACACAGCCCCTCCCTTCCAAATAAAGTTAACCCCTTCACTACCAGTGTATTTTTACAGTAACAGTGCATATGTATAGCACTGATTACTGTAGAAATGTCACTGGTAACCCCAAAAGTGTCAAAAATGTCAGTCAAGGGTCCGATCTGTCCGCCGCAATGTCGCAGTACCGCAAAAAAAATCGCAGATCGCCGCCATTACGCGTTAAAAAAAAAAACAACAAAAATGACAAAAATCTTTCCCTTTGTTAGTAAACGCGATAACTTTTGCGCAAACCAATCAAAATACGCTTTTTGCGATTTTTTTTACCAAACATAGGTAGCATAAAATAAATTGGCCGAAAATTTTTAAAAATTTTGATTTTTACATTTTTTTTTGGGGGAATTTCATATAAAAAAATGTGAAAAATATTGCTATTTTTGCAAAATTGACGCTCTTTTTTTGTTTATAGCGCGTGATCAAAAAATCGCACAGGTGATCAAATACCACCAAAAGAAAGCTCTGTTTGTGGGAAAAAAAGGACGTCAAATTCGTTTAGGTACAGCGTCGCACGACCGCGCAATTGTGCGTTAAATTCACGCAGTGCCGAATCGCAAAATACCCCCTGGTCGGAATGGGGGTAAAATCTTCCGGGGCTTAAGTGGTTAAAAGTGTTGAGCTATTAGATAAATGCGTAGGGGACATCTTTGCATACTGTTAAGATTTGCTGAGCTCAGCATTCACTGGTATCACCGCGGGAATGTGATTCTGCTCTCATCACCCTTACTTTTAATGGTACCTACACGCAGAAAACGATTTAGTGTATAATGGCACTATAAAACCAGGTTCGATAATGGCGTGACATTGAATAACGGCGGCGATGAGCTTACATGATAAGAAAACGCCTGCATTAGGTCTTGTTGATTATTCCTATCACAAAATCATTTATTGCACTTTATAATTGGAACCTTTATTCAGTAGTTTAAGATATACAGTATCACACGCAGTACATAATTAGCATTACCGACTCTTAGTAGATGTCAGGATAGGACTGCAGTTAAGCCACAATGATCTTTTTGCAACCTACTTAGTCCTTAGTAGTCATAAAGGAAAATGTCACAACAAGCCTTTTTGTCAGCTAATATTACAAATTTAAATAGAAATAAAACACAAAGTTTACAGTGCTCATGACTAAAGTGCTTAAAAACAGTACAAACGTGCTTAAATGAAGTGCACCATAAGCATAGATTTCAAAGACCATAAAATATTATACAATTTATCACTCCTAATGAACTTCAGGATATGAATTGCAGTAGTGCTGTGACATATAAAATATTATAAACATCCATGTATATAAAGTACATAGGTAGGACAATAAAGAAATAAAGTCACCAAAATTCATATGTGATTCACACAATTCATACAAAAATTAAGCTGATAACCCCAAATGTGATCCACAAAACTCATAAAAAATAAAAGAAGAAAATTATCCGCACCAAAGTTCATATATGTCATACAAATAAAATATATGTTATCTGTTTAATGTATTCATAAATTATATAGAGGATGGGATAAATAGCTCAATCTCAGTTTTTGCGGACGACACAATTATAAGCAGGGCCAGGACTTCACTTCAATTTTTCAGAAAGACCTGAATAAAATAATACTACTAGAAAAATTTTGCAAGACATAGTCCTGCTATGATGGACTTTACTGCCTCTACTTGAGACAGGAGTATATAAAACATATCTCTTTAATTTAATATACATAAAAATCACAAATAATTGCCCAAACAATAAAGGACAACAGTGAAAATAAGACTTGAGTATCATAAATGTCACTGTGAACACTTGTACATTTCTAACAGTAGATAACACATATTATCTTAATTGTTGGTTGACGCGTTTCGCTGTAAGCTTCTTCAGGGCAAACATATCGTGTATCACAGTCTAATGGTCTTAAACTATTACAGTGTCAATTTTATTGTCACCATATTCATCAATTTTGCTACAATTTTTTTTATATACAGTTTTTTTCACAATCAACACTTACTTACAGATATGTCAGGGGCATGTATATGTCATATACACCTGGGGCGGGCACAGAAGGACCAAAAGACCACTCTGCTCCAGTGGTTATCCTACTGGGGATTGTAGTAATGTTTCCTTAAAGAAAATATGTGTACATATCGACTGATTTAACATATAAATCATATGTCACATATATTGGTATATTACATTATTTATTATGTACCTGGTATTGGCTTATCAATTGATGGAACCCTTTCAGCTAGGTATTGTCAGGTCACCTGTGGCCAGGTGACAACTGCACCCTGTTGGAGGCAGGGGTGCACCGAAAGGTATTGAACCCAGTAGCTGACTGCTGCGGATGGACAGAAACGTGAACCCAAGATTCCCCAGGGCGCGAAGTCTAAGACCCAGCAGGTGTTCACCAGAGCCTCTAATGGTGAGGATGGACTTGGCTGCAGCTGGGCCCAGGTGGCGGCCCCTGGGGTCCCCAGGGTCACGCTCCGTAGGGAGAGAGGGGAAGCAGCCTATCACGTACCTGGTGAAGACTGGAATGTTGTGGAGGCCTCTCTTGCTCCTCCTGTCTGACACTCCTGAAGGTGGGAACAGAGAGTGTAAGGCAAGGAGTGGCACGAGTGCCGTAGCGGCTAGCTGGTGGTGTTCACTCCGTAGGTGGGTACAGCTGGTAGTTGCAGTCCTTGGAACAGGGCGCAGTGGCAGCTTGGCACCAAAGCGTGGGAGCAGTAGCCAGCAGAAACCGGGCAGTGAGGTACAGAATCAGCAAGCAAGCAAGTCCAGAAGATAAGCCAAGGTCGATAACAGCCGGGCAGCGCGGTACAAGGTAAGCAGGCAGATCAGATCCGTTTAAGCAAGCCAAGGTCAGGATAGTAAGCAACAGAGCAGGAGCACGGGCAGAGGCAAAGTCCAAAGGCAGGCCGGGTCATACACAGGTGAGAAGTAACAACAGATCAGGTCTCAGAACCACGGGAACAAGCTGAAGACCATTCAGCAACTGCTCACAGTATTAGAGCAGTTTAAATAGGCCACTGGGAGCCAAATGCTAATTGGTGAGTGCAGGTGGGCAATGTGCACGGGTGTGAGCGAAAGTCCGTACTGGCCTTCTGGTGGAGGAAATCCGGTTTACCTTACACAGCCACTCAGGACACAAGGGTGTAACGCTCCTGCGTTTTATGTATGATGTGGATTTTCAGCTGCAGAAATATTCCACTTCAGTAGTCATGTAGAGAAACGCTGAGACACCAATCCCAACTCCCAATGACTCATCATGTGTGGATGATCTCAATTCAGCAAGTAAATACACACACTCAATAAGATGTTTCCTAGAGTGACTTATGTATATAGTAATACAGTGATGATAGGCTGAAGAGACAGGTTGGGTAGAGATGGTAGATGACAGACACTTGAAAGGAAATGTTCTTGAAAGTAAGATAGTAGCAGATGGGATGCAGATAGGTTTAGCAATCATGTATGGTAGCAGATGACAGAGTAGCAGGTGGACATACAAGAGAGATCAACCCAGTTCAAGAACAGGTGGTAGTAGGCTCAAGAGCTAGCAATCTTAGATAATGCAGATGTAGTAATAGTCCTTAGTATGCAGAGCTAGATAGTGTAAGCTTTAGTATGAAGGTTATAGAGGTTTCCCCTGTGGGGTACTTATCACTAATAGCAATGTAGCAGAGGAGAGGTTCGGCAAGAGCGGATGATCCGGTAGCGGGATACAGGGATCAGCACAGCGTGGTTCCGACAGCGAGGTATGCTTGCAAGCATGAGAGCTTCAAGACAGGTTAGCATCAAGGCACAAAGCAGTTTGAACGAACACATGTGAGTGAGAGCCTGCGATTTAAATAGCCATCCAGTCCGGCGCTCAGTGATGACAGCATCAGTCTTAAAGGTGTATGCGCACCTTACCAAAAGAGAATGGTGGGGCGCATACACTTATGAAAGAGTAATTGGGGTACCCAAAGGTACCAGAACATTACAGTACCCCCCCCTTAAGGCCGGCTCCTGAAGGCCTCTGGAGCTGGTTTGTCTGGGTACTTCGCATGAAAATTGCGGATTAATCTAGAGGCATGTATGTCAGAGGTGTTTAGCCAGGTGTCGTCTTGGGGCCCATAGTTCTTCCATCGAACCAAGTACTGAAGTCTTCCTCTGTGGATACGAGAATCCAGAATCTCTTTTATCTCATATTCTTCTCCACCTTCAACTTGTACAGGAGGAGGAGGTGGGATAGTAGGCCTTATTCCTTGGTCAGGAACATGGGGCTTCAGTAGCGACACATGGAAAATGGGATGTATTTTGAGGTCTATTGGCAATGTAAGCTGTACTGCAGCTTTTCCAATAAGTTTCTTGATTGGGAAAGGTCCCAAGAACAGAGGTCCAAGCTTTTTGCTAGGGATTTTCAGTCTTAAATTTTTTGTTGAGAGCCAAACGAGGTCCCCGAGAGCGTACTGAGGAGAAGGTCTTCTGCGAAGATCATAGTACTTCTTTTGTTGACTATGAGCGTGTACAATGGTAGTATTAAGCAAACCCAGAGAGTCCTTTATTTGGGTAAGATAGTCTGAGGCTACTGGGTTATTTGAAGGAAGGATGCGTGGTGGAAGAATAGAGGGATGAAACCCATAGTTCAAGTAGAACGGACTCTGCTTGGTCGTACTGTGGGTTGCGTTGTTGTAGGCAAATTCTGCCAGAGGGAGAAGATCCACCCAATCATCCTGTTGGTAAGAAGTGTAACAACGTAAATATTGCTCGATGCATTGGTTGACTCTTTCAGTCTGTCCGTTGGTCTGCGGATGGTAAGGAGAAGTGAGCTTCCGCTCAATCCGTAGTATGTGACATAGTTCTTGCCAGAACTTGGAAATAAATTGTGATCCACGGTCAGACAGAAGAGTTTTTGGGATACCATGTAACTTAAAGACATGTTTCATCAGGAGTTCTGCCGTTTGTTTGGACGAAGGTAGTCTGCGAATAGCAATGAAATGTGCCATTTTTGTCAGATGGTCCACTGACACTAAGATGGTATTAAATCCTTTGGAAGGAGGCAATTCCACTATAAAGTCCAAGGACAAAACTTCCCATGGAGTTTGGGGTATTGGTAGACTGCATAGTAGACCGGATGGTCTCGTAGTGTCAATTTTGGACCTGGCACAGACATTGCATGAAGAGACGAATTTTTGTATAGATGTTTTCATGTCAGGCCACCAGAATTGCCTGGTAATCAGATTAAGAGTCTTTGTCATACCCATATGTCCTGCCATAGGCACATCATGCGATAATTCCAAGATCTTGGTGCGTATGGTAGGTGATATGTAAAGTTTGTCGTTGTAGTAGAGGAAGCCTTCTGCATCAGTATTTAGTTGTGGTGGGGGTGAATCCAAACTTATACCATGCAAAACCTCTTCCTTCAAGGAACGGACAACTCCAATAATGCGTTTGTGAGGTATTATAGGAACGGAAGGGATTTCGAAGTAGTTTTCTTCAGTTAGTCGTGATAGTGCATCCGCCTTTTTGTTCTTATCTGCAGGTGTGTAGGTCACTAGGAAGTTAAACCTTAGAAAGAATAGTGACCATCGTACCTGTCGGTGAGAGAGAGTTTTGTTAGTCTGAAGATATTGGAGATTTTTATGGTCCGTGTATATAAGTATTGGTAATTGGGTGCCTTCGAGTAGATGTCGCCAATTCTCCAGAGCCAATTTTATAGCAAGCAGTTCCTTTTCACCCACAGGGTAATTTATCTCTGGACTGCTTAGGGATTTAGAAAAAAAGGCGACTGGATGAAGTGGTGAAGTGTGAGTTGGTCGTTGGGAGAGTATTGCTCCTACTGCCATGTTTGACGCATCTACTTCCAGAATGTATTGGAGGGATGGGTCTGGATGGCGTAGTATGGGAGCAGAAGTAAACCTTGTCTTTAACAGGTGAAAAGCTTTATTTGCTTCATCTGACCATTTGAATGGTTTTTTAATGCTAGTGAGCTGTGTGAGGGGTCTCACAATGGCAGAGAAGTTTCTGATGAACTTCCTGTAGAAATTCGAAAATCCAAGGAATCGCTGTAGCGCCTTGCGTGTGGTTGGTGTAGGCCAATCCTGAATGCAGGATATCTTACTCATGTCCATCTCGATTCCTGTTTTGGATATGATGTAGCCTAGAAACAGTACCTCTTCTTTATGAAACAAGCATTTTTTCAGTTTCACATAAAGGTTGTGTGCAAGCAATCTCGATAATACTAGTCTTACATGTCTTATGTGTTCAGACAGGGATCGTGAATATATAAGTATATCGTCCAGATATACCACAACACAGACATCTAGTAAGTCTCTGAAAATATCGTTTATAAATCGTTGAAAAACTGCAGGGGCGTTGCATAGCCCGAATGGCATTACAAGATATTCGAACAATCCGTATCTGGTTCTGAATGCAGTCTTCCACTCGTGTCCATCACGGATTCGAATGAGATTGTATGCTCCTTTCAGGTCCAATTTTGAAAAATAGGTAGCTCCACGCACCTGCTCAATGAGCTCAGGGATAAGCGGTAGAGGATAGCGATCTTTTATTGTAATAGCATTCAATTGCCTATAGTCGATGATAGGCCTGAGACTTGAGTCCTTATTGCGGACAAAAAAGAGTCCTGCTGCTGTGGAAGAAGTGGAAGGTCTAATCAGAGGCGTAACTAGAACCTTCAGGGCCCCGATGCAAGGAACCATGAAGGGCCCCCCAGACCCCTGGCCGGGGCCCTTCCCTTCAAGCCCGGGGCTCTTCCCACTAATCCTGGGGCTCTTTAATCTCATTGCATGGCCTTTTATTATGGTCCCGCATCAGGATCCTTTCACAAGTTCTGCAATGGGCCCCCTTCCTGCAATCTTGGGGCCTCCCCACAGTGGTGAAATGCCAGGGCCCGGTCGCAAGTGTGACCTTTGAGATCCTAGAAGTTCACCCACTGGTTTGCTACCGGGCCCCCTGGAGCATGGGGCCCGGTAGCGATTGCAACCCCTGCAACCCCTGTAGTTACGCCCCTGGGTCTAATAAAACCTTTCTTCAAATTCTCATCCAAATAGTCTTTGAGATGGGAAAGTTCATCCTGTGAAAGAGGATAAACATGACCGAACGGCAATTTGCTATTTGGGAGTAGATCAATGCTACAATCATAGTCTCGATGGGGAGGTAGTGCTTGAGCATTTTTCTCAAGAAAAACCTCAGAGAGATCCTGATAACATAGTTGTGCAATCTCATCTGTCACCACAGACAGGATCTTCCGAAAAGACGGGAGGTTACACGTACCCTCGCAATAGCAAGAGAGGAAGGCCAGGGTCCGTTCCTTCCAATCTATGGTTGGTTGATGTGTGTGCAACCAGGGAAGTCCCAACACAATGGGAAAGTGGGGTGAAGGTATTAGATCGAAGGTAGTGGTCTCCATATGAGACCCGTTAGTAGTGACTAGGAGTGCCTGTGTCTGATCAGTGATCGGACCAGAGGATAAAGGAACACCGTTAATAAGACTCACTGAGACAGGTTTAAGTTTAGAAATAATAGGAACTTTATTTAAAGCAGCAAAACGTATGTCAATATAATTTCCACAAGATCCTGTGTCAATCATGGCCTTAGTAGTAATCCTGTTCTGGTCCCACTGTAATGTTAAGCAAACAGAAAGGTAAGGGTTAGTGATCGAAGTTGTCAATCCCCCTAGGAGGACATGTGAACACTCACCCTTCTTTTTGTAGACTAGGGGACAGACGTTTATCTTGTGATCCGGGGATGCACAGTACAAGCAGAGATTACCAGATCGTCTTTTGGCTCTTTCCATAGTTGATAGAGGTGGACGTATGGTTCCTACCTCCATAGGAACGGGGTCAACGGCCGAAATCCGAGAAGAACTGGATAATGGCATTCCCATTTTCTCAGCCTTTCTTTCTCGTAGTCTTCTATCTATGGTGATACTGAGTTGTATCAATGCATCCAGGGTTTTTGGCAGATCCGCTCGGGCGAGCTCGTCCTTAACGGCCTCTGATAGGCCAAGCCTAAATTGGGTTTTCAGAGATGCATCATTCCATTCTGAATCAAGGGTCCATCTCTTGAATTCTGCGACAAAGTCTTCTACAGGTTTCCCACCTTGTTTCAAGGATCTTAATTGAAGATCGGCAGTACTCTGCCTATTGAGATCATCATATAGGCTAGTGAGGTCTGCTAGGAACAAGGCATAGGAGTTGAGAAGCTGGTCGCTTTTCTCAAAAAGAGAGTCTGCCCAGGCCCGAGGATCGCCTGTTAGGTAAGAAATAATAGTACAAACCTTAATGTGATCAGTAAGGTAGGTACTGGGTTTTAGCAAGAAAAGTAACTCACATGCGTTTTTAAATTCGCGAAATTTTTTGCGATTGCCAGTAAATACCAAAGGAGGATTTATTTTGGGTTCAGGGGACTGAGCAGTGGTAAGTTGTGTCAGTCTAATTACCTGCTGCGACAGAGCCTGATTGTCTTCTTTTAATTCAGCAAGTGCGTGTATTAACGCAGTTTTAATTGTGTCATCTGAGTGGTTATTTCTGCTGAATCCATTTGTGGTTCGTTCAATCTGTAACGCTCCTGCGTTTTATGTATGATGTGGATTTTCAGCTGCAGAAATATTCCACTTCAGTAGTCATGTAGAGAAACGCTGAGACACCAATCCCAACTCCCAATGACTCATCATGTGTGGATGATCTCAATTCAGCAAGTAAATACACACACTCAATAAGATGTTTCCTAGAGTGACTTATGTATATAGTAATACAGTGATGATAGGCTGAAGAGACAGGTTGGGTAGAGATGGTAGATGACAGACACTTGAAAGGAAATGTTCTTGAAAGTAAGATAGTAGCAGATGGGATGCAGATAGGTTTAGCAATCATGTATGGTAGCAGATGACAGAGTAGCAGGTGGACATACAAGAGAGATCAACCCAGTGCAAGAACAGGTGGTAGTAGGCTCAAGAGCTAGCAATCTTAGATAATGCAGATGTAGTAATAGTCCTTAGTATGCAGAGCTAGATAGTGTAAGCTTTAGTATGAAGGTTATAGAGGTTTCCCCTGTGGGGTACTTATCACTAATAGCAATGTAGCAGAGGAGAGGTTCGGCAAGAGCGGATGATCCGGTAGCGGGATACAGGGATCAGCGCAGCGTGGTTCCGACAGCGAGGTATGCTTGCAAGCATGAGAGCTTCAAGACAGGTTAGCATCAAGGCACAAAGCAGTTTGAACGAACACATGTGAGTGAGAGCCTGCGATCTAAATAGCCATCCAGTCCGGCGCTGAGTGATGACAGCATCAGTCTTAAAGGTGTATGCGCACCTTACCAAAAGAGAATGGTGGGGCGCATACACTTATGAAAGAGTAATTAGGGTACCCAAAGGTACCAGAACATTACAAAGGGATAGTGATGGGTAAGCCGAGGTCGGGATAACAGGCAGACAAGGGAAACCAAGGGACAGGCCAAAGGTCAGGGTCACAGGCAAACAGGAGTAGTCAGAGACAAGCTAAAGTCGGTACACTGAAAGGTAGATCAAGCACACGGCAGACAGGAAACAACTAACAAACACTGTTGAACAGCAAAGCAGACCTGCAGTGCACTGGTTAATATAGACTTCCTGTGATGGCCTGGGTGGGGCCGAACAGGAAGGAGAGATGATAAAAAGGAGCCAGAAGGGGAATCTGGCCTCTAATGCAAACATGAAGGAGCAGGTAAGCTGCCAAGCACTATTGCAAGCCCATGACAGGTATTTATTTTTCTTACCACCTAAATTTATGGGGGGGGGGGAGCTGGGGTAAATATCATGGTATACTGGCTTTTGAATGATTTATATCCTTAGGTTAGCCCCATACATACCTTATCTGTATGTAAGTGTTGATTGTGAAAAAACTGTATATATAAAAAAAAAAAAAATAAAAATTGTAGTAAAATTGATGAATATGATGACAATAAAATTGACACTGTATTTGTTTAAGACCATTAGACTACAGCGAAACACTTCGACCAACAATCAAGATAATATGTGTTATCTACTGTTACAAATGTAAAGGTGTTCACAGTGACATTTATGATACTCAGGTCTTAATTTAACTGTTGACCTTTATTGTTTGGGCGAATTGTGATTTTTATGTATATTTAATAAATATATTTTTTTATATACTCCTGTTTAATGTAGTGCCAGTAAAGTCCATCATAGCAAGACTATGTCTTTCAAAATTTTCTATTACAATTTATTGGGATGTGACACTGGTAAAGGTCTGTTCCCCTGTTGTACTTTTCTGAATAAAATAATGGAGTGGGAAACAAACATGGCAAATGAGGTTTAATGGGGAAGAATGTAAAGTTATGCACTTGGGGGCTAAAAACATAAATGCAAGCTACTCACTAGTTGGAGAATCTCTGGGGGGAATCAAGGATGGAGAGAGATCTGGGGGTCCTAGTAGCTAACAGACTGAGCAAAAGTATTCAATGTCAAGCTGCAGCAAGCAAAGCCAGCAGAATACTGTATTAGCATGCAAAAAAAGGGGGATATACTCCAGAGATAAAACTATACAGTTGACCCCTAAAACTGACCGGGGGTTACATTCCTAGAGCACCCGCAAATTGTGGAAAACTGCAAGTTTTGGATGTGGTCAAAAAAATGCAAAATTGCAGGGGTTTCCGCGAACAATTATTTCCATTCTAAGGACAAATCCGCGAATGACCGAGGCTTGTTTTTTTTTAATAACAAACATGTTATATTTACCTGCTCTGTGCAATGGTTTTGCACAGAGTGGCCTCAATCCTCTTCTTCTCGGGTCCCTCTTCTGTGCTCCTGGCCCCTCCCTCCTGTTGAGTGCCCCAATGTCGCAGTCTTGCTAAAAATCGCCGATCGCCGCCATTACTAGTAAAATAATAAAAAATGACATAAATCTTTCCCCTAGTTTGTAGACGCGATAAATTTTGCGCAAACCAATCAAAATACGCTTATTGCGATTTTTTTTTACCAAAAATATGTAGCCAAATACAAATTGGCTTAAAAGGATGAAAAAAATTGATTTGTAAATTTTTATTTTTGGGGAATGTTATATAGCAGAAAGTGAAAAATATTATTATTTTTTTTTTTTTTCAGAATTTCGCTCTTTTTTTGTTTATAGCGCAAAAAATTAAATTTGCACAGGTGATCAAAAACCACCAAAAGAAAGCTCTATTTGTGGGAAAAAAAAGGACGTTATTTGAGTACAGCGTCAATTGTCCGTTAAAATAACGTAGAGCCGAATCACAGAAAATGGCCTGGTCGTTAAGGGGGAAAATCCCTCAGGTCCAGAAGTGGTTAAAAAAAAAAATACCTTCTGCCTTTACAATCCCTTTAAGTCCCGGTTCACACTGGGGCGACCGCCTGACAAGTCGTGCTCTATTCAGTGCAATGGACTCAAGTCGCTTTGACGTAGAAAAAGGTTCCTGCACTACTTGGGGGGTGACTTCGGAGAGGCTTGCATTAACTTCTATTAGAGAAGACGTTTGCAAGCCACGCTGAAGTCGCGCTGCACAGGGCGGCTTCAGAGTCGGCGACTTTGAAGCCGCCCCAGTGTGAACTGAGCCTAATGGGCCATACACACTATAAGATTTTCTGTAGACTTTTTTCTTTAAGGCCCATACACACGATAAGAAAATCTGTAGGGAAAATTTGTCCGACGACCGATCTGACGATTTTCGGATTGTTAGTATGGTGCTTTCGACAGCCAAATCCGACTTTTCGGCTGATAAAATTCTGTGCAGGCTATAAATTTTTTGTCGTCCGTAATACAACGTCCGATTTTCGTCTCATTAGTACAGATTTCGACTGAAAAAAATCTTATGAGCAAGACTAGGCATGCTCAGAGAGGAAAGAACACATACAAAGCAATCCAACACATGACATCACTTCTGAAGTAGAATTCTGTCGTACAGGAAAATTCGTATGAAAAAAACCTCTTCACTTTCCACATCAGACTAGCATGCCACAAAAAACGGACCACAGATCGTTCGATAATCTGATCGTGTGTACGGGCCTTTAGGCTTACCAAAACCATATAATATGAGGTCAAACCTAAACACTTTCAATTTGTATGCAATCTGGCAGGCCCTTGCACTACATAGAAAAGGTAAATCTGAAGGAAATCTAACCATAAAAGTTGGATAGTGTGTATCCAGCTTAATGCCTCGTACACACGTACCGATCGTCGGCCGAACGATCGGCCGTCTTTTGTCCGAGGGCTGTCGTGTCTGTTGAAAACTGCAAAAGACTGCACACGAATTTTGTCGGCCAACAACAGCCGACTGCAGAAGTGATGTCATGTGATGGTTAACTTTCCTGGTCTTTTTTCTTTTCTGAGCATGCCCAGTCTTGCAAATCTGCTGTCTGTCGGCCGAATTCTGTACTGACTGGCGAACAATCGGCCGTTCTGGTGTCGGCATACAAAAATTTTAATGCTTACACGACAGATTCTGTTCGGCCGAAAGTGCGCTGTCGGCTGTCGGAAGCATCATACTAACAAGCCTACAATCGGCCGATCGGTCGTCGGCCGAATCTTTTCGGCCGACAATCTGCACGTGTGTACGGGGCATAAGGCTCATTCTTGCCTAAAGGGAAGCGAAGACCGCACCTTTTCCCATTATGATGCTGAGATTGCACCTGGTGGTTATAATAAAGAATTCCCCTCCCATTGAGAAATCAGAGTGTAAAAGGACATGGTTAGAAAACCAGCAATTTATACAGATCAGAGAATCATCGGCATCTGCAAAAAAAAAAAAAAAAAAAAAAGCATATGGTTTACCTAAAGGAAATTTCTCTACATCTGTAGAGTTTAATCTTTAAATGTAATTAGGCAATCAAAGCAAATAGTTCAAAGATATTATAATAAAGGGGAGCTTCCCCTTCATGGGGTTGGCCACAAAATCTTTGTTTTAAAAACATTATTTATTCCCTGTCATTGGGTAGGTTTTCAAGATACAAGAGGAAATTCTTAGTGGTGTGAAAAGAAAACTTTGTCCTCGATTGTCTTACATCCCTATGAAACACACCACTGCTTGTCCTCAGTGTCCCCATAATGCTCCCTCGAGCAAGGACCGTCATTTTTGGCTTGACAAGCTAATCATTTTCAGCGTCCTACGCTCGGCTAGAGTCTACGGTGAGTCGATTTTAAAAAAACTTTCCCCGTCTCTCATTTACGTCACGTAGTCCATCCAGGGAAATGCTTCGGAATGGGGATGGATCATCTGTCATGAGATTATGTCAAATTTTAATAAAAATTTCAAGACAAACTGGCAGCAGTGGGGTACGCAGTGATAGGTGTAGAGCGATGATACATTTATGCATAGTAGATTGAGATTGAAATTTATTACAGATGTTTTTCAGAGTAAACCAATGATGGTCATTGGAAGATCATTCACAGGATGATTGTTGTTTGCAAGAACTATGCCTGAGCACCGAGCAAACACTCATGCCTTAACGCTCTGGTATATGAAGTGCAGCCCTTGGACCTCAGCAGTCTGTAGTGGGAACACTGATAAGGGTAATAGCATTGATCTCTGTCTTCTGCAGCATATCCCCAGTCAACAATGTATCCTGTTTACCAGAGGCAGACTGGCAACTTTTCAGTACAAACCAGAGGCCCATGGTGCAGTGACTCGGCCCTCCTCCCACTCTCCCTCTTCCCGGCCTCCTCCTGACCCCCATTCCAAGCTGAAGTTCCACTCCCAGTACTCACCAGCTGAATTTCGGTTCCCAACCTGGCCAGCAGGGGGTAGTTGGGGGGAGCTGGGACAGCTTGGTTGGGGTTGGCCCGGGGGAGGAGAGTCTCGAGTGGGGCATTAAACCGGCCTCTGCTCAGACACAGTTTAAACCATCCATGCTGGGAAGGGAGGCCTGCGCTCTGTCCTTGTCTTCATCCCGCACTCAGTAGGTCAGCGGCAGGGGCCTTTTACTTCTTTTCACCAGGAATCCTTTATTTTAGGCATGTGTGTAGCAGAAGCGGTGCAGCCTTTTTACAGGGCATCAGAGCTGCCCAGGGGGCAATTGCCCCCCTGCCCCTGGCCCAGTCCTCCCCTGCTGTCCACACTCTCTGACCCTCATTTCCTTTATTAGGTCTGCAGTTTCTCCCAGTCCTCTCAAGCATTACATATATTGAACATTATGTGCTTCCCTTTCGTGATATCAGGGGCCGTATTTTAGCTCATAAGTTGACAACCACTGCCTTAACCACTTGACCATCGAAAGATTTACCCCCCTTCATGACCCGACCATTTTTTGCTATTCAACACTGAGTTACTTTAACCACTTTAAGACCGGAGGATTTTCCTGCTTAACGTCCAGGTCACTTTTTTCAACTTGGGACTGCGCGACTTTAACTGACAATTGCACGGTCATGCATTGATGTACCCAAACAAAATTTACGTCCTTTTTTTCCCACAAACAGAGCTTTCTTTTGGTGGTATTTGATCACCTCTGTGCTTTTCATTTTTTGCAATATTAATAAACAAATAGCGAAAATTTTGCGTAAAAATTGACATTTTCTACTTTGACAGTTAAAAAATATCCAATATATTCAATTTTTGTCATATATTTAGGCCAAAATGTATTCAGCTACATGTCTTTGACAAAAAAAATTCTCAATGAGCGTATTTTTAACCACTTTAAGACCGGGCCATATTTTGCGTTTCGGCACTGCGTTACTTTAACGGACAATTGCGCGGTCGTGCGACGCTGTACCCAAATTAAATTGATGTCCTTTTTTTCCCCCACAAATAGAGCTCTTTTTTTGGTGTGATTTTATCACCTGTGCAATTTTAAATTTTTGAAAAAAAGCGACAATTTTGAAAAAAAAAAAAACAATATTTTTCACATTCTGATATATAACATTCCCCAGAAAAAAAATTACAAATCCATTTTTTAACATTTTAGGCCAAGTTATCACATTTACTAACTACGGGAAAGATTTATGTCATTTTTATTTATTTATTTTTTTTACTAGTAATGGCGGCGATCTGCGATTTTTTGCGGGACTGCGACATCGCGGCGGACAGATCGGACCCCTAACTGACATTTTTGACACTTTTGGGGGTACCAGTGACATTACTACAGTAATCAGTGCTATAAATATGACACTGGCTGGGAAGGGGTTAACACTGTTGGTGATCAATAGGTTAAATGTGTGCCTCATGCTTACTGACCTGTGTGGGGGGAGGGGGTTGTGTGACACAGACAGAGATCGCAGGATCAGCTATGCTGAATCCTTTGATCTGTCCCTGCCTGTCACAGAGCGGGCGGATTTCCTCAGTCTTTCCCCGACGATCGAGGAGAATAGACGGTGTTCACCGCATCTCCTCCCCTGGCCCGACTGAGGGGGAAATCTAGTGACGTAGGTCTACGTCGCCAGACCCAGTAGACTCAGTAGCAGCAACGTGAGCAGTGTTAAAGTGGTTAACTGACAATTTTTCCCACAAATAGAGCTTTCTTTTTGTGATATTTGATCACCTCTGCTGGGTTTTTTTTTGCGTTATAAACAAAAAAAGGCAATTTAAAAAAAAAAAAAAAATGTTTTTCTTCATCAATTTAGGCCAATTTGTATTCTGCTACATATTTTTGATAAAAAAAAATCCCAATAATCGTAAATTGATTGGTTTGCATAAACATTATAGCGTCTACAAACTATTGGATATGCTTTGTATTTATGGAATTTTTATTTATTTATTTTTGCTAGTAATAGCGGCGATTAGCGACTTATAGCGGGACTGCAATATTGCAGCGAGCAATCTGACACTTTTGACACTTTGTGGGACCCAGTGACAGTAATACAGTGATCAGGGCTAAAAATATGCACTGTTACTGTACCAATGACACTGGCTGGGAAGGGGTTAAACATCTTGGGAGCGCTCAAAGGGCTAACTGTATGCCTAACCAGTGTTTGTGTGTACTGTGTGAGGTACTTTTGTTAAGGGATGTGCTTTGCAGGGAAAGAAAATCTATCATTTCCCCCCTGTAAGGATGAAACTCTGCCTTGTTTGCATAGGCAAAGCTCCATCAAGCCTCTCTTCCAAACGATCAGCGGGTGCCGGCGGACATTCATTGGCTGGCACATGCTGATCGGCTTCTGCTGTGAACGCCCCTTACCAGGGAGTGCAGAATCACATATCTATATGATTCTGCACAGAACAGCTGCCCTGTAGCAGTAAATCTGCTATGAGCTGGTCGTTAACCACTTAAGCCCCGGAAGATTTTACCCCCTTCCTGACCAGGGGGTTTTTTGCGATTTTTTACTGCGTGACTTTAACGGACAATTGCGCGGTCATGCAACGCTGTACCTAAATGAATTTGACGTCCTTTTTTTCCCACAAACAGAGCTTTCTTTTGGTGGTATTTGATCACCTGTGCGATTTTTTGATCATGCGCTATAAACAAAAAAAAAAGAGCGTAAATTTTGCAAAAATAACAATATTTTCCAAATTTTTTTTTGAAATTCCCCCCCAAAAAAATGTAAAAATCGAAATTTTTTAACATTTTCAGCCAATTTGTTTTATGCTACATATGTTTGGTAAAAAAAAATCGCAAAAAGCGTATTTTGATTGGTTTGCGCAAAAGTTATCGCGTTTACTAACAAAGGGAAAGATTTTTGTCATTTTTGGTGTTTTTTTTTTAACGATTAATGGCGGCGATCTGCGATTTTTTTTTCTGCGGGACTGCGACATTGCGGCGGACAGATCGGACCCTTGACTGCCTTTTCTGACACTTTTGGGGTTACCAGTGACATTACTGCAGTAATCAGTGCTATACATATGCACTGTTACTGTAAAAATGACACTGGCAGGGAAGGGGTTAACTGTATTGGAGAGGGAGGGGTTAAGTGTGTCCTAGGGTGTGCTTCTAACTGTGATGGGACATGGCTACTAGTGTAAAAACAGAGATCAGCGGTCCTACATTTACATTAGCCGCCTGCCTTTCTCCCTTCCCGGCGATTGATCGCGAGTGACCGGCGGACATCGGGTCCGCCGGTCACACGCACTGACTTCTTAGGGAACGAGCTGGGGCGGGCGTGTGTAAAAAAAAAAAAGTAAAAGAAAAAATATTGCTGAGATATAATCCTAAGGGGGAGAAGATGTGTGAGTAATTCTTGGACATACAATTTAACAAAGGAATAAAACAGTGATTGATTCCTCTCCTGAAGTCATCTGACCAGGAGGTATCTACAGAGGTCAGAGAGTACTGTCAGACATGAAACCATTTCCTGATCTTACAGTTATTTCCTGGATAAAGGTGACAGACATTCCATTTCTTTAGTCAGCTAAAATATCACCCCTGTAAGAGACCCTGCAGGTCAAGGTACAAGCATACAGATGTTTTCTACTGTAGCCACTAGTCCATTTCTAACCACTTGTTCCTTTCTTAAAGCACATACTCTTTAATCTCAAGCTTTAATCACTTGACCTCCCGAAGATTTACCCCCGAATGTAAAAAATCAAATTTCTTCATCAGTTTAGGCCAATATGTATTCTGCTACATATTTTTGGTAAAAATAAAATCCTGTATATTGATTGGTTTGCACAAAAGTTATTGTGTCTACAAACTATGGGATGTACAGAATCTCACAAAAGTTAGTACACCCCTCACAGTTTTGTAAATATTTTATTCTATCTTTTCATGTGACAACATTGAAGAAATGACACTTTGCTACAATGTAAAGTAGTGAGTGTACAGCTTGTATAACAGTGTAAATTTGCTGTCCCCTCAAAATAACTCAACACACAGCCATTAATGTCTAAACTGCTGGCAACAAAAGTGAGTACACCCCTAAGTGAACATGTCCAAATTGGGCCCAATTAGCCATTTCCCCTCCCCGGTGTCATGTGACTCGTTAGTGTTACAAGGTCTCAGGTGTGAATGGGGAGCCGGTGTGGTAAATTTGGTGTTATCGCTCTCACTCTCTCATATTGGTCACTGAAAGTTTAACCTTGCACCTCATGGCAAAGAACTCTCTGAGGATCTGAAAAAAAGAATTGTTGATCTACATAAAGATGGCCTAGGCTATAAGAAGATTGCTAAGACCCTGAAACTGAGCTGCAGCATGATGGCCAAGACCATACAGCGGTTTAACAGGACAGGTTCCACTCAGAACAGGCCTCGCCATGGTCGACCAAAGAAGTTGAGTGCACATGCTCAGCGTCATATCCAGAGGTTGTCTTTGGGAAATTGACGTATGAGTGCTGCCAGCATTGCTGCAGAGGTTGAAGGGGTGGGGGGTCAGTCTGTCAGTGCTCAGACCATACGCCGCACACTGCATCAAATTGGTCTGCATGGCTGTCATCCCAGAAGGAAGCCTCTTCTAAAGATGATGCACAAGAAAACCCACAAACAGTTTTCTGAAGAAAGCAGACTAAGGACATGGATTACTGGATCCATGTCCTGTGGTCTGATGAGACCAAGATAAACTTATTTGGTTCAGATGGTGTCAAGTGTGTGTGATGGCAACCAGGTGAGGAGTACAAAGACAAGTGTGTCTTGCCTACAGTCAAGCATGTTGATGGGAGTGTCATGGTCTGGGGCTGCATGAGTGCTGCCGGCACTGGGGAGCTACAGTTCATTGAGGGGACCATGAATGCCAACATGTCCTGTGACATACTGAAGCAGAGCATGATCCCCTCCCTTCGGAGACTGGGCCGCAGGGCAGAATTCCAACATGATAACGACAGCAAACACACCTCCAAGACAACCACTGCCTTGCTAAAGAAGCTGATGGTAAAGGTGATGGACTGCCCAAGCATGTCTCCAGACCTAAACCCTATTGAGCATTTGTGGGGCATCCTCAAACGGAAGGTGGAGGAGTGCAAGGTCTCTAACATCCACCAACTCTGTGATGTCATCATGGAGGAGTGGAAGAGGACTCCAGTGGCAACCTGTGAAGCTCTGGTGAACTCCATGCCAAAGAGGGTTAAGGCAGTGCTGGAAAATAATGGTGGCCACACAAAATATTGATACTTCGGGCCCCATTTGGACATGTTTACTTAGGGGTGTACTCACTTTTGTTGCCAGCGGTTTAGACATTAATGGCTGTGTGTTGAGTTATTTTGAGGGGACAGCAAATTTACACTGTTATACAAGCTGTACACTCACTACTTTACATTGTAGCAAAGTGTCATTTCTTCAGTGTTGTCACATGAAAAGATAGAATAAAATATTTACAAAAATGTGAGGGGTGTATTCACTTTTTTGTGAGATACTGTATATATGTAATTTTTATTTATTTATATTTTTTGCCAGTAATGGCAGCGATCAGTGACTTATAGTGGGACTGCGATATTGTGGCGGCCAATTGGACATGGGATCTGACACTTTTGACACTTTTTGGGAACCAGTGACACTAATACAGTGATCAGTGCTAAAAATATGCACTGTCACTGTACGAATGACACTGGCTGGGAAGGAATTAACATCAGGGGTGATCAAATGGTTAATTGTGTGCCTATCCAGTGTTTGTTTACTGTGTGGGAGGTGCTTTTACTAGAGGAAGGCATTGATCCACGTTCCTGCTTTGCAGAGACACAGGGTCCATGCCTTCCCTACTAACAGAATGGTGACATGTCTTTTTTATATAGGCAGATCGCCGTTCTGTATCCCTGCCTTATGATCGTCGAGTGTCGGCGGACATTAAGTCCGCGGTACCCGCAGATCAGCTCCCGCTGTGTCTAATCACTATGGGACCAGGTTGCTGGCGGCGCGCGTGTGCACCCCAAATCCAAAAGTGAAGGATCGACTACATAACTTACTCTGTTACTAAGTTATACGGTCGGCAAGTGATTAAAGTTGAAGTTCAGCCAAACCTAACTAACTCTAATCCTACCCGTAGCCATATTCTAAAACTAATCTATCTAGTCCTGTAAAGAAATAAATTGCTATACTTACCTGTTCTGCATCCGCTCCGGTCCCAGGCTGAGTTGTCAGCAGCGGGCTTCAGTGTGTGGGCGTGTGCAGGGGAGGCAGCCGATAATGAAAGCCCCATAATAAGTCTATGGGTGATGTCACTTCCCCAACATTTCACAGCCGCTGTCGGTTCTCTCCTGGACACAGCTTCCGCCGCTGGAGGCCGGACTGGTGCGGGTTCAGAAAAGGTATGTATAGGGATTTCTTCTTTACAGATAGATTCGTTTTAGAACGTGGCTGCGAGCAGGGGCTGACTGGCAACTTTCGGCCCAGGGGGCAAGTACAAACTAGAGGCCCATGGTGCAGCGACTCTGCCCCCCTCCCACTTTCCCTCTTCCAGGCCTTCTCCTAGCTCCCATTTCAGGCTGAAGCTCCACTCCAGGTACTCTCTACTCACTGACCGAATCCGGGTTCCCGACCTGGCCAGCAGAGGGTGGTTTGGGGGAGCTGGGACAGCCCAGTTGGGGCTGGCTGGGGGAGGAGAGTCTCCAGTGGGGCATGGAACCGGCCCCTACTAAGACACAGTTTACACCATTCATGCTGGGATGGGGCCTACTCTCTGTCCTTGTCCTCAACTCGCACTCAGTAGGTCAGTGGCAGAGACAAACACAAAAAATGCTGTGATGATGTGATTCAAAACAATAGTGACAAATTATACACAGTGCTGGTATAACATGATATGGATACCAGCACTGTGTATAATTTGTCACTATTGTTTTCAATCTCATCATCACAGCATTTTTTGTGTTTGTTGTAAGGGATTAGCTCGGTGGCGGGTGTGGATGACCCCTTGGGGGGTGCGTTTTCCCAGAGAGGTAGCCGACAAGTGCTTGCAAACAAACAGTGTGGTTTATTAAATGGTGTTTTCTTCACCAGGCTGTATGCAGCAAAACATCCAAAATAAAATAAAACAGAAAATAAATCCTTGCCTCTGTGGGCGGCTACCTTCTCACAACTGGAACCTGTCTAAGTGTCTGTCTCCAACCTACCGTCGGGCAGACTTCCTTGTCCTACAGCGGACACTCAATAGTCCTTTTATAATAGCTTCACAGGGCAACACAGTCCTTTTGTTTCTTTCACATCAACAGTTCGTCTTCTCACCTTTGAGACGTATTCACCCTTGGTTACCGTCCCGGGCACACATCACTCCGGGGGGTCTTCTCCCAGGCCCACACATCCTGTCGGGAGGCACACGCTGACTGTCCTCCTGCTCCCAGCCCACATGGCTTCAGGATGCAGCTTCTGGAGGCAGCAAACAATAGGAATTTCTCTGAACAAATTATAGAGCCTTAACTCCCTCATTCTGAACAGGTGAAGGCCTTTCAACTTCCTGCTGGCTAGCTCTGTAGCCAACACCCTAAATTAATTAATGGACTTTCTAAATCAGGTAGAAATGTATCTCCTTCCTGTGACTACATTCCCAGATTTAGCTGACTTCCTGTTACATACCCCCCCCTCTTGTTTCAACCCTAGGGTTGGGACACAGATTTCCAGGCACGCATGTGTCAAGCACTGCTGACTCACTGATAAGCCTCCTATTATCCTCAAGCTTCCGGATGAAACTGTTTTGTCATCTTCATTGACGGATTTCTCATAAATGCCACACAGTTTGTCTCTCATCTCATATACACATTCTTCAACTGCATTTTTGGCATCATTTCGCTCCTTCTCGTTTCTGTCATCTTCATTGACAGCTTTCTCATAAATGTCAGACAGCTTGTCCCTCATAACCGTCTGTCCAATCCACCATGGAGGACCGTGATCCATAGGCAACTCAATTGGGCTAGTCTTAATGTCTTCAACATTCTTAAGACGCCTCTCTCTGCAATCCATAAATGTTTTCCACAAAACTTTGAGAACCTTTGCTTCACTAAGCTTTGTTCCAAGTAGGGACTCTTGACATCCCTCTGTGACTTGAGTTGCCTCTCCATACAGCTGTACACAATCATTGACTTTTTGTTGTAAAAGGGAATGATCTTCCTTCTTGAGCTTTGCTTGCTCTAAGATGCTGTGCAGAGGATTTTCCAATTGAGACAACAGGCTGTCACACATTTCTTCAAAGTGACCCCTGTTCCTTTTCCCAGAGATATCAATATCATTCAAACATTTCATATTCATAGGCAGATCTGAAGCATTTGCACTCATCAACTTCTTAAACTTTTCGCCCTCCTGAGCGAGTCGCAGTAAAGGCCTACTACTTGATTTGATATTCAGTTTATATTTCTTGCCAAACTCTTCACAGAAGTAGCCAACCAGAACATCATCAACTTTCCTTCCACCAACATAGGGGTCAAAGGCAACAACACAGTTGAACCCAGCGATCTGGGTGGTATCCATTATAGACCTCCTCTCTGCATCAGTGAAGAAGCATGTAACTGCAACACATTCTTTTACAGGTTTCTTCAATGCACTTTCTGCTGAACTATTTGACCGCTCAAGGTCACCTAGTTCTTTTTCTCTATCTGAATTCCACATGGAATGCATCTCAAGATCACGATCAAACTTCTGCCACCCGTCTTTCACCAGTTCCATTTTGGAAACACTCCCTGAAAGGCACTTATTCATTTGCTTCACGTTTTCACCAACAGCCTTAGTTTTCTCCACTAGGTTTTCAGCCTGAACTGAGAAATCACCACATTTCTTACTCAGCTCCTTTGTTTGCTGAAGCTCTAATGATACATTTTCCAATGCTTGAAGTTTTTGAAGGAACGGTTTATTCCAAAGGGGTGATTCAAGCCACATGTCGTCACATTTCTGAGGCTCACTCAGGACAGACCCCAAAACACTGATCCTTTTAAAAACTGCATCAGGCACACTATCCCCTCTTTGGGACAGATCCTCTGTTGCCTGGAATTCCTCTTCCAGTTCCTGCAACGGAATCTTCATCTCTTCTACTTGCTGTTCTAAGGCTCGCTTAGACTTTTCTAGCTCCTGAACGCTTTTCACAACATCATCCTTGGAGCTGACCCATTCTTCCATTTCTGTACGCAGCTGTTTAACACTTTCTAGTTCCGCCTTACACTCTAGAGCTTCCTCCAAAGAGCGAGCCAAGAACAGGGCTTTGCTCTCGTTATCACGCACCTCCGTTTCTGCACGTGCGCGTTCTTCTGCATATTTTGCAGACACAGTCTTCTCTTCACCAAGCATCTGATCAAACTTCTTTTTCACATCTTCAACACACTGTAATGAACCAACGCTTTCTTCCATGCGTTTTTTCATAACCGCTATCTGAGCTTGCAATGTTGCGACTTGCTCTGATAGGTTTTTCTTTGCTTCCGCCTCCTCTTTTAATTGTTCCAGGAAGCCATTTTTCTCATCTTCCATTTGTTTGAGCTTTGTGCTAAAACTCAGCCTTTGACACCTCTCTTCCTGTAAGAGTTCCTGCGTGTCTTGCAGCTGCGATTCCAAGATAGAAAAATCTTCCGCAATTTCTCTAGATTTGCTGTCTGCTTGAGAAAGCTGATTTGTAACATTGTCCAACTCAACCTGCAGTCGGTTTTCCTTCTCTGACAGCTTAGCACACAATCGGTCACCTTCTGACACCTTGACTTGCGATTCCAGAAGCTGTGCCTCTACTTTTTCCCTCTTATGTTCACAATCTTCTTTTCCCTGCATAAGAGCCTTCACCTCATTGGCTAGCATCTGGGAATAAGAATGTAATTCTGCCACACAGGCTTCTTTCTCCTTTAACTGCTGCTGGACACGTTGGGCTTCCCCTTTTCAACTTTCACAGTCCGCACGCCATTCATCTACCACATTGCTTAAAGTAGTGAGCTCATACACAGTACTCAGTAATTTAGCCTCTCTTTCACTTTTCTCTTTGTCGCTGAGAGACAATGTCGCTTTCAGAGCGACATTCTGTTCCTGCGACTCCTGCAGGTCTATTTTTGTAGCTCCCAAAGACTGAAGACTTTTTTCCAGCTGATTACGCAACTCCAACATATCAGCCATACTTTGCTTCTGCAAAGTCTGAATTTCACTTTCCTTTTCCATGAGGATGGTATCTTTCTCCATTATAGTCTCTCTGCGTTTTTGCAACTCGACCAAAAGAAGAGCAGTGGATTCTTCCCACTGTAACACATGAGACTTGAGTAGTTCATTCATTTCCTGCAAGTTTCTATGCTCCATTTTAAGCAATTCCAAGGCTTGTTCCTTTTCTTCCATTTTCCGTTGCAAGGCATCCAACTTAGCCCTGCACACATACTCGGTTTCCTCCATACCGATGGCCTCCATTGGCTGCTGGCGTCTCTGTTTCCAGCCTGCCATGCTCTCTTGATGAGCCTTTTGTTGAGCTGCAAAGCTCCGCTGAAAATCCGCATTTGCCTGCTGTTGAGCTGCATTTGCTTGCTGTTGAGCTGCATTTGATATAATCAGTTGTTTCAACATCTCCTCCATTTTGAGCTTACTTTTCATCTGAGCACACTGCGTCTCCATAGCAGTTTCATCAGTGTTGCTAGGGACAACAACCTTCCTCTTTAGTAGACTCTCTTTAGGCATGGATGGGGCTGGTTCAGACGGCAACATCCCCTCCATCCATAGAATCCGGTCTCTCATTTCATCTATCTTTGCATTTTTCAGGCGTTTGGACCGCCCCATCTTCAATAACTCCACAAACAAATTTTTCACAGTCCAGCAAACAATTTTCAGACCACTGTCTCTTCAACACATGTAGTTTTTCTCTCTCTTGCAGGATCTCTTTTCCTGCGCACACAGTTTGTGCAGTCACTTGCACCAGACACAACAAAGTTCATCAAATAATTTTGAGACTGCTGTCTCTTTAAAACACTTTTTTTTTTTTTTTTTCTGTCAGGATCTTCTCTCCTGCACACATAGATTGTGCAATCTCATGCACCAGATAAAGTTCATCAAACATTTGCACTTCCTTGCAGGGATCTTCGCTTCTGCCCACTGCATACCTCCACCATATGTAAGGGATTAGCTCGGTGGCGGGTGTGGATGACCCCTTGGGGGGTGCGTTTTCCCAGAGAGGTAGCCGACAAGTGCTTGCAAACAAACAGTGTGGTTTATTAAATGGTGTTTTCTTCACCAGGCTGTATGCAGCAAAACATCCAAAATAAAATAAAACAGAAAATAAATCCTTGCCTCTGTGGGCGGCTACCTTCTCACAACTGGAACCTGTCTAAGTGTCTGTCTCCAACCTACCGTCGGGCAGACTTCCTTGTCCTACAGCGGACACTCAATAGTCCTTTTATAATAGCTTCACAGGGCAACACAGTCCTTTTGTTTCTTTCACATCAACAGTTCGTCTTCTCACCTTTGAGACGTATTCACCCTTGGTTACCGTCCCGGGCACACATCACTCCGGGGGGTCTTCTCCCAGGCCCACACATCCTGTCGGGAGGCACACGCTGACTGTCCTCCTGCTCCCAGCCCACATGGCTTCAGGATGCAGCTTCTGGAGGCAGCAAACAATAGGAATTTCTCTGAACAAATTATAGAGCCTTAACTCCCTCATTCTGAACAGGTGAAGGCCTTTCAACTTCCTGCTGGCTAGCTCTGTAGCCAACACCCTAAATTAATTAATGGACTTTCTAAATCAGGTAGAAATGTATCTCCTTCCTGTGACTACATTCCCAGATTTAGCTGACTTCCTGTTACATTGTACACAAGGATATTATTTCATGCATTTCATTTTTTTAGCGCACCAGATTAATATACACATTTACTTTTCCCAATCAGTTAATTGGATCTTTGGTAGCAGCTTCACTTACAATCAGCGCACCTTTCACTATATTCATTATATACGGTATATAATTTAACAAAAAATAGCAATTTAAGATACATGTTGCTTTAGCTCACTAAATGTGAATTACATGGTTTGTATCTAGTTCAACAGTTACACATGCCTTTATGTAGTACAATTTGTCTCAACCATATTACTACGTGCATGTTATGCATTACCACTTCCTGCGACGTGGTGCATATACAGTGCCTTGCGAAAGTATTCGGCCCCCTTGAACTTTTCGACCTTTTGCTACATTTCAGGCTTCAAACATAAAGATATAAAACTGTAATTTTTTGTGAAGAATCAACAACAAGTGGGACACAATCATGAAGTGGAATGAAATTTATTGGATATTTCAAACTTTGTTAACAAATAAAAAACTGAAAAATTGGGCGTGCAAAATTATTCAGCCCCTTTACTTTCAGTGCAGCAAACTCTCTCCAGAAGTTCAGTGAGGATCTCTGAATGATCCAATGTTGACCTAAATGACTAATGATGATAAATAGAATCCACCTGTGTGTAATCAAGTCTCTGTATAAATGCACCTGCACTGTGATAGTCTCAGAGGTCCGTTTAAAGCGCAGAGAACATCATGAAGAACAAGGAACACACCAGGCAGGTCCGAGATACTGTTGTGGAGAAGTTTAAAGCCGGATTTGGATACAAAAAGATTTCCCAAGCTTTAAACATCCCAAGGAGCACTGTGCAAGCGATAATATTGAAATGGAAGGAGTATCAGACCACTGCAAATCTACGAAGACCTGGCCGTCCCTATAAACTTTCAGCTCATACAAGGAGAAGACTGATCAGAGATGCAGCCAAGAGGCCCATGATCACTCTGGATGAACTGCAGAGATCTACAGCTGAGGTGGGAGACTCTGTCCATAGGACAACAATCAGTCGTATACTGCACAAATCTGGCCTTTATGGAAGAGTGGCAAGAAGAAAGCCAATTCCTAAAGATATCCATAAAAAGTGTTGTTTAAAGTTTGCCACAAGCCACCTGGGAGACACCAAACATGTGGAAGAAGGTGCTCTGGTCAGATGAAACCAAAATCAAACTTTTTGGCAACAATGCAAAACATTATGTTTGGCGTAAAAGCAACGCAGCTCATCACCCTGAACACACCATCCCCACTGTCAAACATGGTGGTGGCAGCATCATGGTTTGGGCCTGCTTTTCTTCAGCAGGAACAGGGAAGATGGTTAAAATTGATGGGAAGATGGATGGAGCCAAATACAGGACCATTCTGGAAGAAAACCTGATGGAGTCTGCAAAAGACCTGAGACTGGGACGGAGATTTGTCTTCCAACAAGACAATGATCCAAAGCATAAAGCAAAATCTACAATAGAATGGTTCACAAATAAACATATCCAGGTGTTAGAATGGCCAAGTCAAAGTCCAGACCTGAATCCAATCGAGAATCTGTGGAAAGAACTGAAAACTGCTGTTCACAAACGCTCTCCATCCAACCTCACTGAGCTCGAGCTGTTTTGCAAGGAGGAATGGGCAAAAATGTCAGTCTCTCGATGTGCAAAACTGATAGAGACATACCCCAAGCGACTTACAGCTGTAATCGCAGCAAAAGGTGGCGCTACAAAGTATTAACTTAAGGGGGCTGAATAATTTTGCACGCCCAATTTTTCAGTTTTTTATATGTTAAAAAAGTTTGAAATATCCAATAAATTTCATTCCACTTCATGATTGTGTCCCACTTGTTGTTGATTCTTCACAAAAAATTACAGTTTTATATTTTTATGTTTGAAGCCTGAAATGTGGCAAAAGGTTTCAAAGTTCAAGGGGGCCGAATACTTTCGCAAGGCACTGTATGTGGCCTCTTGGCGAGTTGGCTTTAACATCGAGAGGCCACATATATCCAGACTTGTTTCAGCAGTTTTCTGTGCTGAGAGCGGACTCCCAACAGACACTGATGGGGACCGGGAAAGCTCCCAATGCATACTTGCGATCAGGAGCTTTTTGATCATGTGACCGCTGTGACAGCCAAACAAATCAGCCACATGACCCAAATGCCTGCTTCTGCCTCCCGGCATTTAAAAGCTCTTAAAGGAGGCGGCGGTAAGGGGTTAAAGAGGTAGTAAAGCACTGCTTTCTTTTTTTTTTCCTGACATGCAAAGTAAAGGTATAATGTGCTAGTATGCATCACATACTAGCATATAATGTGAAACACCTGCAAAGTAGGTAAAGCCCTCGTTGTCACCACTGGAGACCGCATCCATCTTCACCCATCCGTCTTCTGGGTCTGCGTGACTGGCTGGAGTTGAGTAACATCACAAGCTGAATGCGAATAATGTATTTTTTTTTTCTAAAGCAAACGATTGATTTTTTTTTTGCTTTAAGTGCCGGTTCACATATGTGCGTTTACCGAGATCGCATGTCAATTCGGAGCGCACTGCTCCTAAATTACATGCGATCTCATGTGCGGTGCGAGTTCAGCCATACGCTTTATATGGCTGAATTCGCACTGCATCCTCAATAAACTCGCACAGGAGGCTTTTTTTTAGCCGCAGCAGAATCGGATCGCATGGTGGTTCACTTGCAGATCGCACTGGGATATGCGATCGCAATTGGGGGTGTCGTTAACTTTTAATTGACACCCCCTGAGTATCGCATATGGCAGTGTGAACTGCCAGAGGTGCGGATGCGATGTGGGATCACGCTGCATATTCGCAGCGTTCCCGCATCGCACATGTGTGAACCGGGACTTAAAGGTAAAAAAGAGATTTGGGGTCTTTTTGACCCCTGATCTCTCCATTAAGGGGACCTGTCATTCTTATTTCTATTACAAGGGATGTTTACAAAAAAAATAAAGGGACGGAGTAAAAATAAAAATAAATAAGAAAAAAAAATTTAAAGTGCCCTCATCCCTCCGTGCTCACCCGCAGAAGCGAACGCATTCGTAAATTGCGTGCACATATGTAAACGGTGATCGCACCACACAGGTAAAAAAAGAGATTTGATGTATTTTTGACCCCAGAGCTCTCCATTAAGAGGACCTGTCATTCTTATTTCAATTACAAGGGATGTTCATATTCCTTCTAATAGGAATAAATGTGATAAAAAAAAATACCGGGATGGAGTAAAAAATAAAAAATAAATAAAAAATAAAAAGTAAAATAAATGAGAAAAAAAAATTTAAAGTGCACTCATCTCTCTGTGCTCACGCGCAAAAGCAAACTCATATGTAAGTTGCGCACACATATGTAAACGGTGTTCGCACCACTCATGTGAACTATCACCACAAACGTTAGAGTGAGAACAATAATTCTAGCGCTAGACCTCCTCTAGAACTCTAAACTGATAACCTGTAAAGGCATTTCAAGCAACGCCTATGGAGATTTTTAAGTACTGTAGTTTGTCGCCATTTAAAGCATGATATGTTAGGTATCAATTTACTGGGAGTAACATCATCTTTCACATTATGCAAAAAAAATTGGGAAAAATATATATATATATATTTTTTTAATTCATTAACCACTTGCCGACTGCCGCACGACTATTTACGTCGGCAGTCAGCCCCTCACACACAGAGTGACGTAGTACTACGTCGCTAGCCTGTGAGGGTCTAGGGAGCGAGCGCGCGCCCCCGGAGGCGCGCTCCCGCGCGGTCACGGTCCCCCCGCGCGTGGTACTCGGCGATCGTCGGTGCAGAGGGAGAAAGGCAGGCGGCTGATGTAAACAAGCCGCCTGTCATTCTCCCCTGTGTAGAAACACTGATCATACGGTTCTACTATGTAGGACCGTTGATCAGTGTTCCTACACCTCAAGCCACAGCCACTCACAGTTAGAATCACGCCCCTAGGGACACACATAACCCCTCCCTCTCAAAAAAAAGTTAACCCCTTCACTGCCAGTGTAATTTTACAGTAACAGTGCATATGTATAGCACTGATTACTGTAGTAATGTCACTGGTAACCCCAAAAGTATCAAAAATGTCAGTCAAGGGTCCGATCTGTCTGCCGCAATGTCGCAGTCCCGCAAAAAAAAAATCGCAGATCGCCGCCATTACGCGATAAAAAAAAAACAACAAAAATGACAAAAATCTTTCCCTTTGTTAGTAAACGTGATAACTTTTGCGCAAACCAATCAAAATACGCTTTTTTTGCGATTTTTTTAACCAAACATAGGTAGCATAAAACAAATTGGCCGAAAATGTTAAAAAATGTTGATTTTTACATTTTTTTTTTGGGGAATTTCATATAAACAAAAGTGAAAAATATTGTTATTTTTGCAAAATTGACGCTGTTTTTTTGTTTATAGCGCATGATCAAAAAATCACACAGGTGATCAAATACCACCAAAAGAAAGCTCTGTTTGTGGGGAAAAAAGGACGTCAATTTCGTTTGGGTACAGCATCGCACGACCGTGCAATTTTCTGTTAAAATCACGCAGTGCCGAATCGCAAAATAGGCCCTGGTCAGGAAGGGGGTAAAATCTTCCGGGGCTTAAGTGGTTAAAGTGTATCCCCCCCCCAAAAAAATGCACTGTGCAATTACCATGTGACATAAAAATCTGCAACGATCGCCATTTTATTCCGTAGGGTCTCTGCTATATATATAAATATATATATATATATATATATATATATATACAGGGCCGCTGATAGGGGGGGACCACCAGACCTCCTGTAGGGGGCCCCAGCAGCATAGGGAATCAGTGCGGTCGGGCAGAGGGGCAAGTATAGAAGGAAGCCCTGTGTGGTTCTCTGCAGCAGCTGAAAGCCAGTTTCTCCCCCTCCTGCCGGCTTTCAGCTGCTGAGGGGAGAGACACAGACACAGCGCATCATTCCTGTAATTGCTTCTCCCACATTGATCCCCCCCTCCCTGTTCTGCCTACTTCTGATCCCCCCTCCTCATGTGCCCAACCCCCCCACTGCGCTGCATGCAGGCTTCCCTGCCCTGTTAAAAAATATAACAAATTGTACTAATAATAATTTAAACATTGGAATAAATAATTTAAAAAGATTGTAAAATGAAATAATTGTAAGCATTTTCAACATTTAAAAAATACATATAATTTTTTTTTTAAATGTAAAAAACAATTAAAAAGGGCTAATTCAAACGGGTTCTCTGTTATGTTTGTGTCCACTAATAATGATTTTAGTGTACTTTTATTGAAAATATTGTCTTAAAATATGGGGGGGGGGCAGGTAGACTGTATGGGGCCCCCAGATTTGTTACAGCAGCCCTGTATATATATATATATATATATATATATAATGTTTTGGGGTCCTAAGTAATTTTCTAGAAAAATACTGTTTTGAACATGTAAACAAAAAGTGCCAGAAAAAAAAAAACCTAATCAGCAAGTAATGTATATGTTTTCTTTTATGAATACACTAATTAATTAAATTGGGGATTTATATTTCTATGTGCTTGTGCTGAACATTCTCCTTTTCAGTGAAATGTGTTGTCAGATCGCCGCTCTTTACAGTATTGGCGTATTACTGTAAGCCTATTGTGACCTTTCGCGGACCCTTCTTTGTTCACATAAAAGCGCTAGCAGCAGACATATCCTAGACAGTGGGGCGATGTATGGATCTGATGTAGTTAAGGGAGGTTTATAGTTGTCTGACATTACAAGGAAATCTTGTGTCAACAGACAGATTCGGGGGCAGCTGTGCTGCATAAATCACACCGCCGAACACCCCGTTCAATAACGTCATACCGTAAGCATCCCTGAGCAGATATAATAGTGTATAGGGTATTGCTATAAGGAAGATGTGACTGTCATTATTCATACTGTACCTCTTAAAGCGAAACTTTATTCTCTCATTATCCAAAAATAACTATTTTTAATACTTTTTTTCTGCTAGCATTCGTAAATAGAAAGAAAGGAAGGAAGGTATTTTATATTTAAGAGTTCCACCCATTTTTAATACGTTGGATTACATAGATGTATGTAATCCCCTTTAAAACGACGTTGGATTACATAGATGTATGTAATCCCCTTTAAAACGACGTTGGATTACATAGATGTATGTAATCCCCTTTAAAACGACTTTTACCAATGGAAACTTTTTTTTTTTTTTTTTTTGCTAGTAAATACCTTATTTTCTTGTTTACTCCTCCTCTCCTCACTTCCGGGTCCAATCAGCGATGACGTCAAAAGCGCATCTGCCACGGACCCCCCCTCCCCCTGTACTTACCTGAGCCCAATCTTGATCCCGTGCTGTGCATAAGAGCAGCAGCTGTCTCCGCTTTCTTTCTCCTCATAGGCTCAGAGACAGCAGCAGGAGCCATTGGTCAAACCTTGTGAGTGAGGGGGTGGAGTCAAGCCAGGCTCTGTGTGTCTATGGATGCACAGAGCTGGCTTGGGAGCGAGTCCATACAAGCTTGCTCTTGTGGGCACTTGGCGGGGGTAAGAGCCAGGAGCTGCAGTGGGGGGACCTGAGAACAGGAGGATCAGGGCTCAAACTGATAGCTCAGTCCTACAGATTACACTGGGAGAATGCCGCTCTCTGTGTACTCATTGGAGCTCTGTGACAGCCAGGCCATAGGAGATTTGTATACAGAGGCTGTCACACTGACCCGCAGAGTGCTACTGCTTACACAGGAAGAGCACCAATCTCCCTGTGTAATATGCAGGGCTGAGCTATCAGTTTGATAGGTCAATCCTGCACATAGCAAGACATGGCTGGGCAATGCTGAGGCAGGAGAGGCTCCTACCCTGGCTGTGCCCCCCACAACACCTCATGGGCCCCTTCTGCCCTGGCCCAGCCCTGATAAAGACTATAGGTTAGCTAAAGGGGGTGCAGTAGGAAGAGATTGTGTTTTTTTATAACACGGAGAACAGCTTTATATATTATCATCACTATTAATCTTTTTGCAGCTTATTATACTTACATACCAATATTTCTCATGCCTCTCTCTAGTCCAGGGGTGTCCAATCTTTCTAATCAAAGGGCCAGTTTACTGTCCTTCAGATTTTAGGGGGGCTGGACTCTGGCCATTAGAAGTATTAAATGTCCCGGAGTTCTGCCGAAAACTCCAACTCACCAAAATCTCCAACCACGTCATTTCTGGTGACTCTCCAGCTGCAGTAATTGCAGATTTTGACAACATTTCACAGAACACCGGTGTTCTATCAGAATACCGCTACCTAGCAGATTCTGCAACTGGAAGTGGCGTTCGAACGAGAACAACTTACTGCGCATGCTCCATGCGTTCCAACATGGCCGCTATGCGTTCCAACATGGCCGCTATGCGTTCCAATAGGTTTCCTAATGTAACAGAACACAAAGCAGCGGCATACATCTTCTTACACCCACGCAAGTCTTGAATTTTACATTTATTTTAGCAATATACTAATTTTTATTATTATTGTGATATAGTAAATATAGCGAGAAACCTGCAGGTAGAAGGTGGCGGCCATCTTGGTATACCCCGCACTGCTCAGCAACAAACTGAACATATAGTGAAATAGGGGAGTTTACTGCTAAAATAAATGTAAAATGCAAGACTTGCATGGGTGTAAGAAGATGTCTGCCGCTGCTGTCACATTTTGAAACCTGTTAGAACGTATAGCGGCCATGTTGGAACGCATGGCGCATGCGCAATAAGTTTGTTCTCGTCCGAACATCACTTCCGGTTGCAGAATCTGATAGGTAGCCGTATTCTGATAGAACACCGGCAGTGTATACACTACGGCACACAAAATAATGAGTGGACATTGTTAGTCCGCCCACTACTAACCAACAACATGGCCGCCTCCGAGGCGGCAACAACTTTTTTCCTCCCTACCCAGTGTTCTGTCAAAACAGCCAACTCGTCGTGTACTGTAGTGTAAATGCTGCTGCTGTTCTGCTGAAAGCTCCAACTTGCTGAGAACTCCAATCACGTCACTTCTGGGGAGTATACACCAAGAATAATTGGAGATTTCGACCACTTGAATTTTTCACAGAACACCGGCAGCGTATGCACCCGGTACATGCTATTTATTCTGCCTACTAGTAACCAACAACATAGCCACCTCCAAGGTGGTGACAACTAGCGGGCGGACTAACAATGTGCACTTATTATGGTGTGTACCGGGGTGTGTAGGCTGCCGATGTTCTGTGAAAACACCAGTTGGTCAAAATCTCCAATTATTCCTGCTGTGCACTCACCGGAAGTGACGTGGTTGGAGATTTTGGCGAGTTGGAGTTTTTGGCAGAACACTGGATCAGTTGGAGTAAACAATGCTCCATCTTTGGTGTCACTGAGAGGAACTGTGCCCCATCGTTGGTGTCATTGGGAAGAATTGTGTATTTATTGTTTTATATTTTTTGGTATTGATTTATCTTTTTGTATTCCCTTTAGTTTGGTCTGGGTGTGTACGTGCATGTATGTAGTTAGATTGTTGGTAATTAGTAAATTATATTTGAGTTATGAATTATTGTATAACTGTATAATTATAGGACTTTGAATAATCTATCATTAAATATGGAGAAGAGGTGGGATTAAGTAAGTTTGTACTTCTTCCCATTCCTTTTCGGAAATATAAACAGTTTTTTTTATAGTTTTGGGTTGTTTTTTTTTTCACTTGTAACTAGTTGTTTTGTGATTGTTGTTGTCTCTTGGTGGGAAGAATCATGCCCCATTGTTGGTGTCACAGGGAGAAACTGTGCCCCATCGTTGGTGTCATTTGGAGGAATTGTGCCCCATCATTGGTGTCAGTGAGAGGCATTGTGACCAATCGTTGTTGTCTATTGGTGGGAAAAAAACATGCCCCATTACTGGTGTCACTGGGAGGAACTGTGCCCCATCGTTGGTGTCATTGGGAGGAATTGTGCCCTTTTGTTGTTGTAAGTGGGGGGAATTGTGTCCCAAATTTGTTGTCATTTGGTGGGAATAATCAATCCCATTGTTGATGTCACACGGAGGAACTGTGACCCATTGTTGGTGTCATTGGGAGGAATTTTGCCCCTTCATTGGTATCAGTGAGAGGAGATGTTCCCCTTCATTGTTGTCTATTGGTGGGAAGAGTAATGCCCCATCGTTGGTGTCACTGGGAGGAACTGTGCCCCATCGTTGGTGTCATTGGAAGGAATTGTGCCCCTTCATTGGTGTCAGTAGGGGGAATTGTGCCCCATTGTTGTTGTCTATTGGTGGGAAGAATCATGCCCCACCGATGATGTAATTGGGAGGAACTGTGCCCCATCGTTGGTCATTGGGAGGAATTGTGCCCCTTCGTTTGTGTAAGTGGGGGGAATTGCACCCCATCGCTGTTGTCATTAGGTGGGAAGAATCACGCCCCATTGTCGGTGTCACTGTAAGGAACCGTGCCCCATCGTTGGTGTCAGTGAGAATAATTGTGCCCCATCGCTGTTGTCTATTGGTGGGAAGAATCATGCCCCATTGCTGGTGTCACTGGGAGAAACTGTGCCCCATCGTTGGTGTCAATAAGAGGAATTGTGCCCCTTCGTTGGTGTAAGTGGGGGGGGGGGATTATGCCCCAATGTTGGTGTCAGAGGATGAAATGTCGCTCCAAAGGCCGGGTAAAGGCAAGCAAAGGGCCACATCTGGCCCCCGGGCTGCAGTTTGGAGATCTAGTCTATACGGTACTTTTCAATTTGTGTGTAGTATTATATTCTGAATATGACATCTTTGAGCAGTTAAAGACCACATACAGGAGCAGCTGTTTATTTCCAGTGCTTTATATGGTACTGTTACATTACTTTAGTGTTTTACAGATTACGAAGGCCCATTCACATCAGTCACTGTCCCCTGCAGGCATTTACAATGTAATGTCCTTACAATCATACACTCCAGGGTCATTGTGGATAGAAGCCAAATAGTATATTAGTTTTGAATAGTATATGATGGTTTTTCAGTTGCTGGAGGAAATTGAAGCATAGACATAGGGAAAGGTAGTAAGTGGGGTCCCCCAAGGCTCAGTCCTGGGACCAACCTTGTTCAATTTATTCATAAACAGCATTGAGGTCGGGATCAGTAGTTTGATATCAGTTTTTGCAGATGACACAAAATTGGGCAGGGCAATAACTGCACAGCATGAAGCAGATATCCTACAGAATGACCTGGACAAAATAACTGAGTGGGCAACGACATGGCAAATGAGGTTTAACGTGGAGAAGTGTAAGGTTTTGCACTTGGGGACTAAAAACATAAAATCACAATACACGTTAGGAGGGGAACCCTTGGGGGAATCAAAAATGGAGAAAGATCTGGGAGTCTTGGTTGATGATAGATTAGGCAACAGCATGCAATGTCAAGCGGCAGCTGCCAAAGCCAGCAGAATATTAGCATGCATAAAGAAAGGGATGTATTCCAGAGATAAGACTATAATCCTTCCACTTTATAAAACTCTGGTCCGACCGCATCTGGAGTATTCTGTCCAGTTCTGCTCGCCAGTCCTCAGGAGGGATGTGTTGGAGCTGGAGAGAGTCCAGAGAAGGGCAACTAAACAAATTAGGGGATTGGAGGACCTTAATTATGAAGAGCGCCTGCAATCGTTTGATTTATTCTCCCTGGAGAAGAGACGCCTGAGGGGGGACATGATAGCAATTTACAAATATCTCAATGGGGATCTCAGCTTAGAAAAAAAGCTGTTCAATCGAAAGGATTGCATGAGGACTCGAGGGCATACAATGCGATTAGAGGAGAAGCGTTTTAACCTCAGGCAACGTGGGGGGTTCTTTACTGTTAGGGCTACACGATTGTGGAATTCTCTACCACAAGAGGTGGTTTCTGCGGGAAGTATGGTGGCTTTCAAAAGACTCTTAGACTTACATCTCAAGGATCAGAACATTCAGGGCTATGTGAGATGATTACAGCCACACACACCTACACAGGTTGAACTAGATGGACTATTGTCTTTATTCAACCTCATCTACTATGTAACTATGTAACTATGAAAACGGGTGGGATTTGTATCCGGGAGCCGGAGCCGCTAGAGTTCTAACCACATAGCCATTTCTCTGTACATATTGATTGCTAGCTGATCTCTCTTTCCCTTACAGACAATAAAGTCTAATAAGTCTTGATATACTTGCAGTGTAGCCAGGGCCATGGAGCCCAGTAACATCATACATGTAACATGACCTTGATCTCTGGAATGTATTAAAAGATCAGCCTCTGGATTGTTGGGCTGCAGTCAGCAACCTCGGTTAGTGAGATGAGTATTTTTCCTCCAGTTGCAATGATTTTACATATTTCACTTGCTTTACTTAGCCTTAGGAGCAACGATTTGTGCTATTAGAATGTGATTTGCAAGGTCTGTTTTATATTTCATTGTTAACTGTTAACGCAGTAATAACGTTGAATTAAACCATCACTTGCTTGAGCACATCAAAGTAATATTGTAGCGGGATAACTTTCATCCTCTCTTTTCAATTTTTTCTTTTTCTTTACATAGCAGGCGAGAGCTTCCATCAAGGCACAGCATGTCTCTAGGGAGCAAACAAAGGCAGGATATACAGGAATCCTTTGTGAAACATAACACAGAGAGGAATTTTCTCTGGGTGGCTGTGATTTCATTTCTGATTACAGATATTAAGTTCTATTAGGCCTTTTTACAACTCATGTGGGATTTCGTCCATAATTCTATGTCAACCGCCCCCCTGCCATAGAGGTGTCAGTGTAAGTGATGGCTCCCTACTCGCACAAACCGGGAATCCGGCATGAAACAGGAATTTATTGATGAGCCGGAATAAAATTAAGGGTTGCCATCTTGGGAAAAATAGACTTTTTGCTTGATTCTGTCATTGAATTTTCCCTAACATTATCCCACTGGCCCAGCATCCACATAAATAATGAAGGAAATCTCTGTTCCACCAGTCAGTTTGGTTCCACAAAGAAATCCTGTAATAAAGCTTCCAAAAAGCTTCTACAGGCGGTCCCCGGGTTACAAACAAGATGGGGTCTGTAGGTTTGTTCTCAAGTCGAATTTGTTTGTAAATCGGAACAGGTACATTTTTTAAAGAGGAAGTAAATCCTCCTCTGACACTTTTACCGATAGGTAAGCCTATATTAATGCTTACCTATAGGTACTGTAAATACCTCCTAAACATGCACCGTTTAGGAGATATTTACCTTACATGCAGCCAGTGACGTCACTGGCGCATGCGCTCTGAAGGAACGGCCGCTGGTGCCATTTCTTCAGAGCCCCATGCCGTGACCGTGCGCGGGAATGACGTCACCGTGGCTCCGGCCAATCAGATGGCCGGATGCCGCGATCCCGGAAGACGGGCGACTGGACATGTCCCCCGTCATACAGGTGAGCACGGCGGGGGCTCGTTCTTAGGTAAGTATTTCATAATGAGCTAGTATGTGATGCATACTAGCTCATTATGAGTTTCTCTTTCAGGTTGCAGCAAAAAAAAAAAAAGTTTTATGGGTTTACAACCTCTTTAAGTGTAGATCCAGTCAAAAGAGTAATGCTTAAGTTTTTTGGATAGCATAGGGAAGGGTTAACACCCCTGTAACATTTGTTTTGCTGTCTCTACCCCTGTTAAAAAGATTTTACCTCACTTTCTGTCCCTTTGACAACTGGATTTTGAAAATTGTGGGTTGTTGTGAAAACCAGGATTGGTGATAAAGCTTCAGTGGAGACACCTTTTTCCCATGAGAACTCTTACAGGAGGGAATTTCCCTTCCTAGGGGTAGATTTCTCCTCACTTCCTGTTGTCTCCCTCCGTTTGTAAGTAGGAGTAATTTGTAATGGCACTTTTCCATTGCAAGTACCGGCTTGGCTCCACCTGGCCCTGCTTGGCTCGGTTTGGTTTTCCACTGCATGGTACCGCATGGTACGGTGTTGGAACAGTTCGGTACGGTTTGGTACGGTTTGCTTTTCCACTAAAGTAGTACTAAAGTAAGTGGGTGGGATAACAACGATTCTCTGACCAATCAATGGCTAGTAGTGACAAACAGTCAAGGCTGCATGCAAAGGATTGTGGGATATGGTACCGGTACGTCCCTCTTGGAACCACAACCGAGGTGGTACTGTTTAAGTGAGCCGTACCGTTCGGTTCCATGTAGTGGAAAAGCGCCGATGTACCGTACCAAACCGTTCCAACCCTGTACCATGTGGTACCATGCAGCGGAAAAGCACAAAAGCGAGCCGAACTGTTCAGTTCCATGCAGTGGAAAAGCGCCATAAGTCGTATGTTTGTAACCCGGGGACCACCTGTACAAACAAAGTTGTTTAGTTTGGAAGTGATAGGATGCAAACTTATATTTACAGTGGGGAAAATAATGATTTGATCCCCCGCAGATTTTGTAAGTTTGCCCACCTACAAAGAAATGAAGGGTCTATAATTTTTACCATATGTGTATTTTGAATGATAGAGACAGAATATCAACCAAAAGTCCAGAAAAAAGACATGATACAAATGTTATAAATGGAGTTGCAGTTCAGTGAGTAAAATAAGTATTTGATCCCCAAGCAAAACATGACTTAGTTACGCTGCTGAAGGGCTTCGTTTTCAGGTAAGTCTGTCATAATGTACTAGTATGCGATGCAGCTGTGCATAGTAACCAATCAGCTTGTTCGATTGGGGTTTGACAATAAAATCTGGAAGCTTATTGGTTACTCTGCACACTGATACTAAGTTAAATTACTTTTTTTTTTAATCCTACCTAAAATATATTGACTCTGACCTTTGATCCCGATAATTGACCCGGACTTTGACTATAAACCTGACCTAGATCAAACCCCTATCTAGCTATTTTATCTTTATAGGAGAGGAGAAAAAAACACAGGGGCAGACTGTAAAGGTTCCCAATAGTCATTACAAGACCCAGAGCTGATGGTGGTCTCTGCGCTGGGAGCATAAACACAAAATTGCATATATGTGGCCCCATGGATAAAGACCCACTTCTGTTAGGCCACATCCATTCCATTGTTTCTAAAAAGAAGAAACAAAGAGTATATCACTAAAGTAACAATTAAAAAGAAAACAAAAGCAACTCTGCTTGCAATATTTTCTTTTCTTTCCTTTCCTTCTCCCTTAGCTTCTCCTTCCCTTCTCCCCTCCTTCTCCCACCCCTTTTGCTTTCCTTTTCCTTGCCTTCTACCTTCCTTTTTCCTTCCCTTCTCCCTTCCCTTCTCCTTACCCTTCCCTTCTCTTTCCCTTCTCCTTTCCCCTTCCCTTCTCCTCTCCTTCTCCAATCTCTTCTTCTCTCCTTCTCCCATCCCTTCTCCTCTCCTTCTCCCTTCCCTTCTCCTTTCCTCCTCCCCTCCCTTCCCTTCTCCCTTCCATTCTCCTTCCCTTCTTTCCTTCTCCCATCCCTTCTCCCTTCCCTTCTCCTTCCCTTCTCCCTTCCCTTCTTCTTTACTTCTCCTTCCCTTCTCCCTTCCTTTTTCCTTCTCTTCTCCCTTCCCTTCTCCTTTCCCTTCTCCTTTCCCCTTCCCTTCTCCTTCTCTTCTCCTCTCCTTCTCCAATCTCTTCTTCTCTCCTTCTACCATCCCTTCTCCCTTCCCTTCTCCTTTCCTCCTCCCCTCCCTTCCCTTCTCCCTTCCATTCTCCTTCCCTCCTTTCCTTCTCCCATCCCTTCTCCCTTCCCTTCTCCTTCCCTTCTCCTTTCCCTTCTTCTTTACTTCTCCTTCCCTTCTCCCTTCCTTTTTCCTTCTGTTCTCCCTTCCCTTCTCCTTTCCCTTCTATTTCCCTTCTCCTTTCCCCTTCCCTTCTCCTTCTCTTCTCCTCTCCTTCTCCAATCTCTTCTTCTCTCCTTCTACCATCCCTTCTCCCTTCCCTTCTTCTTTCCTTCTCCCTTCCCTTCTTCTTTACTTCTCCTTCCCTTCTCCCTTCCTTTTTCCTTCCCTTCTCCTTTCCCTTCCCTTCTATTTTCCTTCTCCTTTCCCCTTCCCTTCTCCTTCTCTTCTCCTCTCCTTCTCCAATCTCTTCTTCTCTCCTTCTACCATCCCTTCTCCTCTCCTTCTCCATTCCCTTCTCCTTTCCTCCTCCCCTCCCCTCCCTTCCCTTCTCCCTTCCATTCTCCTTCCCTTCTTTCCTTCTCCCATCCCTTCTCCCTTCCCTTCTTCCCTTCTCCCTTCCCTTCTTCTTTACTTCTCCATCCCTTCTCCCTTCCCTTCTTCTTTACTTCTCCTTCCCTTCTCCCTTGCTTCCTCTTTCCTCCTCCCTTCCCTTTTCCCTTTCCTTCTCCTTTCTTTATTTCCTTCCTTCCTTCCTTCCCCTCTTTGGAGACAGGCTTTTAGTTGCTTGGGGTAGCGTTTAACTGCCCTACACTATAAGTGGTTAGGAAGGGTGGATTTATGTTGGATTTGAAAACTTGGGTGTGTTACCTGCGTCCTGGATTTAGGAAACAATATAGGCTCTGCATCTAAATGTAAAGTGTAAATTAATAAAACGTGAGCAATAAATAGAGAGCTCTGATTGCCAAACGGGCAAGAAAGGACCAGAATTTATGGGCATTTCAACTGTTAATGCCTGCAAGGAGACACAAATCATTTGGCCCCCTACTCTAGAGCTGCCTTCTATAGATGACAGTTATTTACTTTGCCACTGTTGATTCAATTCCTCCTCCTCCTTTCTAAGCCCCAGACGCAATTTATGGCGAGAAATAAAATGCGCATTCATAGTCCTGGACAATAAATGCGGTTTTACCATCCATCCTGACTTTTGTATACATTTATATTCACACCACGTAGTGTAAGCTGCACCGTATTGGTAACAAAGACAGGTAGATGTCTGCTTTGTAAGTCATTTTCTTAATTGGTTAATTTACCTTGAAGGTTAATGTATTCCAACTTAACTCCGAGATTAATACCCACTTAAGTGTTTTTGAAAAAGATATTGCTCTTGATTTTCTTAATAATAAAATTGTAGGATGCACTCTGTTCTTAAAGTGGACTTCAAGTCTGATCTAGAGTTCAGATTAAAATAAAGCAACCTCCTAGATCAGTGCTTCACAAACTATGGGCCAGGGACCATATTGGGTCACAGACATTGTTGTGATTGGTGCTTCAAGAGCCACAACACATGAGTACCATAGAGAGGGAATATTTCACTACCAACACAACCCCACAAGAATGACATTTCCCCGCATAAATAATCTTAAAAAAAGCAAGCAATTTTGGATGGAATTATGGTGATCATGGGGACACATAGGTTAATTATATTACATGAAGAGAGTAAAAATCCGTACCAGTATGTGTGACCATTGGCAATATTGATTTCTCTATCGTTCATTGACGGACGCAGTCTTCTTATCTTGATATCAGTAGGGTTATGCTGCCCCCTACAGGAGTAGGACACTAGGCAGAAAAAAGTTCTGGCTACAGCTATGGGCAGTCCCAGGGGGTATACCCTCTCTCTCCCTGCTATAGGATGTCAGTTTTAATCTGCCTAGTCAGGAGTAAGGACCTAATTCCTTGCTGGGATCTCTGGTCCTCGCAAGTCCTCGCTAGTCCTTCCTAGATAGTTTTTTTAGTTACCTTTTTCCCTGAATTTTTTTCCTGTCAGATCTACAAGCAACTATGCTGGATCTGGGCGATGGGCCGAATATATAGATCCAGTGGTCACCCCAGCTGGCCAACGAGCGCGCTCTGACCTTAGCTCCGCACTGGGTCGGCCATGACATAGGCCCACTGGACGGGGACTGGCCCCGCGAGTTAAACATTTCGCCAGGTCGCATACGACCTGGTCTAGGCCCGAGTCGCAGCATTCCTATTTGGCTGACAGCCCCCCCACTTCGGCAGAGAGGGGTTCTGTTAAGAGACGGCGTCCGCCTGTTCCGGTATGGTGAGTAAATGTTCCCCCCTCTTCCCTTGGTGGATTTTGGGATGGATGCGGGCTCCTCCCTGGGACAGTCGGACCCTCACAATCCCAGGTTCCGCTCTGTCCTGTCACGCACCCCCGCCTACCTGCCCCCCCCCCCTCGCCACTGGGGATGTCGGGATGTTGGTGACTACTCCTGGGGGCTGAGTCTGAGCTTCAGGCCGCAGGTGAAGGCGGGGGGTGCGCCGCCAGCGACGGACGAACGATTGTGCAGGGGGGGGGGGTTTCTACCCATCACTCCAGGGCCCACCTTCCAATCAATTCTGTTCAGTAGGCTGGGGGTCCCCAGTAGCTCCGCAGGCTGCGCGGGCCGCCATTTTTTTGTAGCCACATGTGCTCTGCATGCAGCGGCGGCCATCTTGGTACACCTGGCACCATTTTTCGGTGGATTTCTCACAGGAATAACTGAAAGGGTGGGACCCTCTCCCTATACCCTGGTATTGATCTCCAAATCTTTCTTTTTGGATCAAGATCACTGCTGACACGTGTGTGCAGACCTTCTGGGCCTCCTGGGGCATCTTTACTGTAGGGTGGTGAGTCTGGGGGGTCTCTCTCTCTCTCTCTGCCGGGGGTCTCCAGTGCACGCTGCCTGACCTCTTGGGGAAGCTGTAGTGCGGTGGGACTTTTTTTAAAAAAAAACAAACTTTTTTCAACTTTTTTCTGACAGGTTCCCCTGGTGCAACAGGGACCCACCTGACCCCCTCTAGGAGGCCACAGGGCCCTCCAGATCCCAGCTGTCAAAACATGCACTTTCAGCGGTCCTGGAATCTTTTGTGTCCCGGGTGGAGGTGGTCTTTAAAGAGCGAGGTGCTAAAACCCCCCTTGCCTACCCCTGCCTCATCTGATGTCTCAGATTCTGAGTCTGACTCATCTGATGTCTCAGATTCTGAGTCTGACTCTGACCCGCATAGGCGGGTTTCCCTGCCGGGCCCACTACCTTGCGCCCTGTCTCCTCCGATAGTGAGGATGACATTTCTACCTCCACTGCCGCTCAAGAAAAGGCGCTGGTGGGCGCACTGGTTGTATCTGTGCATGAGACCATAAAACCGGAGGACACAGCTGGGACTGCGACTGAGGTGCAGGTTACTTTTGGCACTCAGAAGCCAACCATAGAGGCCAAGGTTTTTCCTTTTCATTTTATTGAATTTATATTGTATTTATTTGTATTTGAACAGCATGCTTAAAAAAGAATGAGACCGCCCAAAGCATTCCCCTGGGGTGCATAAGAGGATTTCTAGATGCTAACCTTTTGAGAAGTCCCTTATTAAGAAGTGGGCTGTGCCACCTACGGTGGACCCTCCAGTCTCAAGACTGAATAAAGCTACCATGATCCCAGTGGAGGATTCCTCATCCTTTAAGGATCCGGCGGATAGAAAGGCGGAGTCTGTGGCCCGCAATATGTATTCTCTGGCGGGGTCTGCACTAAGACCGGTGTTTATGGTTGCCCTGAATAGGATAAGTTACTACACAGTGACCTGGAGGGGAGACAAGTCCCCCCTGCATTTGCGGAGCTGTTGGACCAGTTGGCACAGGGGCTGCGATTTGTTTGCGATGCTGCTCTGAATGCTGTTCCCATATTGGGCCGACTTTCGGCAGTGGTCCTCCGGCATATACTTTGGCTAAAGTGCTGGTCTGCGGATCAGACTTCCAAGAAGGCCTTAACTGATCTACATTTTCAAGGACATCGCCTGTTTGGGGCTACCCTGGATGACATTATCAAAGGTCTCACAGTTGGTAAGAGTACCTCTCTCCCGCAGGCTAACAAGGGTAAGGACCCCAGTCACAGATGGGGTCCCTCCTTTTCAGCACACAGTCCCTCAGGGTCAGTCGATAAGGCAAAGTCCTTCAAGGCCCTCTCGGGTGGTTCCAAGCCACCCTGGTCTGGCAAACAAAAATCTAGTTTCTCCAGGCCTGAGAACAAGGCCACTTCGGCCTGAAGGTGCACCCTCACCCGTACCTGGGGTGGGGGGATGTCTTTGCCGGTTCCTGGACCTGTGGCTATCCCAGATACAAGACAAACGGGTTCAAGAGGTCATACGGTCCGGTTACAAGATCGAGTTTCAATCCGTCCCGCCGGTAAGGTTTTTCCCTTCCAATGTGCGACTGTCCCCACTATTTGGGGCAGTTCAGGACCTGGTACAACAGGGAGTAATAGTTCCGGTTCCGTGTGTGGACCGTTTTCAATTTTTTTTCAAACCTGTTTACGGTCCCCAGGAAGGAAGGTAAGTCCAATCCTGGACCTGAAGGCACTGAATTTCTTTGTGTGAGTTCAAAAATTCAAGATGGAATCAGTTCGCAGGGGTATTTCCTGGCCTCCATAGACATCAAAGATGCCTACCTTCACATCCAAATATGTGCAGGACACCAATGGTTTCTCCGTTTTGCCGTGGGAGAGAATCAATATCAGTTTGTGGCATTACCCTTTGGTCTCTCCTCTGCTCCTCGGGTCTTCACAAAGTAATTGGCTCCGGTCCTGGCGCTGTTGCGACAGCGAGGGATATTGGTCCTGGGTTACCTGGTGCTGGAAACAAATTTGTAAATCACCATGGGAACTCTGGAGGAGTTCGGGTGGATTCTGAACCTTCAGAAGTCGTCCTTGGTCCCTTGCATGAGACTGGACTATCTGGGCCTGACTTTCGACTCGTCCTCAGCCAGGGTGTTTCTTCCTCCGGAAAAACTCCAAAAACTCCAGACTGCGGTTCAGCTGTTGCTGTCTAGCAAAAGGTCGTCCTTTCGGACCTGTATCGAGAGTTCTGGGACTGATGGTGTCGTCCTTCGAGGCGGTCCCCTTCGCTTAATTCCACACGCAGATCCTCCAGAAGACAATTCTTTTGAAATGGAACAAGAATCGGAATTCCCTGGACAATCAGATCCAGCTGAGCCAGGTGTCTAGGGAGTCCCTGACATGGTGGCTTCGGTCCCCGATGCTCAAGCAAAGGAAATCCTTCCTCCCTGTATGTTGGACGATTGTCACCACGGATGCCAGTCTGTCCGGGTGGGGAGGGGTTCTTGGCAGGTACTCTGTTTAAGGAGTCTGTTCCATGGACGAATTCAGGTTACCGATCAATGTTCTGGAGCTGAGAACGATCAGGCTTTGCCTAGTCCACTGGACCGAGCACCTGCAGGGATGTCCAGTGCGCATTCATTCGGACATTGCCACGGCTGTGGCTTATGTAATTTATCAAGGGGGCACCAAAAGTGTCCTTGGCTGTGGCAGGCATTCTTCAGTGGGTGGAACGCTTTGTTCCAGCTCTCTCTGCTGCTCACATTCCACGGGTGGAAAATTGGAAGGCGGATTACCTCAGTCGACAGGCCTTGGATGCAGGGGAATCAAGACTTCAAAATGTGGATGCGGATCAGACTTTAAAAAAGGCCTTGACTGATCTTTCTTTCAAAGGAGATCGCCTGTTTTGAGCTACCCTGGATAACATCATTAAAGATCTCAAAGGGGGGCAGAGTACTTTTCTTCCGCAGGCTACTAAGGGCAAGGAACCTCGTTGCAGACGTGGGCCTTCCTTCTCAGCTCATAAGAAGTTTTTTTCGTCCCTCAGGGTCAACTGACAACGGTTTTAAGCCTTTCAGGGCCTCTTCAGGAGGATCCAAACGAACCTGGTCTGGCAAGCCAAGATCGGCTTCCCAAGACCAATGGACAAGGCTCCTTCAGCATGAAGGTGCTCCCTCACCTGTATCAGGGGTGGGGGGGAGACGTCTTTGCTGGTTTTCGGATCCATAGACTTCCCTGGTGCAATACACGTGGGTCCACAAAGTCATTCGGTCCGGCTACAAGATCGATTTTCGCTCTTGTCCCCCGGAAAGGTTTTTTCCTTCCAACTTGCACCTGATTTCAGACCACTTATAGGGTCTGTTTTGGGCGGTACAAGACCTATTCCTTCAAAGGGTGATTGTCCGGATTGAGACTTCAGAACATTTTCATGGTTTTTACTAAAACCTGTTCACAGTCCCAGGAAGGAAGGCAAAGCGCATCCAATCCTGGACCTCGAACGGCTTTGTGCGGGTACTGAAGGTCAGAATGGAAACCATTCAAACGGTGGTGGCATCCCTGCGTCAGAGCGTTTTCCTCACCTCTATCGATATCAAGGATGCCTACCTTCACATTCCAATATGTGCCAGTCACCAGCGTTTTCTCTGCTTTGCTGTGGGGGAGGAGCATTATCAGTTTGTGCCGTTACCCTTTGGTCTCGCCTCTGCTCCTCGGGTCTTCACAAAAGTGTTAGCACCGGGGCTAGCTTTGCTACACCAATGGGGGATCGTGGTACTGGGCTACTTGGACGATCTCCTGCTGCGAGCGAAGTCTCCCTCTGCTCTGGTGGAAAACCTGGAGATCATAATACGGACTCTGTGGGAGTTTGGCTGGATTCTGAATTTTCAGAAGTCTGTTATGGCTCCGTCCACGCAGCTGTACTATATCTGGGCCTGACTCTGGACTCGGCCTTAGCCAGAGTGCTCCTTCCTCTGGACAAACTCCAGAAATTGCAGGCTGCAATTCGCCTTCTGCTGTCCAACAGATGGTCGTCCCTCCCGACTTGCATGCGAGTGCTGGGCCTCATGGTGTCTACCTTTGAGGCGGTTCCATTTGCATAAATCCATACGAGGTCCCTGCAAAGGGAAATTCTGACCAAATGGAACAAGACTCTGCAGTCTCTGGGAAATCAGATCCGAATTAGTCGGGGAACGAGGGGGGTGCTGATATAGTGGCTTCGTTCTCTGGCGCTTCGGCTTGGAAAATCCTTCCTCCCCTTGTATTGGACAGTGGTCACCACGGATGCCAGCCTGTCCGGCTGGGGAGGCATCCTCGGCAAGCATTCTGCTCAGGGGATCTGGACGCTGGAGAAGTCTAGACTACCAATCAGTGTCTTGGAACTCCGAGCGATCAGACTGTATCTGGATCATTGGACGGATTGTCTTCAGGGTTGTCCAGTGCGCATTCAATTGGATAATGCCACGTACGTGGCTTATGTCAATTACCAAGGGGGCGCAAGAAGTATCTTGGTGGCTCTGGAGGTAGCCGGCATTCTAAGGTAGGCAGAACGGTTCGTTCCAGCCCTCACCGCCGTACACATTCCTGGGGTGGAAAATTGGCAGGCGGATACCTCAGCCGGCAGGCATTGGACCAAGGGGAGTGGCCCCTTCCTCCGGTGGGGCACCCCCGAGGTGGATCTGTTGGAGTCTCTGCTCAACAGAAAGGTGCAGAGGTTTGTGGCTCAGTCAAGGGATCCTCTGGCGGATGCCACAGACGCGCTGACAAGCATTCTAATCCTTCTCCACTCTATCCAAAACTAAAAAAAAAGTTTTGCCTTTAGTTATTCTTTACGATGGCTTAGCAGGTATTTATCTTTGGTGCTTGGAAATTTGACAGTTTTCGTCAAACAACTTAAAAAGAGTTCTTCTAGTTTCCCTAGATATTACAGCTCCTGCTGTACATCCACCCCCTGTCGAGATCAGTGCTGCAGGAAAGGTAGACAACAGTGCTGATTACATGTCTCTGCCCCATATAGCCTTGGCTATTTGCTGCCACTTAGTCATCACACGCTGAGCTTTGCCTGGTGTACGTGGGGTGGGAGAGGTGGGCACACAGTACCAACAATGACTTCTCTCACACCTGCAGTGCCGGAATAAACTATAAGAACGCTTTTTAGGTGGTTGTAAAGGCTGAAGGTTTTTTTTTATCTTAATGCATTTCTATGCATTAAGATAAAAAATGGCTGTATGCAGCAGCTCTCTCAGCTCCCCTAATACTTAACGTGAGCCTCATCTGGATCCAGCGATCTGCACGAGTGCCTCGGCTGCCCGGGACTCTCCCTCCTGATTGGCTGAGACACAGCAGCAGCGCCATTGGCTTCCGCTGTTGTCATTTAAAGTCAGTTAGCCAATGAGGAGAGAGAGGGGGCAGGGCGGGGCTGAACTGCGGCTCTGTGTCTGAATGGACACACAGAGCTGCAGCTCGGGGCCCCCATAGCAACCTACTGGCTGTGGGGGCACTCAATAGGAGGGAGGGGCCAGGAGTGCCGACGAGGGACCAGAGAAGAGGAGGATTCAGTGTGCAAAGCCACTGCCACAGAGCAGGTAAGTATAACATGTTTGTTATTTTTAAAGAAAAAAAAAAAAACAGACTTTAGTATCACTTTTAGCTGTTTGGAAAAAAAAAAAGTGACATTAAATTACTAAACAGCACAGGTTATACTCTGATAAGCCCTCTAGAAAATTACCCAGCCTGGATTTGGGCTTTAGCCACCTCAATACTGGACGCTTTCAGCCCCTTCCTGCCCAGGCCAATTTTCAGCATTCAGCGCTGTCATACTTTGAATGACAATTACTCACTCATGCAACACTGTACCCAAATTAAAGGTTTATCTTTTTTTTTTTTTTTTTTTGAGACAGAGAAAACTTTCTCTTGATGGTATTTAATCACCACTGGGTTTTTTATTTTTTGCTAAATAAATTAAAACAAGACCAAAAATTTTTAAAGAAAAATCCCACTTTTTCCTTCATTTCTGATTTCAAATAACATCCTTGAGATGTTTCTACAACTTGATCAAAGTCCACCTGTGGAAAATTCAGTTGATTGAACATGATTTGGAAAGGAACACACCTGTCTATATATGGTCTCACAGTTAACAGTGCATGTCAAAGCACAAACCAAGCCATGAAGTCCAAGGAATTGTCTGTAGACCTCAGAGACAGGATTGTATCGAGGTACAGATCTGGGGAAGGGTATAGAAAAAATTCTGCAGCATTGAGGTCCCAATGAGCACAGTGGCCTCCATCATTCTTAAAAGGTAGAAGTTTGGAACCACCCTAGAGCAGGAGAACTGGCCGCCCAGCCAAACTGAGGGGGAAAAGGCCTTTGTCAGGGAGGTGACCAATCAGGCCTGTATGGTAGAGTCGCCTAACAGAAGCCACTCCTCAGTAAAAGGCACATGACAGCCGGACTAGGATTTGCCAAAAGGCACCTGAAGGGCTCTCAGACCATGATAAACAGAACTTTATGGTTTGATGAAACAAAAATCTAACTCTTTGGCCTGAATGGCAAGCATCATGTCTTGAGGAAACCAGGCACCGCTCATCACCTTGCCAATACCATCCCTACAGTGAAGCATGGTGGTGGCAGCATCATGCTGTGGGGATGTTTTTCAGCGGCAGGAACTGGGAGACTAGTCAGGATCGAGGGAGAGATGAATGATGATGATGAAGATGAATGCAGCAATGTACAGAGACATCCTTGATGAAAGCCTGCTCCAGAGGGCTCTGGACCTCAGACTGGGGCGAAGGTTCATCTGCCAACAGGACAACAATGCTAAGCACACAGCCAAGATAACAAAGGAGTGGCTACGGGACAACTCTGTGAATGTCCTCGATTAGCCCAGCCAGAGTCCAGACTTGAACCCGATTGAACATCTCTGGAAAGATCTGACAATGGCTATGTACCGATGCTCCCCATCCAACCTGATGGAGCTTGAGAAGTCCTGCAAAGAAGAATGGGAGATACTGCCCAAAAATAGGTGTGCCAAGCTTGTAGCATCATACTCAAAAAGACTTGAGGCTGTAATTGGTGACAAAGGTGCTTCAACAAAGTATTGAGCAAAGGCTGTGAATACTTATGTACATGGGATTTATTCATTTTTTTATTAGTAATAAATGTGCAAATTTTTAAAAAAATGTCTCTCATGCTGTCATTATGGAGTATTGTTTGTAGAATTTTGACAAAAAGAATGAATTTAACTTATTTTGAAATAAGGCTGTAACATAACAAAATGTGGAAAAAGTGAAGCGCTGTATATACTTTCCGGATGCAATGTATATTTGAAAATTGATCAATCCTGATGTATGAACAGCCTATCTCAATTCTTGAGGCCCTAAAATGCCAGGAAAGTACGGATACCCCCCAAATGACCCCATTTTGGAAAGTAGACAGTCCAGAGTATTTAATAGAAGGCATGACGAGTATTTTTAAGTTTTTTTTACATAATTTTTTGTAACAAATTTTGGAAAATGAAGAAATTAAATAAAATTTGTTTTTTTTCCCCACAATAGTTTTTTTTTTTTACATACTGTCACCAGAACAGTACATCACCATATGACTGGAGTGACAGGGATCAGGAACACTGACTGGTCCACAGTATGTAAAAAATAATAATATATAAATATATATATATATATATAGATATGGATATATTTATTTATTTTCAATAAATAAATACATGCAAGAAGTGGGAATAAGCGCTTCAGATAGGGGGGACCTCATTAAATTACCCTATGGATCTCAAGGTCAAGCTCAATAATTCCCCCCGAGGTCAAAGATCCTAGTGTGAAGATCCAGTAAGTCTCTCTCTTGCATAACTTCTGGAAATATTCTACAAAAATCCTGATCCCCACTTATGGCCTCAATACCAAACACCCTAAGGCCAGGCGAGTCCCCATTGTGATGCTGTCCAGGTACAGAGTATTTGTTCCTCTCCTTCGCTTTCTCTTTGTCGTGCTTACTTAATATGCTGCATTTATGTTCCCCAAATCTTACTCTCAGTGGGCGTATCGTGCGCTCCACATATAGGAGGCCGCACGGACAAATGAGTCCATATATGACAAATGTGGTGACGCAGTTGATTAATTGTTTGATCTTAAAAGTGCGGCCATCGCTCCCCAATATTCCTTTTGTCCTATGCCACATAAACAAGTACCACAGTTTTTGACACCACATTTATAACTCCCCTTTTGGTCGAATAATGTTGACCACGGGCCCATATTTCCCTGCTGGTTGTTCCTAAGTTTACGGACTTGGTGCTATTTGGCTCCTAAGGTCTCTTGGTTTTCTGAAAACTATCTCCGGTTTAGATGGTAGACTCTTTCCCAAAACAGGATCCTGTTCCAGAATTTTCCAATTCCGCTGGAGGACGTGCTGTATCTTGAATGCTTTAGTATTAAACGTGGTATTAAATCTGGTAGGTTGTACCCCATCTATAGGGGCATTGGTTTTGTTATTCCTACATCCGGACTTCCACTAATTGGTTCCCATCATTAGAGCCATCCTCATTGTATAGTGCCCAATATTTCCTGTATGCTTCCTCGACCAAACACTTGCTATACCCTTTTACCAGGAATTTCTTTCTCAACACCGCTCCTTGTTCCTCATAGTCTATCCTTCTCATGCAGGTTCTATGCAATCTACAATACTGTCCAAAGGGGGTATTTTAATCCACCTGGGGTGGTGATGCTCTTCGCATGTAGATAGGAGTTCCCCGCACTAAGCTTAAAATGCGTTTTGGATATAATGTCGCTATCGTCACCGACTCTAAAAGTCTCTTGATCTAAAAAGAATAGAGAGAAGTAATTTATGACATGGGTAAGGGAAATACCAAAGGGGTTATTACTGCAGTAGGAGAGTACCTGCACACATCCTCCACTGAGTCGTTCCAGATGATTAGAATATTATCAATATATCTGGCATAGAGGCCATATTTGCCCCATATGGGTTATTGGCCCATATATTATGTTCTTCCCAATAGCCCATGAATAAGCTGGCATAACTAGGGGCAAATCTGGCCCCCATAGCAGTCCCTCTCACCTGTCTATAATAATCTCCAGGATAGGAGAAAAAATTGTGTGTCAAGGTAAACTCAATCGAGTCCACCAAGAAAGATGCTTGTAGAGGGTGCAGATTGCTATTGGCCAGATGATGCTCGACTGCTTTAAGACCCTACTGATGTTCACAATTAAGTTCACAATAATGTGTACAATGATGAGACATCTAGAAATAGCCACTTGTGTTGTGGACACCACTTGAAGGAGGACAGGATGTCCAACATTATGGCCAGTGTCTCTAACAGGGTAGTTCTATAACCAAGTCCTGAAGAAAGTAAGCAATGTATCCCAGGTTACTGATGATGCTATCAACGCCTGCTATGATGGGTCTATCTGGAGGATTGGTCAGATCTTTATGAATTTTGTGTGGGGTCAGTGGATTTTGCCTAAACAGGAACTGATACTCATTTTTTGTGATGACTTGGTCCATCAGTGCCCTATCCAATAATAGTTTTAACAAATTTTTATATTCTGGCAGGGGGTCCTTGGGGAGTGTCTGATAGGTACTTTTATCTCCAAGCAGTCTCATGGCCTCTGCCAGATAAGCAGATCTATCCTGTTTGACTAGACCTCCACCTTTGTCTGCCTGTCTTATAATTATGCGATCATTGTCTTTTAAGCTTTTAATTGCCTCCACCGAGATGTCCCATCCCACTCTTTTTACTATGTGCCCAGCTTTTGGGTGTTTGTTGGTGTTACTCTTCTGGCAGATGTGCTTCATCTCCCCAAACACTACTTCATAAAACGTCGGTATAAAATTACCCTTAACCCAATGGGGGAAAAAGGAAGACTTAGGTTTAAAGTGCGTATATGTATCATCTTCCTATTGACATATTGCTTCTAATTCCATTTGTAGATCACTGCAGCCACCCTCCTGGAACACATTTTCCAGGATGGATAGTGCCTCATCATTTACATTGATTCTAACCTGGATCCATCTGTCTCCTTTGGAGCCTCAGTTTTAAAAGCAAAGTATCTTTTAACTGTCAAACCCCTAATATATTTGTTAAGGTCCACAAATAGTTCAAACAGGTTAGGAGGATTCTTCAGGGCAAAATTGAGACCTTTTCGTAATACATCCAACTCTGTATCTATAATTACGGAGCTTGACAGATTATATATACTAATGGTGGGATGCTCCTGCATCATCTTCTCCCTCTTTTTGATGTTCTTTTCCCCTCTCCTCCCTCTCATTCTTCTTCTCTTTTTCTCACTGTCTCTGTGGTAGTGAGCTGTAATATTTGGAGGTTGCTGGGGTGAATTCCCCTAAAAAAAAGGGGGGGGGGCGTTGTGGAACTCCAGATTCCGGGGGGGGGGGGGGCCTGATGTAGGTGGAACTGAGTGGGTCAGGGGGCTAATGTTCCCAGAACGTGTATTATCCTTCTTGGGTCCAGAGGTCCCACGTAGTGGGGCACCATTGCTAGGGGACCCTTTGATCCTGTTTCTCCACCAGGATTTCTTGGGTTCCTGGAGGGGCCATTCGCATGGACTTTTTTCACCGGGATATTCCTAGTGCCCTGTCTAGTGCTCCAATTTCTAGTTGTACTGGTGTCCCTGGGATTTTTCTTTTGTTTCTTACCATGATGAACATTCCATCTATTGTTGCCTTTGGTATGCATTCGTTTAGATTCCTGCATACATTGGGAAGAGGGTCTATTGGTCTCCTCCCTCCTGGAATGTTCCCTATCTGCTGGATATGTGCTCAAACTTTTTTTCCAATTGAATTCTCGCCCCTTCTGGTAATCCAATCTATTCCGTTTGAATTTCCCTGATTTTTTACTGATCAGATCAGCTTCAAAACCATTTGGTAATTAACTTTATTATCCCAGATCTTAAAAGACTCTATATCTGTATATGAGGTTAGTTCTTCCTGTATACTTGTCAAATCTATACAAATCTTTTCTAAATTCCTTTTTCTCTGTGTTATTATATATTAAAGGAGAAGCTTGTTGCAATTTTCATGTTCCAGTGTGGAACGCAATTGTCAGTACATCTTTTTAGTTGGCCAGGGCGGAGATGATGTCATTAACGCACGTCTCCGCCTGTGTTACTTCCGCATTCCAGCGTAGAGCGCATCTATAAGCACATTTTAGATGCATTCAAATGTGGAATCAGCTAGGGCGGAAATTACGTCTTGCGACGCTTCCACACACCCGGATGTCGCAGGACGTGGCTGTAGTTCCTCACTGTGGTTGCCACGTGCATTCCAGCGACTTGGGGACTCGCACAAAGTTGCGGAGAGCTAGAGGGGAATCTGTTCTGCCCCTCAGGCATCCATTACAATGCAAGCGTGCTTGAAGACTTATCTCCCTGTCCGGCCCAGCACCATCTATGAAGGTTTTGAAGGGTATGTCATCAGAACTCCTATAGAACACACACCCCTGGTTTCTTAGTTTTTAACATTGTAAATGTCATAAATTTTATACTAAGGTTCGTAATATAGAGATATGTGTGTGTGTGTATATATATATATATATATATATATATATATATATATATATATATGTCTTTTAGCTTATCACTGGGTCTCTATATGCTAATTAGATAGAGGTGAGGGGGGTCGTCTGGCAACATAATAGTATACGCCTCATAGAGGCGGGCCAAGGACCCTACCACCCCCCTCTTGATGGTTTGATGGTATAAGTTAATGAGCAAAGGCACAGTTTAGTTGGCTCTGAAGAAGAGGCAGGACCTTGAAACGTGTTAGACAGTTTTTGCGGACGTTTCATCTATGATGTGATACCGTGGGCACTACAGCCACTGTGATGTGCTATGCCTTTATCAAGCGTCTGTTTGTGAGTGTCTTTTTTTTTCATATAATAAAGCTTTTTACTTTGAGGATAATGCACTAGGCCGGTGCGCCCTCTGTCTATTTCTTAGTTTAAGTCCCAATACTTTTGACAATATAGGGAACTTTGAGTGCTGCTGTGATTGATTTACTGTAGGGAACCATTAAATGATTCCATTAGCCAAAAACCACCCAAATCTGAATAAATATATGTGGTGGGATTGACCATTTATTACCATTCTGAGCAGGGTGACTTCATAATCCACCTTTACTAAATTTTTTTCCCCGCACTTGCTGTTCCATCTAGTACATTTGCATTTTTCAGCTCCGCAGAAGATGATTCACTGACCTGTCAGAAACTGCATCAATATCATTATGAAACATAAATTAATTTTCTCATCCACTGGAAGATTTAATGTCTCTGCATCCTGTGGACACCATGGGCGAGTACTTAATCATTTTGGAATCAAGAAAAGCCATAAAGTGTTAATGGTGCCGCTGTGAAGTCATATTTGGAGATATTTGTAGAAAAAAAACTCCTTGCAAACATATGAATTCCAGTTAGTTGACCAGTGTTTTCCTCCATAAGGCATGGAATTTTCTTTATTTTCTTTTAATTGAACTTGCCTATTTAATTGAATTCTTTTTACCACATACAAACTAAAGGTTAAATAAAAGTTATGTCTATAGTTCTACTTTAAATTCATCCCAAACAATATTACTTTTGGCCACATGGTTACAGGGGCACAACAGATAAGTCAATATCCTATTAAAAGCCTTATATCATTTTGGATAGAGTAAGGGAGGGTTATATGTTAGATTTGTTTTCACCATCTGTGTCCCATTGGGGAGATTTCCCATTGCTTCCTCTCCCAATGCCAAACCGGAAGTTAAAGTAAATCCATGCAAATTAGGAGAATTCCTTGGCGACCCCCATGTTACTAGAACTAGTGTCCCCATTGGAAGATTTCCCTTCTATTACTTTTCTGGGGAAAGCCCAAAATCTGGGATTTCCTTTTACTTTCACTTTCAATGATAATGGTATACATTACAAATAGAGAGGATGAATCTCCTTAACCGCTTGCCATTCGCCCACAGTATATTTACTGCGGCAGTCAGCCCCTCACAGGCAAAGTGACGTCACTAGCGTGTGAGGCTCTAGGGGCGAGCGCGCGCCGCCGGAGGCGCGCTCCTGCCCCCGCTCGTTCCTGCACATCCCCGCGCGTGTGACCGGCGGACCCGATGTCCGCCGGCCACTCGCGATCTCCCGCTGGAGAGGGAGAAAGGCAGGCGGCTGATGTAAACAAAGCCGCCTGTCATTCTCCCTGGTGTAAGAACAGAGATCATACGATGCTGCTATGTAGGATCGTATGTCTCTGTTGTTACATCACAAGCCACACCCCTGTACAGTTAGAAGCACGCCCCTAGGGACACACTTAACCCCTGCATCACCAATAAAGTTAACCCCCTTCCCTGCCAGTGTCATTTTTACAGTAACAGTGCATATGTATAGCACTGATTACTGTAGTAATGTCACTGGTACCCCCAAAAGTGTCAAAAATGTCAGTCAAGGGTCCGATCTGTCCGCCACAATGTCGCAGTCCCGCAAAAAAAAAAATCGCAGATTGCCGCCATTACTCGTTAAAAAAAAAAACAACAAAAATGACAAAAATCTTTCCCTTAGTAAACGCAATAACTTTTGCGCAAACCAATCAAAATACACTTATTGCGATTTTTTTTTACCAAAAATATGTAGCAGAAAACAAATTGGCCTAAAATGTTAAAAAATGTTGATTTTTACATTTTTTTGGGGGGGGGGGGGGAATTTCATTTAGAAAAATGTGAAAAATATTGTTATTTTTGTAAAAAAAATTTTTGTTTATAGCGCAAAAAGTAAAAATTGCACAGGTGATCAAATACCACCAAAAGAACGCTCTATTTGTGGGAAACAAAAGGAGGTCAATTTCATTTAGGTACAGTGTCGCACGACCGCGCAATTGTCGGGCCTGGTCAGGAAGGGGGTAAAATCTTTCGGGGCTTAAGTGGTTAACAGGGACAGCAATACAAACTGACAGGTATTCTAATCCCTCTATACTCTATCCAAAACTTAAAAAAAGTCTTGCCTTTAAATACATTTAATGGATTTGTGACGTTCTGGCAGGCAGGAATGTGATGGTTATATGTGTTACCTATATTTCTCACATACACTTGGTTCCAAGGATTGTGGCTGAACATTGAACATTTTGTTTTCTTAAAACCTTACAAAGTTCTTTTCTGGGTCCTGGAACCTGAGAGCTTTGCAGAGCTTTGGGTCAGATAAAGCCCCCATTCCTAGAGATCTTACTTGGTAGACAGACCTTATGACCCTATGACTATGCCCCGGTGGGCAGGGCATAATGCATCAGGGTGTGTGGTTTGGTGGAGACATGATTGGTAACCAGACCTTGTTAATAATCTCAGCTGTGCTCTCTCTCCCACTGACTGATGTGGGAGCCTGGTGCTTGGTGAAAAGGTAGACTGCTGCTAGAACACTAAATGTACATGTCCTGTTTGTTTTGGGGAACCCATCAAGGGACACCCTGTTAGTTAGGAGCTGACCTGAGTTTAGTTAGCTTAGTTAGCAACTCGACTGATGTTTGTTTTTTGCTAAGGTCTATGGCCCTGTTGCTTTGCAACTGTTTGCTGCCTATCTGAATAAAAGTGCACTACAAACCCTCCTGGACTGTTCCTGTCTTGTGCATGAGTTACTGCTACCAATACAAGTTGAGCATGCCCCCTAAATCTGGCCACAGATGATTCAGTTTTTTCATTCAACCACCGGGTTGAACAACAAAACTGACTCAATTCCCCTATCCACACATTTGAAGTGAATGGAGGAATCCTCCCTGCTTTGTCTTTGTACTGTAACAGTGGGAGACTAAACAGAAAAGTTTCAGGCTATAGCGGCTAAAATTCGACAGGGTGGTTGAACAGAAGAGAATTAGTAGATTGACTTATGTTCAATCACAGTGGCCATATATGGATCAGAATTTGTCTGGTCCCTGCTGAACCAACTGAATTTCGATCCATTTTTTGCCAGCTATAGTTTACACTTGTTGGGGTGTTGTGGAGGGTGGATCACTCTTCAGAGACCAATGCGGGTGTAAACGTGCACTTAAATATACCATTGAAAGCATTTTTTTATCTGTTCCATAACTGCAACAAAAACTTTTTTTTTTTTTGCAAAACGTCTATTTTGCAAAACATACTGTATTGTCCTCTCATAATTTCATATGCTCTCTGCCTGTGCAGCACTTCTACCAGTTACATTATTCCCAATTATGTACAATACAGAACCCATACCCTCTCTTATAGGAGAAGGTTTCTGCTTTTTTTTTTTGCTGGATCAGGACAATAGAAATAAGACAAGAGTGTTATCACCCTAGGAGAGGAAGTGTGTTACTGGCTGGATCACCAGGTATAAAAAAAAAAAGTAAAAAAAGCCTGAAATAAGAAAACTCATGCAGCCACAAAAACTAAGGACTTCTAAGATGCAGTATATTACATTTTTGTTTTTAGGTTTAGACATGCTTTAAAATCAAACCAAAGAGCTAAACACACAGTTGCACTGTATATATATGTACATGGGCGTCCGCAGGTAGGGGCAAGAGGGGGGGGGGCAAATGCCCCCCCTCTGGAATCTCAATATCCCCTTTCAAGTGGTTGTTAAGTCACTTTATACCAGCCTGATCTGTTTAAATATCCTGTGTGCCTGTTTGTCTGTGTTTTAAAAAATGTAAGCCGTTCTTTACCGGTTTTCAGAGGGCCGAGCGCCGCTCACGTGACCCGTCGGCTCCCTCCTCTTCCCATATAACAGCTTCCTGCAGTGGGTGGGGCTGAGGATTCCTCACTGATGTCAGTCAGGAGGGGAGGAGGAGGGGAGGGGATGGGGAGAGGAGGAAAGAGGCGGCGGTTCACATGAGCGGCGAGTGGCACTCTGAAAACTTGTAAAGAATTACCTATTTTTATAAAACACAGGCACAAGGGCACACAGGATTATTAAACAGACTGTAGACAGGATATTAAACTTTAAATAAACGACAGTAGCAGGAGGGGAGGGGGCGGACACAGACATAGGAGCAGACAGGCAGGGAGGGATGGGGGAGAGAGGACAGGAGGGCTGCAGATGACGGAGGCACGTAAACTGATCCCAGTGTCAGGGCTCAGCCACCATGGTATACTGTGGTCAGTTTACAGAGGGGAGGACATAGCCAGGTAGCATCAGGCAGGTATTTTAGGTGATAGAAGGGGCCAAATTACACAGCACAAGCACTGTGCTGTATAACATGCTTTAAGGGAACAGGATCAATTTTATTTTTTTTTAGGTTAACAAGTGCTTTAAATAAATGCTGCTGTTTGCTCTTTAAAAATAAATACTCAAAACAAGTATAATGATTAAGCCCTTCCCCTTCATGACATTGTTGAAAAGGGGCGGAGCACGGGTGACTTTAAAATGTTGCCCCCCCCTGAAAAAAGTTCTGCGGACGCCCATGTATATGTAGCAAGGTTTCCAGGCCTATGGCCTGATGTGGGTCTGCCGTTAGTACCGGAATTCTTTCCAGCCCATGTGAGCTGTGACCCTGGGTGTGACAACTGAAGTAGCGACAACTCCAGCATCTTTGTTTTGTAGTTTTATTGAAATAAAGGAGATGGGAGCATGGAAATAGTAGGATACTCCTTGAGGCTTTTTACTAATTACAATTGGGACTCTCCTCCAAAAATGCTCGTTGGCGCTTCCTTGACGCCACCCGGCGCCAGCCAACACTCACTCACTGTTAGAACACTCTGTATAACAGAGGAAGTGTTGAATCCCTGACTTATAGTCCTGTAGATCCAAGACTGAGAACTGTAGAACTCCTGACACTGCTGTGCTGTGTAAGTCACCAGATACTTTCCCCCCCGCTTGCTATAGCTTGAGGTAGTATATTGTAGAACTCTGTGTAACTGTCACTGTAACTGATACGCTTTGCACAATTCAGGGCCCAGACTGCAGGTGCCCCTTTGACCTGGAACTCTTCAGGGTCCACTGACTATGTACCCCCTTTACAACTTCAGGGTCCTCCACCTAGGTACCCCCTTTACCGCTAGCTGACACTGGAACTCAGAACCTCTCCCGGAGTGGTCCCCTCTGACTCTAGGCAGACCCCCAGGGGCAATTCGCAGTACTCACGACCTGTATAGGCTTTCCTGGGGCTGGACCCCCCTCTCTCTCTCCGCAGGCTCTCTCGGCACACCGGACCCCTCAGCTCACTCAGCATGCTGTAGACACTCAGGCAACACCCCGAGACATCCGCCTTCCTCAGACAGGAGGAGAGACAGCCGCACTCTCCTTCCTGGGACTCTGCTCCCACCAAAGACACCATGCCATGCACTTCCCCCCAAACTTATACCCAATCCCAGAATCCTTTGCAGCATAATCTGCTTTCTGGGGTAGTTACAAGCTGGGATGTGTCCCCTGATTGGGCTTCCCACACTGCCCTATGAGAAGCCTCTCACAGAAGCCAGTGGGGATACTTCTCCCTTCAGCAGGCACATCTGGAAGCCCTGACACCCTACCTAACAAATCACAGCCCTGCTGTTAGGCAGACAAGGCCCACTATAAATTTGCCTAGCACCTACCTGTAGGGTGCTACATATGTGAACTGTGCCTGCTGAAATATTGTAATTACATTTAGTCAGTCTTGTGATTCACACACTCCTGCAATACTGCATGGTGACCTCAGGGTTCAATGTTCACTGTTGCAGCTCTCTGTGTCTCCTGGCCACTTATTGGTCCAGGATTGAGTAGCAGGTTATGAACATTATTTGTAAATGATCCCTGTCCCTCCTTTGGGGACCAAAGGTTTTTTTGTTGGGGGGGAGTGTATGTGAGGTCCTCCATCTGCTTGCCTGCCTATGTAAGCTGTCTAAACTACTTCACCTTTTATTAGGTGAAGTGCACTAGCACTTGACCGAATTGTAAAGACTAATGTCCTTACACAATTCTAATGTTTGTATATATCAACTATGCCATTTGGATACATTTCAGAGATGTGGCTGAATCCAGAAAGACCCTGCAAAGTGAACATCATGAAAATGATGATAGAAAGTTATTTCAAAAAGGACAAGGATATTGAAGAATGCACATAATGTATGTTGAAGGAACACTGCGTAAAATTAGTCAAATTATTATTTTACTGGAGGAGATAACACGTCCCATAAAGCCACCCCTTTCCCTGATACCGCATAACTTTCTGTCATTGAATGCGTCCTATGGTCTCATGGATTGCTTTCACAATATTTTATGCAAATGGAAAATGCAAGCAGCAATGGAAGGTAATTTTAAATGGCTTGGCTGAGTTTAGGGGAATAATTACTTGCAATATATGTTTAATGAAATGGTCCCGAGGGCATCGTCTCATTAATATGCAAACGTGTACTGTGCTCGGGGACCTGCAATATGGAAATGACTAAGGCCAGACAGCAATTCTTTTACGCACTGATTAATGGAAGGTGGAAGTTACCAGCCTTGAAAAAATTATTGCATGAAAGTACACTTCTAAATTCCAGAGGAAGGTAAAAAAAACCCTTAGAAAAAAAGGCTCAGTTTTCTACTACGAGGAAGAAAATACCTTCCCGACCCCTAATGGCAGTTTGATAAATCAATGTATAAACATTCTACTAGGTACAGTAGATACGGTATGTAAATATAGGTAATTCTTTACATTTTTATTTCCTTACATATCTGCTTGTAGATGACTATTACTAATTTTTTTAATTCACACCTCAGCGTATCGATTTACTGGGGTTTTTCAAGCATTTTTTGAAGCTTTTTTGAAGCTTTTTACACACTTTTAGAAGTGTATTACAATTGTTTTACAGCTTCAGGCATTTTTGTTTAGCCAATAGAAAGCACTGGAGGGAGGAGAGTTAGAGTAAATTAGGGGTGGAAAGCTGCTATTTGAGCAGAAAACTATCTTAAAATGCTTGTAAAACGTTCCTAAAATGCTCAAGTGAGGCGATTCTGTTGAAGTCTATGGGGCTTGTAATCTGCTAAAAAGAAGCTCATGTACTTTTCTGAGCTTCGGGTATTTTGCTTCAGGCGACAGAACGCTTAGATATGAACAGGAACCATTGAAATGGGATTTGGCATGTTGAGAGTTTTAGAGCTACAAGCTTCAAACTGAAAATCGCTCAGGTGTGAACGGGGCCTTACAGTAATACACCCTTTTCACAGCTAGACAGGTCATTTATTTTCCTCCTCAAGCAGTTCTATGTGGTTTTTGTATAAAAAAAAATCCCAACATCAGCAAAATTCAGAAACCTTCGCTTTGCAATCCAATTCTACTTATTCCAAAGCTTTTTTGACTTACTTAATTGTCCATCATGTAATTGGCGCCTCTTCCAAAATTGAAACCTGTGATTCACCACTGGAATCCAGCCCCTCTTCTGCAGACACTCCTTGTTGCCTCTCTCCATTGGAGTTTTCACAACCTTGCTGTCCTAAATCCTAAGTTCTGCTTTAACTTAGTAACTAAACCCCTTGGCTAAGGGGCCCGCCGGCCCTTTAAGGGGTTTGCTGCCGAGAAGCGGGGCTTATGGCCATGTGACTGCCATGATTGGCTGTCACGATGGTCACACGATCAGAAAAGTCTCTGGGCACAACACTGTTGGCGCTATTGCACTCAAATATGGGGCAGCTTGGCACCAAAGCCCGGCCGCCAAGAGGCTGCATATCTGTGTGAGCTTGGCGCCAACTGGTTAAAGTAGAACAATAGGCAAAGGTTTTTTTTTTGGATAGAGCAAGGGAGGGTTATAACCCCTGTCACATTTTTTTCGTCATCTGTGTCCTGTTGTGGAGATTTCCCCTCACTTCCTGTCCCATAGCCAAACAGGAAGTGAGAGGAAATTCCTGCAAATTAAGGGAATTCCTTGAGGAACCTCAGGTAACTAGTGTGTCCATTGGAAGATTTCCCCCTCTATTACTTTTCTGGGGACAACCCAACATTTTTTTCTTTATTTTTTTCTTTTACTTTCAATGATAATGGTAAACAGGACAAATAGAGAGTATGAATCTCTTTAACGGGGGCACAGACAGCAACAAAAACTGACAGAGGTTCTAATCCCTCTCCACTCCAAAACTAAAAAAAATAGTTTTCCTTTAGTTAACTTAAAATGTATGTAAACCTTACCAATGTGCCTCTTTTATTTACCCCCTTTTGGCTTGTTAAATAAATCGTTGACAATGTTTTGGTATATCTGTTTTATAAGTGCAGAAAATACCAATCAATCCTCTCAGAAGTCCAGTGCTGTCCTGTGAGCTCTTTTCTCAAACAATGTTAATAGGAAGTATATTAAACTTTAGAACACCTCTGTGTTATGGAAAAGAGGAGAGAAAGATAAGTTCTAAAGTCATAATAGGATGACACAGATCGAGTACGAGTTGTCAGCATTGTCACCCTAGGACAGAAAGTATGTTAGTGACAGGATCACCAAGTGACAATAAGGGGATAAAAGCTGCAGTAATGTCAGCAAGTGCCACCAAGCAGCCCGCAGATTCCAGTTATCAATATTTACCTAATGCTGGTTGCTGAGAGGATATTTAGTTCCTCCTCTACTA